>NC_143478.1:39527231-39896231 GCF_027475165.1 Benincasa hispida
TCACATTTACCTTTCTTGACCTTTTTCTTTTTTGCCAAGTATTTGGGACAGTTCCTCTTCCAATGTCCCTCATGGTTGTAATGGAAATAGATTCCTTTTGCAACCTTGGCCTTCTTGCCCTTCTGGGCAACAACTGGTGGGTTAGCTTTCCCATTTCCACCTTTCTTCTTTTTCCACTTTTTGGTGTCAGAAGAAGAAGACACAGGCTTAGTTCTAGAGGATGATTCCCTATGCCCCTTCCTTTTGTTCCTTGATTTTCATCAAGGACTGTAAAGTCTGTAGCTCATTAAGCAAAGTGGTTAAGTTGTAGTCAATCCTATTCATAACAGCATTGCTACGAAACTGTAGAAAACTTTCAGGCAAAGATTCCAAGATGAAGCTAACCTGATTGGCCTTATTGATGATAGACACATTCATCTCCGTCACGTTGAAATGGATCATTATGTTGAGAACATGTTCTCTAATAGATGCCCCATTTTGTATATGAGCATTGAAGATATGTTTTAGAGCGTCATGTCTGGGTTGCGCGGATGGTTGCCCAAACATCCCCCGCAGAGACTCCATGATCTCACAGGCAGTGATTATCGACTCTTACTTCTCGGTCAAGCTTTTAGAAAAACTAGCTAAGATATACATTCAGGCCTTCTCATTTTCCCGTACCCAATGCTCATATGCCTCTCAAATGTTTCGAGTGGCATTTTGAGCTGGTACAGGAGAACAATCCTCCATTAGGACAAATCTAAGGTCATCAATGATTAAAGTTGTGTTGATTGTGTCTTTCCATGTAGTATAATTTTCGTCAGTAAGTTTGTCGGCAGCGAGTAAGTTTAGTGTCACGGAAGTCATAATGTAATTTGCTGAAACCATAAAATTTATTTATATTAGTATTATATGCATTAACCCATTTGCAAAAAACCAATCAAATTTAGCAAAATAATCTAATGCACCCTAAGTTACATCTATTTTGTAATGATGTTCAAGTGAGACAGAACAAAAGCCATCGTAGGATGATCAGATGCCTCTTCACTAAAATGAGACTATCTCAACCAATAGACAGAACAATCCCTTATTACTGTAACTATCAGTCACCATTGTTTGGTCCATAAATTGTTAAACTCGCTTAACATTTTCTTGTAAATGTAATCCCTCATTTTAGATCCTAGAGTTCCGCCTCAATGAGCCAACTATAGGGAAAAACTGATTGGGGAAAAAACTAAAGCAACCCTATCCATTTCTGGAGTTTGAAGTAAAGAATCATGCAAATGTCATCCATAGGAGGACACAAACATGAAGGAGTATATCAGTATGCAGCAGAAGCAACAAAAATCAATAAGCATTCTAATTCATTAATTTTGATTGTAAATAAAGCATGCTCATACAATAATAAGAGGGTTTCAAGTAATACCTTTGTAGAACTTCTTTAATCTCAAAATCAGCTGCAAATCCTCTCCAAATCTCGTTGTGAACCTCCTCAAGATCTTCCCCACTATTCTCTTGGAGATTTAGATTGAGTTGTGGGAATCTAGATAAGCTTGAATGAAGGGAACTTGGAGAAGAGCTCACTGCACCATCCACTTAAAGAACACCTTTCTTCAACTCAATTTTTTCAGTAAAAAAACTCTATTGATACATGCCTCAATTCCACTTCCATCTTCTCTATTTATTGCAGGACATTCATGCAAAGAAGATGGCTACATGAGATGTAGCTCATGCTTGGATTATTGAAGCCAAACTTAAGTGGGTTTAATGTGAGCTAGTTGAAGGTGTTAATGGAAAAAAACCATAATTCTATTTTGTGTTTTTCAAACTTTTCAATTTTACCAAATGATTTCAAAAATGAAAACTTTATTAATTTTATAAAATTAATTTCACAAATTAATCTTCTAAATAAAATTAATAAATAATTAATTAAACAATTTAATTAATTCTAATTAATTTAATATCAAATATTAAATTAATTTTACACAAATTCCACCTTCATGAATCCCTATTCATAAATTTAATATTTAAATCCTATTTAAATATTTAATTAATTCTCCAATTTCGTATAATTCTAATTTGAACATTTCAAATTAACTTATCACGCTACTTTAAAGTTAATCCATTTACGAGCTAGTAGGGGACCTCACGAACCTACAGATCATGGGCTTCAACGGTCCGAGATTAATTGACTAAATCTTTACACCGATTTACACTCCATTCGTTAACTAATGGATCACTCCACTAAAGGCCATAGTTGCATTCCCCTCACTGTAAATATATTATGTCCACATGATTTAACCATAATTATTAACTCGACCCTTCACAGGTTGTTCGTAATAACAGTTGGATCAAATGTTTATTTTACCATCGAGATTACATCTTGTTCTTTAAGTTCCTACTGATCCTCTAATGAACAATTTATTTTGTGATCTAGTCACTAAACCAAATTCCTCTCAACCTAGTGAGAGGGTGTAGCCTCTAGTTCAAGACTTGGATTCAGTACTTAAGAGAACAACCTTTCTCCTATTCCCAAATCGGGTAGACGTGAATTTGGTCTTACAGCCTATGTCTCCAGCTATCTACTTGGTCTTACCCCTGAAATGAGAGGCTTATTGAGCCGGCGCTGTTGAGCCAACCCTCACCTATGCAAATCTAAGGATAATCCCAAATAAATAGGAGTTCATAGTTAGCTTAGGATTAAGAACGAATTACCTAGGTCATCTAAGTGAAATAGTCAGTCTTATACAGTAAACAACATTATAAAGTAAGAGTGACCTATTTCTTGGTCCGATCTTATGCAAACTCATTGCGTAGGATGCCCCCACTCCTCATGTCAATACATGGACGAATCTGAATCACTTCGTTTGTAGTATCTTTACAACACTTTGTAACAACTATAGAGTAGGCCGCATCCAATAGTGTTACCAGAATAAGGTACCCAACCTTAATCATGTATTATAGACTGTTTTGGTTGTTTACTCGAACTCGATCCATCTCTATGTCTCTACATAAAGTTCAAGTATTCATATAATAGCCATGGATCTTAGTTTATAGGATTTAGACTTTTACATATGCAATTTATAGAATCAATAATAAGTTTATTAACTATCGAATATGTTTATCTTTCAAAAACTGCGAGTTTTAGACATAAAACCCAACAAAACAAAGGTACCTCGAGGTCGAGCATGAAACTTTACTACAAATGAATGAGAGAGACCGTGGGTTGTGTTGATACACATCCTGTAAAACTCGAACCTTACTTTCCCTTTTTTTTTAATATGTTTATTGTTGAGTTTAGTAAATTAAGGGGGTTTAATATTTAAGTTAGATTAGAATTGTGGAAAAATGGGTAAAGGATAAGTTTTGAAAGAAGAAACTGTTTAAGTATGGCAAACTTGGCTCTTGAGTAATTATTAAGCTAGCCTTGCAAAAAGAAATTTTGGCTAAGTGTTGGTCATGAAGAATGGTGGCTGAGCATCGAGTAAGCACAAGGCAGGCATCGAGTAAATGTCATCGAGCATCAAGTATGTGCGATCGAGGAAGGATCGTGTATCAAGTATGAGTGATCGAGGAAGGGTCGTGCATCGAGTATGAGTGATCAAGGAAGGACCGTGCATCGAGCAAGCCATCGAGCATCAAGTTTTCCATCGAGTATTCTCTAGAATACCATTGAATTTTCCATCGAGTAATTACCAATTACCTTCGAGTTTTGCTCGAAATGTTTAGCTTTAAACTTTTCTTTTATTTATCCATACAAATGGCTTAATCTGGGCCCTTAATCTCCACTAGTGGGTGAGGTGGCTTAAGAAGATTTCATGCAAAAGGCTGGGCGGTAGTATAAAAATAAAAATGGAACTTCAAGAGCTCGATTTGGACGATTCTTTCAGGGAAATCAAGCAATCTTGGTACCGTTGGAAAGATCTATGAGTCTAGTTTTTTAAGCTGAGCCACTAGAAGGAAGTTCTAGCCGGAAGAAGGCCGAAGAAGGAAGGAAGTGATGAAGGGTTCGTTTTCGAGCGATTCTGGGTCTTCGACGAAGAATCTTAGATCTAGGCCGAACCACATGGAATTTCAAGCTAGAAAATTAAGGTAATAATTTTATCACCATTATAAATAAGTTTGTAGAAGGAAATTTTGCAAGATAAGGTTTGGAGTTTGAGTTACATATTTTGGAATTTAAACCTAGAAATTTTTGAACAAGCAAGCAGTTCGTGGTTTAGGGCCATTGAGGAATATTTAAAGCCCCAGATCAAACCACAAGGATTTTTACGCTAAAATTTTAAGGTAAGTTGTTAACACAATTATGAGCATGTTTAAAAAATGCACTTTCTTAAAATGATTATGGTTTTCGAGTTATTGACATTAGAATCTGAATCTAGAATTTGTTAGACAAATTGGCAATTATTTGCTAAATGTGAGCTTGGTTTAAAAAGAGTAGTCTCAAAAGGGATACCAAGGTAGTAGCTAAATTTTTATTCTTATGTGTAGGAGCAACATCCATTGGGGAAGTCTACCAAGCCTAAAGACCCATGAGTGACTAAATGTCTTAAAAAATTTATATATAAAAGGTCATGCATTCCAAATGATTTTCACGCTAAGGTTTATGGGTTTTCCTAGCAACTAAAGTTTATACCTATGATTTTAAAGATTTTTATAGCATTTCTTAAGTATGATGTTTCAAGCTATTTAAATAAGTTTTACTAGTTCTAGTGCATGTCAAGACTGAATGTTAAAGTATTGTAAAAGCTAAATGTTTATATTTCGTGAAGCATGCATGTTGAAATGTGACAATGCTCTTATGGTGAAAACTAGGTAAATACTATGCCTAAAGCTTTATTTACACATGTTTTCTATGAATGGTACGATTCTAGTAAGTCGGATGCCGAAGGTATAGAAGGTATCCGAGGAAGTACCTAAGGTGTTGATGGTACTTAGTATACACCACATGCACGTAGGTAGTTAAGTATGAGAGGCCGAAGTATGGGTCTCTTGACCACAGTTCATTATAATGGGACCGAAGTATAGGTCTCATGACCATGAATGGATGTTGAGAGCTTGAGCTACGAACGCTCATTCTCAACTAAGGTTTTTTAATATGTACGAAAAATGATGTTATGTTTAATGTATGTTTCTATGAAAGTTGCTTGAGACTAATTTCAGCATGTTTATATGTTTATTATGTGTATGAAAGGTATGAGACGAATTGTTTTTCTATAAGTCACTCACTGGGCAACCAGCTCACGTTTCTCAATGTTTTTCTTTTTCCCAGGTAGTGGTCAGATTCCCCAAGGTTGAACCTGTTGCTGCTTGCCACTCAAGACTCGGCTAGGAAGGAGAAAGCTTAAGTTAAGGCTTGTAATTAATGTACACATGTTTATGAGAGGAGTGAAGGACTAGTGAATTTGTTTTTTTTTGGGACCCTTTGTATCTGTCCTCGTGTTATTTTGTTGTTTTGTTTGTCATTTCTTAGTTGTATTTGAGTTGCTTGTGCTGGTTCAAGTTACAGTTTATTGTGTCGCTAAGTCGTATTTGCATGACAGGGTTTTAAGCAGGTTATATAGATAAGTTAGGCAGTAAGTGCTGGCGAGTAGATTGGTAACTGTTGTCGTCACATCACCTTACGGTTTAAGAGGGTAATCGGGGAGGGGGTGTGACACGTTTCACTCCCACTTACTATAAACACTTTCTCTATTCACCTTGATATTGACCTATACAAACACCATCCGTAAGGGGACAAAAACAAAAGTGTCTCGAGGCCGAGTATAGATCTCATGGTGTGAACTTTTAGGAATAAATGTGAAAAAGTAAAATGAAGTATCATACACCTCATTTTCCTCCCACTGAGTGTTTTACCTACGGTTATTTAACTTAGGAAAATCTGGCCACTGATTTTTAACTAAGTGATTGTTTAAATTTGCCATAAGTAACACTTACTTTTGATAGTTAAACAACTTTGATTAATGTTTATTAAACACTTTAATAAACCACAATCAACCATTGCATGCTTGTAGCAAATCTCTCTAATTCACCTTTCTAGGTAAGTTCCCAGGTAGAAGTGTTACATATTCGTCAACTTAAATACTCTAGCCTAGATAGAATTGGACTTAGACAAAAGGTCCCTTATAGATACATTTGCTACAAATTTAATCTTTTAATCAAGTACCAATTTAATCCTATTAAAATGATCAAAAGATTAAACTTAATTTCTAATCTTATTAAAAATGTGATCTTAGGTCTATATGAATCATATTCTAAAACTATTTAAAAAATGATTTTAACCTAAGGTTTGCAAGCAATTCTAAATTATTGATTTTAATTTCTAATTTTATTTCATTATAACTTTTATAAAAATAAATGAAATAAATTAAAACCATACAATTACATTCATTGACACATTTAGTAAAAATATAAAAATTATAAAATTACCCAAAGTAGTGTCATGCTTCATGCAATTCCATTTCATTACTAACCATATATAACACTTATATAAATAAAGTAATGAAATAATTAATAACATACATCCATACATACATTCAACTATATATTATAACACTTATATAAATAAAGTAATGAAATAATTAATAACATACATCCATACATACATTCAACTATATATTATAACACTTATAATATAAATGATGCATAGCTATACTAGAAGAAATTTGGGCTTTAATGTCGGTTGGAAAAAGTGAAATCGGATGTATAATGTCGTTTTTTTTTTTAAAAAAAGAATCTTTAATGTCGGTTTTAAATCGACATTGAAGATGGGTTTTAATGTCGGTTTAAAACCGACATTAAAGTTGTAATGTTTTTTTTTATTTTATTAAATAATATGTCCCTAAATCCCTAATCCGCCGCCTCTTCAACTTGCACTCCCCTCTTTTCACTCTCGTCATCGAAGAGACCACCGGCATATCCCCAAATCAAATCTTTCAAGCTGTCAAGTTATTAGGTAACCGAATCATCATTTTTCCTCTTCTTCATCTAGCTCTTTCGAATCGTCATTGTATTAATCTTCTATGGATGCGATATGCAGGTTCTAGAGTTAGCCGGAAATGCGGCGAGAGACAACAAGAGAAACATGATCATTCCAAGACACGTTCTATTGGCGATTAGGAACGATGAAGAACTTGGAAAGTTGCTCGCTGGCATAACTATTGCTAGCGACGGCGTTCTTCCAAATATTAACTCGATTCTGTTGCCAAAAAAGATGGATAAGGCTACAAAAGAGCTAAAATCTCCATCGAAGGGTGTAAAGTCTCCGTCGAAGGTGGCTTGAAGGTTGAATTGCAGAGTTAGGGTTGGATGAATATGTAATTTATGATCGTATTTTGGATGTCTCATTCCATCTTTTTTTTTTTTTGGTTTTTTTTTGGGTTGTAACTGTAGACGAAGAATTAGGGATTTGGGATGCAGGACTGTATTCGATATGGCTATTTTACTAATTTACAAGCGAGGAATCCTCATCTTCTATAATTCTTTTGTCGATCAAATTTTCTACCGTAGGAAGGATATCATTAATAGCTCTCCAAACAAAGTGTTTTATTTTGAATCGGATATGAATATTCCATTGAAGAGTATGATTTGGTATACATTCTTGATTTTTGATACCATCTACATCCATTATTGTTCTAATATTCACCTCTTTTATCAAAATGCCTTATTAATTTAGTCCCCCTAAGATCTTTCGACAGGCAAAGTGTCTCCCATTTGATCCAAGATCCCCACTGAAATCGCATTAAGATTTAATAATAAATTGTTTTGAGTTATTAAGCTTTGATATTTCCGAGCTCTTGCATCGATCAGTCAAGGTGAATCTTGTTACCTTGAGTTTTCCTCCTTTTCTTTTATTTTCAAGACGTAATTCTTGGTTATGCAATTAAACTTTCTAATCTATTTGACAAGAAGGACAAAAACCTTCAAAGATAATTACTCCTCATCTTAACATCGGTGGGCCTATTAAGGCAGATGCTAGCAATGGAAATACAAAGATTTTTATAAATGGCCAAGAAATTACAAAAGTAGAGCTTCGGATGCTACAAGTAAATTTTGTACCTGTAACCTTTGTCTCTAGCATAAACTTCTAAAGTTAAAAGGGAATATTTGATCGTTGTAGTTGGATGGAGTTCAATGCACTGGTCATCCACACTTTTGGGTCAATGAGGATGGATCGTGCCAAGAGGAGGGTCAGAAGAACACCAAAGGGTACATATGGGGGAAGGTACTATCTTGTGCAAATAGACAGTTAATTTTGATTTTAGCTTACATATGTAGCTATAACTGGTCATATACTTGTTTTTAACTTCTTGATTATATTTTAGGCTGGAATGAAGCTTGTCTGTGCTTTGTTATCACTACTGGTTCCTTCTAAATCTTCAACTTATTCTGGGGAACCAGACAATAACCTTGTTTATAGAACTTTTCCTGACTACCTTGCTCTTCAAAAGCTCCTTTTAGTTGGTTATGATGGATCTGGGACAATTACTATATTCAAGCAGGTAGTCTCTAATTGGTCAATTGAGTATATGGTGCATCGTACCAATATCACTAGGTAGTCTTTGGACAGTTCCATTAGTGGTTATATTATGAGAAATGGTGCTCCATTTATTTTATCTCTTAGATAATGAAGTTGGCAATCTCATTTTCTAAATGCTTTTGCAGTCAAAATTCTATATAAGGATGCACCTCTCTCTAAAGATGAACTTGAAATTATTAAGTTGAAGATCCAGATCAATGTGTACGGATATCTTGGTATAATTCTTGAAGGCCGTGAGCGATTTGAAGAGGACAGTTTGGCTGAAATAAGGAAAAAACTATCTGATGAAGTTGACCCTGCTGGTAGGAGTTATGATTCTTGCCTCAAAATCTATTCAAGGCATTAGACAAGTTACTGTTCATGTGCTTGCTAGTTACCTTGAACATCAATTTTGGATAATGACTTAGGCTTTTTAGATTTAGCATTCCTGACCTGCTTGATTATAAAGAAAAGACCAACAATCTAGTAAATTTCCAAGGTGCAAATGGTTATATTTGTAGTTGGTTGAAGTAATATCATCGAGGCACTGGGTAAATTTTTTTTATTTGTGCTATGTTCGTCATTTCTCCTATTAGTCTTGTTAGAGATAAGCCAGTGTACTTGTAGTGTTTACTAGTAGGTGTTGAATTGTTGGTTATCTATTTTATTTTAACTAGTCTATTTTTTTATTCTACATTTTGAGTGTAAAGTGTATGTACGTTGTGCTTGGTTAATGATCCCCTCAAGTTGAATATTCAAGCATTACCAATATCCCTATGAGCAATTGTCTTGGATATAAAATATTTTTAATTACACATGCCTTTCATCCTGATGTTTGTGTTTCTATTACCTTCTATTTGATAGTCATTTACGTCTTCTCTTGCATTGGTAAGACAACATCCTCATGCCTTATTATTTATTTTTAAAGATTTAAAGTCGATCTCTAGGTTTTTTTTTCTGTGGAAGAATTGAAGATGGTGTACATTGAAGATGGTGTAAAAGATTAAATCTTCAATGACAACCGATCTGCACAAGATGGTGGAGGTTGAGAACAACTTGAAGGAGCTTTTGCAACAAAATCTAGGTATAGCTCATCAAATTATGTCTATGTCTGTAGCATAGGAAGTAGGCATTTTCCCCTTGGATTTAACATTTGCTCAGCCTTTTGTATTTGTATGTTCATGTTCTTGGGTCAAAAGAATTTTGCTGGTGTGGTGTTGAGAGTTCTGATTGTATTTGTTTGGTCAAAAGTAAACTCTGCGTAAATCTAAATATGCCTCCGCCTCCCATGTTCACCAAGTTAGCTCATGTTCCATCTTTTGATTGAGTTTCATTTGACTTATTGAGTTTTAGTTCATGAGTTGATTTCATTAACTAAGTATATTTTAGTTCACAAGTTATTGAGCTTACTTTTTGAGTTGAGTTTATGTGCTTGTGTGTTTATTAAATTCATTTAGTTTCATGAGTTTTGTTACTTATTGAGTCTTTGTCTAAAGTGTTAAATTAGAATTTGGTATGGAGTTCTTTGGTTAGAGAAGGAAACCATTCTAAACATGTTTTCCATTGAAGAACAAATAAACCAACATCACGCCGGGAGTATCACTGAGAGTATTTATTCTGACAAACTTTTGGAGGCCTACCAGTGTCTGCTCTTCAAGTGAGGCCCTAAAAGCTTCTGTTGTTCCTCCAGTTCAAGCATTTTGTTTCTAGAGATGGTTTTTATCATTAAGAGCTAAGGTTTTAGGAACTATGGGGAGCATATTAAAGCTGTTGCCAAACATTTCATATTGTATTAGTACTGACTATGGTAAGCTTGGGATAAACGATACCGCTGCCATCCATCAAATCGTGAACAAATTTAGTAAATTATCTTTAACGTTAGAGAGGTTGTCCCATGAATTTAATCTTATTGGAACAACTTTTATTGGAATGGACACCAAGAGTTCGAACATTATTTTAGCCCTTGCATTAAATTGCTCTCTGTTGGCCTTTTGTACTGGTTTTGCCTTTCATGTTCCAAACTTGGCTACAACTCTAATGACTGAAAATGTGGATGATTTCAGAACTAAATCACATACAATACTCATTCAAAATCTGATTGGCAGGCTATGGTTGGTAGATGATGAAACAAGTAGAATGCTTCCACAACTTTTTGAAATCAATGGAGGACCGAATAACTGCTTGCATTTGGTTTCAAGAGGCAAAATATTAGATATGGGGTACGAAGTAAGAGGTATCTTGACTCTCTGTAGGTATGTTGTTTTTGAGTTCATCCGTTTGTAAAGCAAGTCAAACAGAGTTGATGAGGGGACATTTCTCTAGGTTATCGAGGATGGCATGTGGTTTTTATAGCAGTATGGTAAGAACATGCAAAAACATCAGGTCTTCCAATTACTTATTTACTGCAAAGTTTTCTTGATCTTTGTTGCTTTTCGATTTTTCATAGAAATGTTGGAAGTTGGAGCTTATCCTACAAGTTATACGCTCGGTTTATGCACATTCCCAATAAACACGGTTAGTTGAATATGAATTCTGATAACATTTTCACTTTCAATCCTTTGTCTTAAACCTTTTTTGTCTGTGTATTTTTTTAGGTGTTTGGAAGGGGTGAGGAGGAGATGGATTTCTTGCAACAGCAAGGGATTCAGGTGAAAATTGTTCCTGGTAAGTGCATTTTTGAATGGTTACCATTTTAAGCATTGTTTTTAAGTGTTTTCAAGTGACTCTAATGATATGAAAATTCCTGTCTGGGAAGTTATAGTGTGCTTATTTCTCTTTGGACCATATTGGATTAGAATGTAATACCTGTTTATGACTCATGGGTACTATTTATTTGTAGTTTAGATTTGATTTAAGGTGCTCGTGTTTGTAGGTCGTATTATGGTAGTTTGTGGATTATTTATGCACTATGGTAGTCTTTGTGACAACTTTTGAGGTTTGAAGTATATTGTGAGCTAAATTTGCTTATTGATGTATGTGTTCTTGAATATTCATTTTTTGGGAATTCTGATAGTTCTGTTGAGAACAAGTGGTTGTGAAATATTTTTGGGAGTGTGTTTATTTGAATAGGTTGAAGGTAACTTTTTGGTTTTGTTGTGGTAGCATCGTTATGCTGTCGAAAATTTTCCATCGTCTTCGTATCTCATATCTAGGTAATCAAGCTTCTCTTCTTTAAGAACTTGAAAAAGAATATTCTCTCATTTATTCAACTATTGAGTTTTCTTGTTTTGCAGATGCAACAAAGGAGTAAATATTTGGTATCGCAACCTCTTTATGCTTTTTCTTGGGGAACTTTAGATCCAACACATTCACTACAAGAATTTTGCCTTGAATGTACCATTTATGCACATTCCCAATAAACACGATTAGTTGAATATGAATTCTTATCATATTTTCACTTTCAATCTTTTGTCTTAAACCTCTTTGTGATCCTTTGAACAATAGTGGTCAGACAAAGATGTCTATAACCAGATACTGCTGAGCTAGGGGGTTGGTTCAAAAAGAATTATGAAGGGATCCATATTTACCAAGTGGAGAGAGACAGTAATCTCATAATGTTTGTAAAATCATAATGTTTGTATTACTTGTAATTTTTGTTTTCAAGGCCTGAATTATTGTACAGCCTTTTAAATTATAATTTTATAGCAGAATTTATGGATTAAATGTAATAGATTTACAATCCATACATGAATAATATGTCATAGCCACAACGTTCAATGATAATGTGTCATGTTATACTTTTTGACCAAAAAAATGGATTCGGCAACGGAATTTGAAGAGATTCGGGCTTCAATGTCGATTAATAATTAAAAAAAAACAGAGGCTTTAATGTCGGTTGCAACTGACATTAAAGACCATTAATGTCGGTTGGAAATTTCACTGAAGGTCTTTAATATCGATTGCAACTGACATTGAAGGCTGTGTTATTGAAGCCCTTTAATGTCGGTTTTAAACCGACATTAAAGCCCGGATTTCTTCTAGTGCTATGTTATTAATGCATGCAAACATATACTATAACACTTATATTATATGATGCATGAGCATACTATAAAATTAAATCGTGTAACTATATATTATAACATTTATAATATAAATGATGCATGAATAATCCATAACCTATGGTGGGATTTTACTATATGACATACATTATGACATATATTAATATACAAAATAAATCATATATCATATGCAGAATTTAAAAAAATTATTGGACCGAGATTGGACTCTTAAACTATTAATTAAACTAATATTACAATCATATTAATTTAATTAAATAAAACAACTAATTATTACATAATTAATGGTCAACCGATTCAAAACAAGCGAACCGGGTCTTGAATTGCACAAACCGGACTGCCGAGCACTTGAACTGGCCATGAATCGCTCGAACCAAGCGAACTGGACATGAACCAGCCGAGCAACAAATCGAACACCACGCGAATCGGTTTATTCTTTTTGTCTCAGAGCGTTGCAATGTTGTGACCTACCATTGCAACTTTACGGAAAGATCATCCCAATTCGCCTTTCGCAGCATTACAACGCTAGGGCACAGGCTTGTAGTGTTGTACAGTCCACCTACTAGACAGACGCGATCTTCATCGAATTTTCTCCGATTTGGGCCTCGTTTTCTCCAGAATATCAACAGGAACAACTACGAGCGACTCAATACATTTAAATACAGACTCTATTGCAAAATATGCCAAGAAAACAAAGAGCCTTTACAAACCAATTTGTAAAATAAACAATAAATCTATATAGTCCAATCCCACAAACATCCAAAATTGAAAACTATCATTCAACAAAACATTCATCGCATGAATAAATTTTACAGAATGAACACCCACCAAAACTGTAATTCAATTCTGAAAAAAAAAAGGGACCGAAAGCACACTCTAATACTAATTGAAGGAACATGTGAAGGCTCTGAGTGGAAACCATGGATCGTCCAAAATCTTTATTTTCACAAAATCACAAAATACAGAAACAAACTATTCAGTGAATTAAAAATTATGGCATGCCAATTGAACAAGAAAAGAGAGAATTAAGGTTTCTAAAAAACCCTTACCTTTGAAGAACATTTTCTTCTCATGTATCATCTTTGCCAAAATGTCATGAACAAATCCAAATGGCCACCACCAAGAGTGTTTCTTTTATATTCTCTAGGATTAGAATCCAAGAAGTTGCGTGGGCTCTTGAAATTTTGGGAGAAAGGGAGATTAAGAGGAATTGAAAGAAGAGAAAAACTGGAAAAAAAAATTCTTGCAGAGTTCTTTTTCAGAGAAATCTTTTTTTGTTTTTTGTAAAACTAAAAGAAGAATAATAAACTCAAAAACCAACCTCTCTACACTTTCACTCGCACACACACGAAGTAGAGAGAAAAAGGAGGAGAGAGTTGTTGTTAGGATTGATGCCTTAAATCTCGTAAGGTCCTATAGTTTGTTAACCTTGTATGAACAAATATTTCTGTGATTAATAATATTTGATATTTTGTTTACTCTGTCTATGAAATATATGATATTTTAGTTGCATTAATCAGAAACAAATAAACTAACATCCAATTTTATCGTTGTAACTTAAACATGTACGTGAAGACATACAGATGGATCATGTTTAAGTGATAACCTAAATGGTCTGTAGTATATGGATAAGGCTGGGTACTTTATCATGGTGACAGTACGAGTATGACCCGCTTTGTAGGTGTTACAAATATTATAAAGTACTACAAATGATCTGATCCTGATCATTCATGTATTAGACATGCGAATGGGGATATTCTACATAAAGGAGTTGGTATAAGACCGAACCACAAAATGTTTAGTCTCGTTATATAACGCTGTTCATAATAGACTTTCATTTCACTAGGATGACAATAGGTAACATGACACTAATCCTAAGGGAGTTGTGAACTCTTACCTATGAGGGCGGTTATTTGATTTTCATGGGTGAGAATGGCCAAATCGCCAACTCAATAAACCTACCATTTTGGGGAGTTGTCTGATTGGGGAGTTGGGAACTCAGCTACACAAGATGGAATTCACTCCTTCCCCGAAGCAGGGGTAAGTAGATAAATTGCTCCCTTAAGGGTTGATTCCGGGTCTTGAACAATGTGATGCCACACATTTCCTGAACCGAGAGGGGTTTAGTCATAGTGGGACTATGATATATTGTTCATTAGAGGGGTCAATAGTACTTGAGAAGTTAGATGTAACTACAGGGACAAAACGGTAAATTGGCCTAGATGTACTTACGAGCAATTTGTGAAGAGTCATCGTACTATTGATTGGCTATATCCAATGGACACAGAAATATATCTATAGTGTGAAGAGTGCAACTGTCGGTCTTTAATGGAGTGTCCGACAGTTAACGGATGGTGGATAAAGTAATTAAAGAGTTTAATTATTTATTCACGTATAGTTGGAGCTTCAAGCTACAGGTCTATAAGGTCCCCTTGGTAGCTCAAAGGATTTAGTTGAGAATCAATTTTTGGGTTAATTCGAAATGTTCAAATTAATATATGATATATTGAGATAATGTATATGATACATTATAGTTTAATTGGAGGAACGAATATTTGAATATGATTCAAATATTTTTTCTATGAATGAGATTCATAATTGTTAACTTTAATATAAATATAATTTATATTAAATACCATAAAATAGAGAAAAAAAACTATGGTTTATATATTATATATGATGCAATATTAAAACTATAGGTTATAAATATAATATGATAAATTGGTTATCATATTTATTTATAATAATTAATTATATTTGATAATTATCCATTTTTCTCTCTAACCACCTTAGTGGAAAGTTAAGTGATTTTATGGAAAAATGGGATAAATAAAATATGATTTTATTATTCTCAATAACAAGTTACATGAACTGTGAACCTTCTACACGATTAGTTGAGAGCCTATGTGATAGACTCCTTTTACTACACGATTGGAGAGTTTATCTATGCAATAGAGATTTTCCTCCTTCATTCGTCTTCCTCCTCTAAACCACAAACTCTGTCTTAACCAAAATAGACAAAGCCCACCACTCCTAGGTTCTCACACCGAGAATACCAAGATAACTAAATGGTAGTGTCCTTTTTTTTTGTTCAAGTTTGGTTGTTGTTTGTTCGAGGAGAGTTCGTGCTTGTTTGACGCGTTCGTGAACGTACGAGGGATTTACTTGAAGAAGAGTTCTTAAAAGGTATAATCTCTTTTCTTCAAGTACAATCTCTAAACCCCTGGTTCTCATTCAAAAGCATGCTGTAATTTATGTTTTGATACATAATCTGTTTTGTTGACTATAAATGCTTGTTTCAATTGAAATGGGACTTGGACGATCCACTTTCACTCATAGGTTCTCAATAAAAAGAGTTCCTTCAATTTGTATCAGAGCCAGGTTGTGTTCTGATTTCCAAATTCCATTTGTTGTATTGAATTTATTTACAATTTTAGTGGGTTTTAAGTTCTACATTGCGTTTAACTGTTAAATATCTGTGGATGGTTTGTTCATAGATAATTTCGGGATAATGATCTCTGTTTTGGCTTTCCTTTTAATTTAAAAAGTTATTTTTTAAGGCCCTCTGCGTTTTTTAGCATAATTCTTGCAATCGAGTCTGTATTCTTTTAAGTTTTTGAGTCGTTCGTGAAGAAGCTTTAGATGCAAAGGTTGCAGTTTGTTTCGATGGAGAAAATGAAACGGTGGTCGCATCATGTAGCTTGAGCTAAACGATTGTTTAGATTTGGCTATGCGTTCATGTAGAATTGTCTGCATGATCTAGTATCATCTGCTAAACGATCACATAGCTAATGCTATGCGATCATGTAAAGTGTTTACACTATCGTGTTATGTTGGTCGCATGATTGCGTAGGCGCTTGAGAGGTAAATGATCATGCGACATTTGATACTCGATGCAAGGCATGCGTGCTAAACGATTATGTAGACTATCATGCTCATCGAATAGTCAGTAGCTACACGATCACATAGTATTTGATACTTGGCGCACGCTACTTGATCGTGTAGACTATCATGCTCATCGCATAGTCAGTAGCTACATGATCGCATGGTATGCGCTACTCGACGCACGCTGCACGATCGAATGGACTTTCATGCTCATCGCATAGTCCAAAGCTACACGAAGGATTTGTTACACGATCAAGCTGCAAGACTTCAAGGCGAGCGGTTCAAGACCCGATTCACTTATTCTGAATCGGAGGACTCAAACTTTTGTAATTGTTTAGCCTTTACTTTTCGGTTTTGAGATTTACTATCCCGGTCCATCAACTTTGTTTAAATATGCATTTGATGTATGTTTATATTATATGTCATAATATATGTCATATAGTTTTAAAATCCTCCATAGGTTATGCATTTTATTTCATGCATCATTTTATATTATAAGTGTTATAATATATTAGCATGCATGATTTAAATTACTTAAAGCATACTCATGCATCATATAATATAAGAGTTATAATATATGCATGCATTATAGCATATCCATGCATCATTTATATTATAAATTTTATAATATAAGGTTGTACGGTGGCATGAAATGTATGCTATAGCTTAGTTCATTACTTGTTTATATAAAAGTTATATATTTGTAATGAATGAACATTGCATGAAGAATGATACTACCTAAGGTTTATTTATAAGTGTTATAAATACCTTATATATGTCTAGCTAGCAATGTTGAATGGTTTTAATTTTTTCATTTTTTATAAAAGTTATAATTAATGAAATTGGAATTAACATCAATAATAAAGAGTTGCATGCAATTTAATCATTTTTTAGAAGTGTTGTAAAATTTGATTGAGATAGACTTAAGATCACATTTCTAATAAGATTAGAAATCTAAGTTTAATCTTTTAAATCGGTTTAATAGGATTAAATTGATTCTAATAAAAGATTAAATATGTAACAAATGTATATGGACCTTTTGGCTAAGGCTAGTTCTTTCTAGGTTGGGGTACTTAAGTCGATGGACATGTCGCACCCCTACCTGGGAACCTACTTGAAATGATGAATTAGATAGATTTGTTACATGCATGCAAATTTGATGAAAGTCTATTAAAGAGTTTAATAAGACTTGAATCAAAGTTGTTTAATCATCAAAAGCAAGTATTGTTTTTTAGCAAATTAAACAAATCACTTAGTTAAAATCAGTAGTCAAATTTTCTAAGTTAATGAACCCTAGGTAGAACACTCAGTGGGAGGTAAATGGGTATATGATACTTCACTTTACCTTTACACATTTCTCCCTAAAAGTTCACACCGTGAGATCTATCCTCGGCCTCGAGGCACCTCTGGAATGTCCCCCTACGGGTGGCATTTAGGTAGGTCAATACCAAGGTGAATGGAGATAATGTTCATAGTAAGTGGGAGTGGGATGTGTGACAGCATATCCCTCGGTCTCTCTCATTAGTTTGGATAAAGTGTTTATGCATCGCCTCGTGGCATCGTGGGTGTCCCCCTAAAGGATGGCAGTTTTGCGCAACTCTTTATTTGATCTCTAGAAATGGATAGGGTTGCTTTAGTCTTTTGTCCTAATCGGCTTTTCCCTAAGGTTGGCTCATTAGGGCGGGACTCTATGACCTAAAATAAGGGGTTACACTTACACAAAATTGTTAAGGATATTAACAAATTTTGGACCGAATAATGGTGACTATTAGATTAAACTATAAGGAGTTGTTTCTGTCTAATGGTTGAGGTTGTCTTATTTCAGTGAAGAGCCACTTGATCACCCTATGGTGACTTTTGTCCTACCTCACTGAAGTATCATTGCAAAATAGATGTCACTTAGGGTACACTAGACTATTTTGCTAAAACTTAATTGGTTTTCTAAAAGTGGTTTAATGCAAGTAGACTTAATTAAGTTTGTTCATTTTCCAGCAATTTAATTATAGCTACCGCTACACTTTCTTTTTTGTCGCCAATAAACTAACTGGCGAAAATTACGCTATTTGGAAAAACACCATTAACACGATAATAATCATCGATGATCTAAGGTTCGTCCTTATGGAGAAGTGTCCTCCTATTCTACCTCCTACCGTTGCTCAAAACATTCGAAAAGCGTATGAGCGCTGGACACGAGTGAACAAAAAGTCCCTAGCATATATCTGGGCCAGCCTTAACGAAGTTTTGGTCAAGAAGCATGAGCCCATGATCACTGCACACGAGATCATGGAGTCCCTGAGAGGAATGTTTGGACAACCATCCGTGCAGCTTAGGCACAACGCTCTAAAGTATATCTTCAATTCACGAATGAAGAAGGGAACATTCGTTAGGGAACATAGTCTCAATATGATGGTCCACTTCAACGTAGCGGAGATGAATGGGTCGAGCATCAATGAGGCCAGCCAGGTTAGCATAATTCTGGAGTCTTTACCAGAATGCTTCCTTCATTTCATTAGCAATGCTGTTCTGAACAGGGTTGACTACAACATTACAACTCTACTTAATAAGTTGTAAACTTTCCAATCTTTGCTGAAAAGCAAGGAGAAGAAGGTTGGTGAAGCAAATGTTGCTTCATCATCTAAAAAGTTCTATAAAGATTCAACCTCTAGAACTAAGCCTGCATCTTCTTCCTCCAGCACTAGAAAGTGGAAGAAGAAGAAGGTGGTAAGAGGAAGGCGCCTACTAACCCACAACCTGCTGCTCTAAGAGGTAGGCAACCAGTGAGGGTTGTCAAGGGAAAATGTTTGCATTGCAACCAGAATGGGCACTGGAAGCGGAACTGCCCTAGATATTTGGCTGAGAAGAAGAAGACCAAATAAGGTAAATATGATTTACTAGTTTTGGAAACTTGTTTAGTGGAGAACGATGATTCTGCCTGAATTATTGACTCTGGGGCCACTAACCACGTTTGTTCTTCATTTCAGGAAATTAGTTCCTGGCGGCAACTTGGTGCTGGTAAGATGACGATGCGAGTCAAAATCGGGCACGTCGTCTCAACTGTGGCAGTGAGAGGTCTCAAGTTGACTTTAAAGAATAAATTTCTCATTCTGAATGATGTATATGTAGTTCCCGATTTAAAAAGGAACTTAATTTCTATAAAGTCTTTGCTTGAATGTAAATATCGACTATTTTTCTCTATGAATAAAGTGTTTATTTCAAAGAATGATGTTGATATTTTTTTTGCACAACTGGAAAGTAAATTGTATGTGCTAAGGCCATTAGACGAATATCGTCCATAGCATAGAGATGTTTAAAACTGTCGTAAGTCAAAATAAAAGACTTAAAATTTCTCCTAAAGAAAATGCCAACTTTGGCACCTAAGGTTAGGACACATTAATCTCAATAGGATTGAGAGGTTGATGAAGAATGGACTTTTAAATGAGTTAGAAGAAAATTCTTTACCTGTATGTGAGTCATGCCTTGAAGGCAAAATGATTAAAAGGTATTTTACTGGAAAAGGTCATAGAGCCAAATAGCCTTTAGTGCTAGTGCATTTAGACCTTTATGGTCCGATCAATGTAAGAGCCAGAGGAGGTTATGAATATTTCATCACTTTCACTGATGATTATTCAAGATATGGATACGTTTATTTAATGCAACATAAGTCTGAGGAACTCATCTCTTTTTTCCTCTCGAAAAGAGCTAGGGTAATACTTGTCCTCAAAGGCCTTCCTAAATTCAGGCCACAACAAAGCACTTGAGCTATTCCGCCTAGCGGATACTACCTTCCACCACTTTTCTGCCCCTTTTTGCAACAGGAACACAACCAACCCAACCTTACGGTATTCCAGAAAGTTCATCACATTGAAGCACTTCTCTATTTGGTCCAACCATACCTCCTATTCTGTGGGGTCAGCAGTTCCCTTGAAGGTCGTAGCCCCAAAGGCTCGGAGTCAATCAGCGTCGTACTTCTTTTCTGGGTCAGCCTATACCATACTTACACTGGTCGTCAACCTTTGGGCAATTTTGTCAAACACCCTGTCCTCCAACTGAGGATCCACTCTGACCGGAGGAGTGCTTGACTTTCCTTCAGACATCGCCTCATAATTTACAGTCTTCGTGTCTTTCTCTTGCTCACTTTTGAGTTCCTTTCGACTTCAGGTTCAGGTCGATAAGGTCAATATTCCTATCCACTGTTTGCTTGCTTTGCCTACCACCTCTTCTCAGCATCTTTACCTAATTGATAGTACACATATTAAGGAGTCAAACCACTAGGACTTGGACATATACATGAACTCTCCTTCATTCCCAAAACCTTATGCTCTGATACCAACTTGTCACACCCCCTCCCGGTTTACCCTTTAAAATCGAAAAAGGATATGACGGCAACAGTTACCAACCTAGGTGCCAACACTTAGTGCATAACTTAAGAGAACCTGCTTAAACCTGAATATGCAAACGACTTGGCAAAACGCATCCATGAAATTAAACAGTGCAATTCTTAATTACAGTTCCAAAAACAAATATATGTCCAACAAAATACAATGACCAAAATAAACATGCGTTTCAAAAGAAAATAAGTTTCAAAAGTCCCCGACTTCTTTCCAAATGTGTGTACATCAAAACAAGCTTAACCTAAGCTTCTTCCTAAGGTCACCAAACTTTGGGTGGCAAGCTGCAGTGGATTTAACCGCGAGGGAACTGACCACTACCTGGGAAAAAGGAAACATTTCAAAACTGTGAGCTGGTTACCTAGTGAATGACACTTAGAAATACATTTCTTCTCAAACCTTTCAGTGTCCTGTAGTTTGTAAACACATTTTATACGAACGCTTGTGATTTATAATATATGATATTTACTTCACTTCCTGACTTTGCACATTTAGATGTTTTATTTGGTTGACCACAAACCAATAAACTTAAAATCCCCAGTTGTCTTTATGTAACTTAAGCATGTATGTAGTGACATACAAGTGAATCATGTCTTAAATGATAATCAAAATGGTCTATAGTATATGGATATAGGAGGGAAACCTTATCCTAGTAACACTATGGATGCGGCCTACTTTGTGGCATAGTTGTGACTTGTCACAGTCTGATCCTGATCATTCGTGTAGGAGACATGCGAGCGAGGGCGTCCTATACAAAGAGTTTGTATAAGACCTGACCACGAAGTGTTAACGTATCGTCATATAACTCTGTTCATGACAGAGACTTCATTTCACTAGGATGACCATAGGTAACATGACCTCAATCCTGAGTGAGTTAGAAACTCCTGCCATTGAGGGCGGTCCTTTGATTTCCATGGGTGCGAGTGACTAGAGCACCGACTCAAACCTACCACTTTGGGGATTCGTCTGATTTGGGAGCTGGGAACTCAGCTTCACAAGATGGAGTTCACTTCTTCCCTGAAGTAAGTAGATAGATTGCTCCCTTAAGGGCTGATCCCGGGGCTTGAACGATGTGGTGCCACGCACCTTCTCATGGCCCGAGAGGTGTTCACACATAGTAGGACTATGTTGTATTGTTCATTAGAGGGATCAGTGGTACTTAATAAGTAAGATGTAACTACAGGGGACAAAATGGTAAATTAGCCCAATTGTACTTACAAGCATTTGTGAAGGGTTATCATACTGATAATTGGTTATATTCAATGGACATAGAAATATATCTATGGTAAAAAGAGTTCAGCTATCGATCTTTAGTGGAATGTCTAGCAGTTAACAGATGGTGGATATTGTGGCTAAAGAGTTTAGTCAATTATTCACGTGCCATTGGAGCTTCAAGCCATAGGTTCATAAGGTCCCCTTGGTAGCTTGGATATAAGTTGAGAATCAGTTTTTGGGTCAGTGTGAAATGTTCAAATTGACAAGAGAAAGTTCGATTATATATGATATAATTCAACTAGTTAAGTATATATGATATAATTAACTTTATGTATGAGATACATTTATTTGGAGGACATTGGATATAAATATGACTTATATCTAGTGGAGGAAAAATAATATATATGATATTTAACGAGAGGTTATCAATATAATGTGATTATATTTATTATCTCTTAATTGGACAGTTATGGGATAATTGGCCGACGTCTCTTTTATTTTCATAACGGATGAGTAAGATGAAGAATCACTTTGAGATGCTTAAATAGCTCACGGTGTGTTAAGCACTTAAAGAAAAGACAGCGTTGAAGTGCTGAACTATCAGAGCCTATATGATAGTGCTGAGCGATCGCTTACCTATACGATAGTGCTGAACGATCGCTTAACGCTTACACCCGTGTGCGCTATTTACTAAACGATCGCTTACCTTTTACTAAATGATCGTTTAGCACCCGGGTTTTTCTAAACAATCGTATAGACGATCGCTTACCTTTTCCTACACGATCGTATACTTCACTTAAACGATCAAACATTTTGTCTATACAATTGACGAGCCTTTATCCTACTTGTTTGGTCGTTGTATACGATCTTCCTTCCTCCTCCCCTCTACCAAATCCGAACAAATCCCACCATTTGGATTCTCACTTCGAGAATACTGAGGGCTCCGAGTGGTGGTGACCTCCCCATTTCCTTCTGTTCGTGTGGAGACTATTCGAGGTAGACGATTGGGAGTTGTTGAACGATAGCTTGTCGTTCCAGCTAAAGCAAGATTTTTTATGAAGAAAAGTCTTCAACTCGTCTGATCTCTCGGTCTCTTATTTATTGATTCCCTAAGCATGCCAGTAATTTAGCGTTGTGAATGCTTATCTATATGTTTGAATGTATATGTGGAAAATCTGTCATAATGAATTAGAAAGATCCGCTTCCACTCATAGGTACTCTTGTATAAGAGTTACTTCAGCATGAACTCTCCCTCATTCCCAAAACGTTATGCTCTAATACCAACTTGTCACACCCTTTCCCGGTTTACCCTCTAAAATCGAAAGAGGATATGACAGCAGCAGTTACCGACCTAGGTGCCAGCACTTAGTGCCTAACTTAAGAGAACTGCTTAAACCTGAATATGCAAATGACTTGGCAAAACGCATCCATGAAATTAAACAGTGCAAGTCTTAATTACAGTTCCAAAAACAAACATATGTCCAACGAAATACGATGACCAAAATAAATATGTGTCCCAAAAGAAAATAAGTTTCACAAGTCTCCGTCTCTTTTCCAAATGTGTGTACATCAAACCAAGCTTAACTTAAGCTTCTTCCTAAGGTCACCAAACTTTGGGTGGCAAGTTGCAATGGATTTAACCACTAGGGAACTGTCCTCTACCTGGGAAAAAAGAAACGTTTGAAAACTGTGAGCTGGTTGCCCAGTGAGTGACACTTAAAAATGCATTTTTTCACAAACCTTTCATATGCTTTAATGTAGAATAAATTAAAGGAAATTGGATTCGAGATTTCTATGAGCAGCGAAAGAATGATTATTCCAAAACACAATCATGAATGAACATTACATTTACAATCATACAGAAATTATAGCATGAAAGTTACAAATGCACAAAAGGAAAAATCGTACGGGCAGAGGCGTCTCCACACTCCGTTACGCACGAACGCTCGAACAACAGCTACCTCAAACGCTTGATCTACATGATCGCAATACCGCAACGAATACAGCACGCACACTTCATGCTCATCCACAACGATCACCTCGGTCACGAACTCCTCAGTAATAAGAATGACCTCCACAGCACCATGAACGGTCTCCACAGAACCTTGACGGTGTCGAGTTGAGTATGACACCACCAACAAGGCTACTTTGGTATTCTCGGTGTGAGAATCCAGAGGGTGAGCTCTGTTCGGACTTGGTATGAGGCAGATGAAGAAGGAAGCATTGATCGTGTACACGACTTGGCAAGTGGGAGATGGCGAAAACCTATCATATAGATCGATGCCCAATCTTTTAGATAAAGCTAAGTGATCATCTAGCAAAAGCTATGTGATCGTTTAGCTCGGTCTATCGCCTACAGACTCTACACGATCGTTTACTTTGGACAAGCGATCTTCTAGTAAAACTATGCGATCGTTTACCTCACCCAGGCGTTGTTTAGTAAATCTGTATTTACTTGACGACTCCGTGAGTTTCTTTTACACGAGAGAGAAAACTAAAAATACGAAAAACTTTTCACCAGTTTGTAAATCATTTTTTTTAAAATAGGAAAACCACTTTCCTTTTAAACTTATGGTTACCATGAATCCAATAACCACCCACTCATTTGGTTATTAAAGAAAAAGAATTAATTATCCAATAATTAATATTATTATAAATATAAATGATAACCAACTTATCATACTATATTTATAACCTATAGTTTAATATTTCATATCATGAAACATATAAACCATAGTTCTTTTTCTATTCCATGGTGCTTAATGTAAATCTCATTTACATCAATCCTCCACTAGATGTATCTCATACATCATACCAATTATATCATATATAACCAAAATACCTCTTGTCAATTTGAACATTTCAAATCAACACCAAGAACTGATCCTCAACTGAATCCATTCAGCTACCAAGGGGACCTTATAGACCTATAGCTCGAAGCTCCAACGATACGTGAATAACTGACTAAACTCTCTAGTCACGGGATCCACCATCTGTTAACTGCCAGGCACTCTACTAAAGACCGACAGCTGAACTCTTCTACAGATATATTATGTGTCCATCTTAACCAATCAGTAGTGCAATAACCCTTCACAGATCGCTCGTAAGTACAGCTAAACTAATAACCGTTATGCCCTTGTAGTTACATCTGTCTTCTTAAGTACCACTGATAACTCTAATGAACATAAGTCATAGTCCTACTTTGACTGAGTCTTCTCTTCCAAAGAGAAGTTGTGGCCACTATGTTCAAGCCCCGAAATCAGCCCTTAAGGGAGCAATCTCTCTACTTTTCCCTACTTCGGAAAAGAAGTGAATTCCATCTTGTAAATTGAGTTCCCAGCTCCCAGATCAGACAAGTCCCCAAAAAGGTAGGCATGTTGAGTTGGCAATCTGACCACTCTCACCCATACTAATCAAAGGACCGCCCTCAAAGGCAGGAGTTCCCAAAACACTCAAGATTGAGGTCATGTCACCTATGGTCGTTTAGGTGAGATGTAAGTCTCTAGTATCAATGGCGTGATATAGAAAGTCTAGTCATCTCGTGGTCCAGGTCTTTGTATAGGACACTTCCGCTCGCACGCCTCCACATGAGTGGTCAGGATTTACTATCTGTAGGAGTTTACAACACTTGTAAATCTCTACAAAGCGGACCATATCCATAGTGTCACCAGGATCAGGTATCCCACCTTAATCCTTATACTACAGACCTATTTAGGTTATCACTTAAGTCTTGATCCACTTGTATATCACATATACATACTTAATTTCACATAAGATAACCAAGGAGTTTTGTTTATTGGATATAAGTAAATGCCATAATTAAATAACAGTTATTTTATTCATTAAACAATGTGTATCTTTACAGAACAACGAGACTCCAGGAGAATTAGGACACTAATCCCAACATAAATAACATGTTGGAAAATAAACTCAAGCAACTTGCATAGTGTTACACATTAACCATAGCGTTATAACAATCATGCTACCAAACCTTAGTTGAGAACGAGCATTCATAGCTCAAGCTTCCAAAGTCCATTCATGGCCATGAGACCCATACTTCGGTCCCATAAAGAACTACCTACGTGTACGTGGAGTATACTAAGTACCGTCGACACCTTAAGTACTTCCTCAGATACCTTCTATACCTTCGATACCCGGTATATTAGAAACATACATTCATGAAAGATTCGAGCATCATAAGTTTTAGGCTTAGCACTTACTTAGCTTTCACCCTAAGAACATCATTACCATTCAACATGTATACTTCACAATCAATAGCATGTAGTTGCATTGCTTTTTCATACATTCTTAATATACGCTAGGATTAGTAAAACTCATTTAAAACATAAATATAAACTTTAGTTGCTTGGAAAACCCATGACATTAGTATGAAATTCATTTGGAACGCGTCCCTTTTGTGAACATATGTGAAAAAATTTAGTCACTCACGGATCCTTGGGCTTGGTTCTTTCTAAGCTTTGTAGGCCTCCTCAATGGATGTAGCTAATACACATAAATTAATAAGAGTTTAGTTGCTACTTGGTCTCCCTTTTGAGACTACATTTTTAACTAAGCTCATACTTAGCAAGGGGTTGTCTAATCGTCCAACATTTTCCAGATTCAAATTCTAACGTAAATAACTTGAAAGCTAGAGCCATTTTAAGAGAGTTCCTTCTCCAAACATGATCAAAATTTCATTATCAATGTTACCTCAAAGTTTCAGCATTAAACTTCTTGTGGTTTAACCTGGGTCTTCAAATCTTTCCGGACAGCCCTAACTGCAACGCTCTGCTTGAATAAAGATTCGAGGTTTAAATTCCCAAAATATGTAACATGAACCCTATACCTTTTCTTACCAAGGTTCCTTCTACAAACTTACTTGAAATGGTGTTTACCAGAATACCTTAAAGTCTCAGCTTGAAAATCCAAGTGGTTCAGTCTAGATCTACGTTTCTTCATCGAGTGCTCGAAAATGCTCAAAAATGAACCTTTGACACTTCCTTCCTTCTCCAGCCCTCTTTTCGATAAGAACTCCCTTCCAAATGCTTGATTTCATAAACTAGACTCGAAGAGCTTTCCAGTGGTACCCAGTTCATCTAGTTTGCTCGAGCAAATCATCCAAAACGAGCCCTTGAAGTTCTCTTCCTTTTTATACTACTGTCCAGCCCTTTACATGAAATCTCCTTAAGCCACCTCACCCACTAGTTAAGATGAAGGGTCGAGATTAAGCCTTTGTCCAAGTAACTAAAAGAGAAGTTTAAAACTGAGCACTTCGAGCAACTCGATACTCGCTAGGAAAACTCGATGGAGAGATGTCCTTACTCGACGGAAATTTTTTAGACTCTCTGTTAAATACTCAATGGAAGGACTCGCTACTCGATGGTGAAACTCGGCGCTAGGAGCTCTCTCGACGCATGCTCCTCACTTGGGATCGTATTCGACATGTGACCCTTCCTCGTTTACCCTCGACACTCGACTTTTTCCTCGATCACTTATACTCGACACTCGGCAGCCTTTACTCCATGCTCGACCCTTCCTCGATTACTTATGCTCGACGCTCGACAACAATTACTCGATGCTTGCCTGGCGTTCATTCTATGCTTAAGCACCCTTCAGCACGATCAACACTTAGCCAGAATTTCTCTTATAAAGCCAGATTAGCAAATGCTGAGAGTTAAGCTTCCTTACTTAACCATTTTCCTTCTTCAAACTCATCCTTTACCTCGAAATGCACAAATCCAACCGAACTTAGGTATTTAATAGAACATTTTGCTTAACTTAACCAATAAACATAATTAAAAAGGAGAAAGTAAGGTGCGAGTTTTACAGTCAATGTTTGCTTCAACCGAAATGGGATTTGGACCATCTGCTTCCGCTCATAGGTTCTCTGTAAAAAGAGTTCCTTCAGTTACAATTCCCTCCCAAAAACATTTTTAAACAATAAATTAAAATAATTTATTTTAATAAACCATTTAATATATATTTATATGATAACCACCTTATCATATAATATATATTAAACTATATGTTATATCAAATATAACATTTAACCTATAGCTTAATATTGTATCAAATACAATATAAGCTATAGTTTTAATTCTTTCATTAATGGTATTTAATATAAATCCTATTTATATTAAATTCAATTATATGAATCCAACTCACATAATTAATATTTGAATCATATTCAAATATTTATTTCCCCTCAAATAAACTTTATATTATAATGTATCAAATATATTATATTAATTATATCATATATAGTTAAATAAATTAAATATATCACATATAATTAATTCCCTCATTTAATGAACAATTCAAATTATTCAAAAATTGATTCTGATTAGACCCTACTGAGCTACAGAGGGGACCTTATGGACTTGTAAATTGAAGCTCCAATGGTACTTGAGTAATTAATCAAACTTCTTTAATTAAATTATTCAACATCCATGAACTGTCGTGCACTCCAATAAAGACCAACAATTGCATTCTTCGTACTATAGATATATTTCTGTGTCCATTGGATATAACCAGTCAATAATGCGACAACCCTTCACAAATTGCTCGTAAGTACAGCTAGGCCAAAATTACTGCTTTGCCCCTATAATTACATCTAACTCCTTAAGTACCACTGATTCTTCTAATGAACAATAAGTCATAGTCCAACTATGATCAAACCTCTCTCGTGCCAGGAGATGGTGTGGCACCACATTGTTTAAACCCTAGAATTAGCCTTTAAGAGAGAAATTTATCTACTTTTCCCGACCTCGGGGAAGAAGTAAATTTTGTCTTGTGTAGTTGTGTTACCAACTCCACAATCAGACGAATCCTCAAAATGGTAGGCTTATTGAGTCGACAATTTGGCCACTCTCACCCATACAAATCAAAGGATCGCCTTTATAGGCAGACATTCACAACTCACACAAGATTCAGGTCATGTCACCTATAGTCATCTTTGTGAAATGTAAGTCTCAATTATGAACGGCGTTATATAATGAGACTATTCATTTCGCGGTTCGACGTTATACAAACTCTTTTGTATAGAACACCTCCACTCATATGTCTCCACATGAATGATCAGGATCATATCATTTGTAGCACTTTATAACAATTGTAACATCTACAAAGCGGGTCATACTAATAGTGTCACTAGGATAAGGTATCCAGCCTTATCCATCTAGTACAGACCATTAGATTATCACTTAAACATGATACACCTGTATGTCTCTACATACATGTTTAAATTACATATGATAACATTTGATGTTAGTTTATTGGTTTGTGGGTTTAATGCTACTAAATGTCAAATAAAACATCTCATATTTTATTAAATAAATAAAATGTTTGTATAATACAATTACAAATTACAGGACTCTACGAGATTTAGGGCATCAACCCCAACACAAATAAAATTTTAAAAACCAAAATAAAATCAACTTAAAGTTTAAGAACATTTGTTTCATAAATATTCATGATTTTTATAAAATGGACATTTAGATTACTACATTTGTTTCAAGATAATATAAAATGTACAGGCATTGGAGATGCTATTACGTGGGGACATCTCAATAGTTTTAGATGCCTATATTGGGGTCTATATAAATAAAATGTTAGTTGTCTTTAATAAATAATTTTTATTTATTGAATCGTATAACTCAAATCCAAGTATGTGACTTTAACAGTATGTGACTGACATACAAGTGAATCATGTTCAAGCAATAACCTAAAAGGTTTATAGTATATGGATAAGATTTGGTGCCTTATCCTGGTAATACTATGGATACGACCATTTTGTAATTATTACAAAGAATTTGATTCAAGTCGTTGATGTGGAGACATGTGAATGGAGGTATCCTATGCAATGAGATTGTATAAGACCGGACCTCGAAATATATAGTCTCTTGTTATAACACCGTTATCTAAAGAGATTAATATTTCAAATGATTACCGTGGAACTCATCTGAATCCTGAGTAAGTTATGAACTTCTGCTCATGAGAGTCATCCTTTGAATTGTATGGTGAGAGTGACCCTAGTTGCCAACTCGATAAACCTACCATCTTGGGGATGATACCAAGTAGGTAGCTGGGAACATAGTGTCACAAGATGGAGTTCACTCATTTCCTCCTTTAGGGTAAGTAGATCAGTTGTTAACTTAAGTGCTGACTCCATAACTTAAACAATGAGGCCTCATACTCTCACTGGCCCAAGAGAGATTTTATTTATGGTTGAACCATAAATAGATTATTCATTAAAGGATCAATGGTACTTAAAGAGCAAGAAGTAACTACAAAGATAAAATGGTAATTTGACCTAGTTGTAGTTACAAACATGTGGGGGATTGATTTACAGGAAATAATTAAAAATCGACGGACACATAAATATTCTATCGTTCTTAAGAGTGCAAGCATGGTTTATTGTGGAGTACCACATAGTTAATGAATGTTGATTAATTTGATTAAAGAGTTTGATTAATTAATCTCATATCATTGGAGCTTATAATTGTAGGTCCATAAGGTCCCTCTACTAGCTCATAACAGAATTAAACAAGGATTTAGGTGTTATAAATTTGAAGTGTTCAAATTTTTGTTTAAGAGAATTTTTTGTATATGATACAATTTGATATACACATTATAATATATAGTTTATTTAAATAAGATTCGAATTTAAAACTATATAATATGAGAGAATAATATTTGAATTGGTTCATATTAAATAATATAGTAAATTGATTCATATTAAATTTAATGTGAATTGATTCAAATAATAAATAATATAGTAAATTTAATGTGAATGAGATTCATATTAAACAATAGGTTATGAGAGAATATATGATTCAAATATTAAATTAAATAAACATTTGATATTTAATTAAAGATTAGATAAATTTTTGCTTCAAAAAATCAAATAAATTTTAATTAGTTATTTAATTTATTTAAATGAAATAAGATTTAATTTAAATCCAAATTAAATTAATCAGTCAACTCCCCTGTAATGTAGGGGAATGGTTAATAGGGCGATGGGATTTAACTTCCCTCAAGGGTATAAAGCATGTTTAGCCTAATTTTTTATGTTTTTATTATGTAATTTTTCTGTAACAAAATTGGACAAAGCAATAAATCGCTTCCGCATTAGAATTCAATCCCTTCATCCTAAACATTCGTTTTCAAGATTTCCATATGGAGGCATTCTCTTTTTACTTATTTTATCCTTTTTTCCTTATGTGTATTAGAAAGGTATTCAAATTCAAATTAATATCTATTTTATAAAAAAATCTTAAATTTATATAGATTATTTTATTGAAAAATAACATATAAAAATAATATAATCTATATTAACTTAAAAAGAAACTCAAGTTAATAAAAACAAATATATTATATAAATTCCAATTATGTTAAATTAATTGTAAAATAATGAATTATTTTAAAAGATAAATTAATTAATGAATACCTTTAATGATATTCTTGGAACAATACATATATTTAAAAAACTTTTAACTAGAAATCTTATGAAATAAACATAGTTATCCAAGTACTTTCAGTTTTTTGAAAAAATATTCTTGCAACTGTGATTTCGAGCATATATCATTACAAACGTCTAAAAACTTCAGTTATCTAACATTTTCAAAAACAAATGCTCCCTTATAAGAGTGGATGTTAAAACCTGGAAAATTGCAATGAGTGACAAAGTAGATAAGGGAAATTGGAAGTGTCTTTGAGGTTTTTCATTTTATAGATATAACAAAGTATTCAATTCCTAATTTTCGTTTTTTCTATATTCTAATTCTGCATTCTAACAATTGTGGAGTGGCACCTTTCTTTCTGATTTTGCTCCTGTATTTTCTCCTTCGAATCACTACGATTGTGAGCTTCTTCGATGAGATTACTTCCCATGCCACCTCACAAATTCAAATTTGCATTCTTTTCTTTCTCACCCCTTTTACACTTTTCTTTTTTTAAAAAAAAAAAAATAGTTTTGGTCGAGAATTAAGTTGAGATAATAACAAATAAAATAAATGAACAAAACTAAAAGAGAGAATAAAACATGTGGGTGGGAGAGGAAATTGTTTTTTTTTTAATCTAAACTTCATATATATTTTATATATATCAATGTATCATTATAAAAGTATATCGAAATATAAACCAATGTATCATTATCAAGTATGTTGTTGTGGTGGTGGTCTTCTTCTTCTTCTTCTTCTTCTTCATCATCATCATCATCTTCATCATCATCATCATCATCATTCAATTCCATTCATTGCCAATTTCAATTCATTTTCTTCTCCAATTTCACTTCAATTAATCATTTCATTGTCACCACACAGCTCAGTTTTCTTCTCCAATTTCAGTTCAATTGATCGTTTCATTGTCACCACACAACTCAGAGGTTTTATTCTTCTTTGTCAATTCGATTGATTACATAGGTACATCTTCTTCTCCTTCTTCCATTGCCTTGTAATGTCTCACATTTTTTTCAAGTGAAGAACAGTTCTTCTTCTTCGAATTTCATAGTATTCTCTTCACTCTAATGCTTTATTCTGAAAAAAAAAATAAAAAATAAAATAAAATAAAATAACTCAGAGGACAACAACTGTTCTTGAACAAATTCATAACCAAGGTATTGAACTTTTACTCCACAATTCCAACAAGTTGTTGCATACAATATTGCGAAGCTATTTTGGAAGCCAGTTAGTCGAAATTCCAAATTAGTACAAGATCAGATCGAAAGGGGTCGATATAGACAGAGATAATGCTCTAGCTCTATCTATTCAGATAGACAGGTATAGACACCTGTCTTTGTCTATCAGGGATAGACAAAGATAGAAATCTTTGTCTATCACAGATATATAGAGATAGACATCTATTTTTGTCTATCAGGGATAGACAAAGATAGAACTCTATCTTTGATGGATCTTCACTTCATTTGTAATAGCTTATATGATTGAAACATTGAATTCTTAAAATTTTGGACACGACCAACATCTTATTATCGAAAGTGCATAAATGATTGATGATGTATTGTATTATTATTTGTCTATCTTAGATAGATAGAGATAGTTAGATATAGACACATATCTTTATCTATTAGGGATAGACAAAGATAGAACTCTTTCTTTGTCTATCACAGATAGACAGGGATAGACGTTTATCTTTGTCTATCAGATAGACAAAGATAGAACTCTATCTTTGATTGATCTTCACTCTATTTATAATAGCTTATATGGTTGGAACATCGAATTCTTGATCAACATCTTATTCAACTGAAAGTGCATAAATGATTGATGATTATTGTATTATTATTTGTCTATCTCAGATGAATAAAGATAGTGTTCTATCTTTGTCTATCTCAGATAAATAGAGATAAAACTTTATCTCTATCTATCTCATATAGACAGTGATAGACGCCTATCTTTTTCTAGGGATAAACAAAGATAGAACTCTATCTTTGATTGATCTTTACTCGATTTATAATAGCTTATATGATTGGATCATCAGATTCTTAAAATTTCGAACGTGATCAACATCTTATTCAACTGAAAGTGCATAACTGATTTATGATGTATTATATTATTACTTGTCTCTCTCAGATGGATAGAGATAGTGCTATACCTCTGTCTATCTCAGATAGATAGATATAGATGTCTATCTTTGTCTATCTGTGATAAACATGAAGGAACTCATTTTAAAGAGATCCTTGAGCGGAAGCAGATCGTCCATATTCCATTTTGATTGAAAAACAAATTTACACTGAATATACAAGATATGCATTCTTAAATAAATTACAGCATACTTAAACTCTACACGATCGCGTAGCAAAAGTTATACGATCATTTAGTAGATGTTACACGATCATGTAGAAAATTCTACACGAACGCATAATAAAATCTAAACGATTGTTTAGCTCTAGCTACATGATGCGGCCACCATTTCCTCTTCTCCATCGAAACGCACTGCAACCTTTCTTCTAAAGCTTCACAAACGACTCAAAACTTAAACAAATATATACTTGATTGCAAGTTTAATGCCCAAAAACGTAGGGCCCTTACAAAATAACTTTGTAATTTAAACAGAAAGCCATAAACATAGACATTTATCCCGTAGGCATCCATCAACAACCATCCACAAACATTTAACATTTAAACACAATGCAGAACTTAAAACCCACCTCTACTGTAAATGATTTCAATACAGAAATGGAAATGGAGAAATAAATGTACTCCAAAAATCTTCAGCAAATCCAAAGAAGGTTTTCCTATACGTTCATCACAAAATATTTCTAGATCCCAATACACCCAATGCCAGATAACTGTTAAGAAGCACAATCCAGAAAACACAATATGTGCTCCGGCCACACCTTCGTAACTCCAAATACCCAGATTCGTTATAGTCCCTTCTGTGATACTCCAACCCCCCTATGAATTGGTTATTCCTAAACGATTCATGAAGGGTATAACAAACATACCTTGTCTCCACATTGGATCAAGAACAGAATCAGAGGGATCAAAAACTGCTAATTCGTATAGGGCCATTGAACCAGCCAACACAGTAACTAGTTTTATATGCATTATATGAATAGAAAGCAAACGATCAGGATCATTCAATACAACGGTGTGAACACGATACTAAGGCAAACCCATGAAAATACCCCTTTATCAACGAAAAATAAACACTATGTAACTTTATTGTACTGAAAAAGAAACTATGCTATGGACCTCCCACTTTGAGGGATTATCTTGGCGAAAAGATTAATATTCGGTCTATTCTTTTAGTAATAATGGAACAATTCTATCCTATTTGTAGGAACAACAGAACGATAACCTGGGTTTGATACTAATTGAAGGAACCCGTTTTAAAGGAGTGGAAGCGGATCGTCCAAAGTTCATTTTGATTGATAAACAAATTTACAGTGAACATACAAGATATGAATTCTTAAATAAATTACAACATACTTTTGTAAAGAAAAATAGTTCAAGAGATTATACCTTTGAAGAACGTTTTTTCGTGTAAATCCTTCGAACTGTCACAAATCAAAAACAGCAACTAGCTTTAAGACCTTCTTTAAGAAATCTCGAGCCAAAATAGAAGATACAACTACCAGAAACCTTCGGTATACTCTAGGTGAGAGTCCAGAAGTTATGGGCTCTAGCTATTTTGATAAGGAAGGCGTTTTAACTTTTTGAGAAGGAAGCAGATTGAAGAAGACAGAACTCTTCTACTGTATAGAAAACTTCAATTGTGTAGTTCTCAAATGTCTGTTTGTCACGAAGAAAAGAAAATAATTCTTTTATTCCATTTGCCATAAAGCTACTTAACCACTCACTAAGGTGGTTGGAGAGAAATTAGGAATTAATTATCCAAAATAATAAATTTAATATAAATAAATATAATAACCAACTTATCATATATTATTTATATTAAACTATGTGTTATATCGAATATAACACATAATCTATTGTTTTAATATTGTATCATATACAATATAAACTATAGTTCCCTTCCTCTATTTTATGGCATTAATATAAATCATATTTATATTAAATTTAACAACTATGAATCACATTCATAGAATATATTTGAATCTTATTGAAATATTTACTTCCTCCAAATAAACTATAATGTATCAAACACATTATAACAATTATATCATATATAATTAAATTCCCTCTTATTAGTTTGAACAATTCAAATTAACCCAAAAACTGATTCTCAACTAAATCCTTTTGAGCTACCAAGGAGACCTTATGTACCTGTAGCTTGAAGCTCCAACAATACGTGAATAATTAATTAAACATTTTACTTACATTATCCACCATTCGTTAATTGTCGGGCACTCCACTAAAGATCGACAGCTGCACTCTTGGCACTACAAATATATTTCTATGTCTATTAGATATAACCAATCAACACTATGATGACCCTTTACAAATTACTCGTAAGTACAGCTGGGCTAGTTACCGTTTTTCCCCTGTAGTTACCTCTAACTTCTTAAGTACCACTGATCCCTCTAATGAACAATAGATCATAGTCTTACTATGACTAAACCCCTCTCGGGCCAGAAGAGGGTTTGGTGTCACATTGTTCAAGATCCAAAATCAACCCTTAAGGGAGTAATTTATTTACTTATCCCTTCTTCGGGAAAGGAATGAATTCCTTCTTGTGTAGCTGTGTTCCCAGCTCCCCAATCAGACGAATCCCCAAAATGGTAGACTTGTTGAGTTGGTGATCTGGCCACTCGTACCCATGCAAATCAAAGGACCGCTCTCATAAGCGGGAGTTCATAACTCACTTAGGATTAAGGTCATGTTACCTATAGTCATTCTGGTGAAATAAAAGTCTTTATTATAAACGGTGTTATATAATGAGACTAAACATTTCGTGCTTTGGTCTTATACAAAGTCCTTTGTATAGAATATTCCTACTCGCATATCTATACATGAATGATCAAGATCAGATCATTTGTAGCACTCTACAACATTTATAACACCTACAAAGCGAGTCATACTTGTAGTGTCACCAGGATAAGGTACCCAGTCTTATCCATCTACTATAGACCATTTAGGTTATTTTTTAAACATGATCCACCTATATGTCTCCATATACATGTTTACGTTACAAAGATAATCTTGGATATTAGTTTATTGGTTTGTGGTTAATGAAACTAAAATATCAAATATTTTATAGACAAAGTGAATAAAATGTCATATATTATTAATTCAGATAAGAGTTTGTTCATACAAGGTTTACAAACTAAAGAACCCTACGAGATTTAGAGCATCAATCCAAACAAGACAAAGATAGAACTCTATCTTTTTCTATTACAAGTAAACAGAGATAGACACCTATCTTTGTGTATCAGGGATAGACAAAGATGAAACTCTACCTTTGATTGATCTTCACTCCATTTATAATAGCTTATATGGTTGAACATCGGATAGACAGAGATAAACATAGATAGTGTCTATCAAACACTGATAGAGTTCTATCTTTGTCAATCACTTATAGACAAAGATATAACTCTATTTCTATCTATCATTATTGGATATTTTAATTATGAGTTTCTTACAAAATTTTAGTGATAGAGTTTCATTATGAGTTGGTCATATAATCTTAATTTTTCATTTTGTGGAATACTATGACTATTCCTATAGTTGTTTTTATGGAGGATAGTGGAATGATTATCACTGCTATGAGAATTATGATGTTCGTGGAATTTCGGTAGATGACTATATAGACTTTAATGGTTTAGTTCATTTAATATATGAAAAGATTCAATTGAATGGGTTGGTAGATTTGTCAATTTTATTGGATTTTGGAAAAATAGTATTGAAATCGTGGTTCTAATAAAAAAAAGGACAAAGATTTTTTTGGTATCTAACTTTGGCTAAAGATGCAATCAGTAGACATCCATTAGTTGATCATGTAAGTGTTTGTTCTTTGGAAGGTTCTTCTACTGCTATTAGTAGTGTAGGTGACGACGGTGATAGAATGTTATATTTAGGTTTCTTTTGTTCTTCAAATGATGAAGTTATAAGAGATATTTTTTTATGGTGATTTGAAAGTAAAGGAGTACTTTCAAAGTGTTTTTACATAAATGCAATGAAGAATAATTTTCAATTTAGGACTACAAGGTCAAATTCAAAGTCTGTTGAATTTAAATGTTTGTAAGAAGGTTGTAATTGGTATGTTAGGGCATCTTGGTATAAGAATGGAGATTAATCTGGTCTAATAAATTTAGCCAATTAATTTCGGATCATTGGAATACATGATTTGTAGGTCCATGAGATCCCCTACTAGCTCGTAACGAATTAGCTCTAGAATAGCATGATGAGTTAATTTGAAACGTTCAAATTAGAATTAAGAAAATTAGTAATTATATGAGATATAATTACATATTTAATTTGAGAATTAAATGAAACAGGAGAATTTATATATATATATATTTAAATATGATTTAAATAAATAAAGATTGATATGTGTTAAAATTAATTTAATATGTCATATTAAATTAATTAAGTTTTATTTAATAACTAATTTTTTAAATTAATTAAAATTTTCATTTTCAAAATCAAAATAGATTTTATAAAATCAAATTCTAATTTTTGAAATAAAATTAGAAAATTAGAAAACAAAACATTTAAATGGAAAATGAAGATTTTCCATATCCATCTTTGAAGTAGCTCACACATAATGCATCTTCTTGGCCTTGTCTTCTCCAAGCATGAGCTGCAACTCTGCAAGTCTCTCCTTTGCATGTTGACCTACAAAAAAATGAAGAGATTGGAGTGAAAATCGATGATGCAATCTACAGAGATTTTTAGAGAAAATTCGGGTTGAAGAAAGAGTTCTTCAACAAGATTACTATAGTGAGCATTTCTCCTTCATCCTTTGATTTAAGCTTGTTTTGAGTCCCACAACTCAATCTAGAGCACCAAGAGAATAGTGGAGAAGATCTTGAGGTGGTCTACAACAAGATTTGGAGAAGATAGCAGCTGGAGAAGGGGCTTTGAAGAAGTTCTACAAGAGGTATGTCTTGAAACTCACTTGTTTTTCCGCAAGAGCATGCTTAATATTTTGCTAAAATTAATGAATTTGAATGCTTAGATGATCCTAGTGCTTCTACTGTTGCTGATACAATCCTACAATTTGTATCAGAGCTCGAATAAGCATTCAATTCAGTTTAATTTTGGTTTGGTGGATGTTTTATATGAGAAATATGAAACTGATGCATTGATATGGTTTTTTGAGATTTGGCATTTTAATTCTCTTTAATTTCTCATTTAAATTTGTAATTGGTTCTTGTTTGATGAGCTTTTATGTGTTAGCAAAAGTCTGTAATTTATTTAGAGTCATTAGAGTCGAAATTAAGATGTAATTGAAGAAATAAGTGAAGAAGGCCGAGTTGCTGTTCTAGTTTTTTAGCTTCTGCTCAAATTTGTTGTTAAGGTTCCAGTTGCTCAGCGATCGTCTAGTTCCAGACGCTACACGATGTGAAGAAAAGCTAGATGATCGTATAGCAATGGGTGTTGGTCGTTGTGATGTTGAACGCTAAACGATCGTGTACCTGCGGGAGCTAAACGATGCGTTCAATTTGTTATACGATAGCATTAAGCGATTGTTTAGTTTTGGCGTGGGAACTAAATGATACGTTGAATTTACTATACGAAGGTACTACGCGATCATTTAGCAACGACGTGTGCTAAGCGATGCGATAAAGTGCTACGCGATAATACTGAGTGATCATTTAGATGCGAAGCTAAGCGATCGTGTAGACGAAGTGCTAAGCGATGTGTTGAAGTTTCTATGATCGCTTACCTATGATGCTAAATAGCGTGATGATGTTCTATACGATGGAACTAAGCGATCGTTTAGCTACGGCGGATATTAAAATATAACATGAAGCGCTAGACGATGGTGTTAAGCGATCGTTTAATTCTATACGATAAAACTAAGCGATAGTTATGCGATAGCTAAAAGATGGAGTTGAACGACCATGTAGTTCTATACAATAGAGCTAAGCGATCATTTAGCTTTGGCTGACACTAAGCAATCGTCTAGTTTTATGCGATAAAGCTAAACGATCATTTAGTTGAGGCAAACACTAAGCGATCGTGTAGTTCTTTCACAACACAAGGCGATGGAGCTAGACGATAGCTTTCAAAGTTACATGATCAACCTTTGCAAGATTTTGAGGTTGGACCAAGAGCAGCCAGTTCGACCGGTTTTCTCAAGGTCCAATCCGGTTCAGCCTTAAAGTGTTTTTGGCTGGTCCGGTTCAGACTCATCTAGTCTGGTGCAAGATGTTTGGGTTCGGTTTGGAGTGGTTCGAGCGGTTCAAAAACGGTTTTTAAGTTGATTTGTAATAATTAGGCTTCTGTTTGCTTGTTTTCGTCAAAACTAAAACCATAGAAGTCTATGTTTAATTATTTATGTATTTGACATATGTTATAATTAAATAAATCTTGTATGTGCATATAGTATGCCATTTAGATTTAAAATTCCACCATAGGAAACATGCTACATGCATTAAAAGTATGTTATAATTGTTATAATATATAGTATGCATGTTAGGGTTTCTTGTATTTAATATAAATGTTATATAAAAGTGTTGAATACCTCATGTATGTTATGGATGTTTAGCATGTCTAAAGTTTTATAAGTTGTTATAAAATTGGGTTAAACATTTAAAATCCATAAACAACAATTGCATGCTCACGTAGGTTGACCACCTATTTTAATTGTTAAAACTTATAAAACATGGTTACAAACTCAACTAGTATATAATCCTATCTAAGGCTAGGGGTACTTAAGTTGACGGTTTATGGAACACCTCCTACCTGGGGATTATGGCCGAATTATTAAGCGTTGGTAACCGATTTTATGAGAATACGTGAGTGATGTGAGGTAATAAAATGGTTTATCACCTAGACATCGTAGATAAAAACCAATTATAAGAGTTATACTTGGATAAACTACATAGACTTAGGGTTGTTTTATTAGCTGAAAAGAAACTAAGTATAAATCTACCCAATAGAACACTTCAGTGGCCGTTTAATAATTTCTATATGATAGAGTTATTAGAAAACTTCAGTGGAGATTTATAACATATACGATACGTTACTTTTAGCTCTCACATCTCTAAGAGTTCATAATCTAGATTTAAGCGGTACTTCGTGTCACCCTAGGAGTGACCTCTATTCGAAAAGTATTTTTTAGCTTAAATCTAGATTTCGGTGAATAAGAGGAAGTTGTTCAAATATAAGTCTTTTATACGATATATAGATTTCAACTGCCATGTCTCCACATAATTTACACCGTGAGATTCATACGATACTTTGTGTCAACCTGGGAGTGACCTTCATTCGAAAAGTGTTTTGTATGAGTCAATATCAAGGTAAACGGAGGAAGTAGTTCATAGTAAGTGGGTGAAGGATATGTGTCAATATATCCTACGGTCTCCTCCATTAGTATGAACCTTGAGATTCCTATGTTGCACCTGCTGGTTAGCTTTAAGCAGCCCTTTGCTAGTTGTTTAATGACGGTTATCCCTAAGGAGGGTTGTAACATAGGATTCATGCTGAAGAAAGGGTTCTTCAACCAGATTGCTGCTGTGAGCAATTCTCCTTCATCCCTTGATTCAAACTTGTTTTGAGTCCCACAACTCAACCTATAGCACCAAGAGAATAGTGGGGAAGATCTTGAGATGGTATGCAACAAGAGTTGGAAAAGATTACAGCTGGAGATCGAGCTTTGAAGAGGTTCTACACAGGTATTTCATGAAACTCACTTGTTTTTTGCAAGAGCATGCTTTATATTTTGCCAAAATTAATGAATTAGAGTGCTTAAATGATCCTTGTTGCTTCCGTTGTTGCTGATACATTCCTACATGTCTATCTCAGATAGTGCTCTATCTCTGTCTATTTCAATTTAAAGTTATCAATAATAGATCTACTCAGATAAACAAGTATGTATTGATGTTAAATTATCATTGTTTATCATAAACAAGTATGTATGATAAATAAGTGTCTACCAAAAAAAAAAAGGATATGATAGACAAAGATAGTCCTTTATCATTGTCTATCTGAGATAAACAGTGATAACCATCTATCACTATCTATCTGAGATAGACAGAGATAGTGCTCTATCTCTCTAAGATCCACTCAACTAAACAAATATAGAGTGCAAACAATATAAAAACTATAGAAACAAATATTAGTGTTTAGGGATAGTCCTCTATCATTATCTATCTGAGATAGACAGAGATAGCCCCCTATCATTGTCTATCTAAGATAGACAAAGATAGTCCTCTATCAATGCCTATATGAGATTGACAGTGATAACCATCTATCAATGCCTATCTAACAATATAAAAACTATAGAAACAAATATTACCATTCAAGTCTATCAATTCTATCTGAGATAGACAGAGATAGTCCTCTATCATTGTCTATCTGAGATAGGCAGTGATAACTATGTATCACTGTCTATATGAGATAGACCGAGATAGTGCTCTATCTCTATCTATCTTAATTCAAATTTATCAATAATAGCCCTCTATCACTGTCTATCTAAGATAAAGATAGCCTTTTATCACTATCTATTTAAGATAGCTATCTTAGATAGACAAAGATAATGCTCTATCTCAATTCAAAGTTATCAATAATAGATTCACTCAACTAAACAAATATAGAAATATAGAGTGCAAACAATATAGGAACTATAGAAACAGATATTGGTGTTTACCTATCATTGGCTATCTGAGATAGACAAAGATAATAATCTATCTCTATCTATCTTAATGAAAATGTATCAATAATAGATGTATTGATGTTAAAGTTTTTGATAAAGTTAATGTATGCCCCAATTAATAAATCAAGTTATTGAACTTTTCCTCCACAATCCCAACAAGTTGTTTTATACAACACTGCGAAGCTATTTTGGAAGCCAGTTAGTCAAAAATTCAAAATTAGTATGTATTGTTGATCTTTGGGAGGATTAGATAAAAAAGGGTCGATATAGATAGAGATAGTGGTTTATCTCTATCTATCTCAGCTAGACAAAGATAGATGCCTAAGATAGATGCCTAATCTTTGTCTATCAAGGATGGAAAAAGATAGAACTCTATCTTTGATTGATCTTCACTCGATTTATGATAGCTTATATGGTTGGAACATCGAATTCTTAACATTTTTAATGCGATCAATATCCTATTCAACTGAAAGTGCATAAATGATTGATGATGTATAGTATTATTACTTGTCTATCTCAGATGGACAAAGATAGTACTCTATCTTTGTCTATCTCAGATGGACAAATATAGATGCATATCTTTGTCTATTTGTGATAGACAAAGAAAAAACTCTATGTGATAGACAGAGATAAACATCTATCTTTGTCTATTAAGGACAGACAAAGATAGAACTCTATCTTTGATTGATCTTCACTTGAGAGTTCCAAAAAGGCAAGTATGTCGAAAAGTAGTCTTTTATTTTTTATTTTTTTATGTTGAAAAGTAGTTGCTTGTCTTAAAAAGTTGAGTTCGTAAGTAAGTCTTTTGTCTCATGAAGTAACTTCACGAGACAAGCTTATAACATTAAGAGACAAACAACAACTTGTCATTGTCTTGTAAACTTATAAGTTTGTCTTGCGAAGTTACTTCACAAGACAAAAGATAGAAATGAACTCAACTTTATGAGACAAAAGACTGACTCTTGTCTCTCGTAAAGTTGAGTTCATTTCTATATTTTATCTCGTGAAGTAACTTCACAAGACAATCTATTCATCTTTACGAGACATATTTATTTTTTTATAATGTTGTAAGTTTGTCTCATGAAGTTACTTCACAAGACGTCTCGTGAAATTGTGAAGATGAATAGATTGTCCCGTGAAGTTACTTCACAAGACGTCTCGTGAAGTAACTTCATGGGGAAAAAGAAAGAAATGAAAGAAAAATTGTAAAAACCACCCATGAACTATGGAATTGGTTACAATCACACCCCCTGAACTTTTAATTTGATTAATTACCTCTTGTAGTTTCAAAATGGTTGCAACCATTTTGTCTAATTAAATAAAATGACCTAATTGCAACCATTTTGTCTTCAATTCAAAGTAATCAATAATAGATTCATTCAACTAAACAAATATGGAAATATAGAGTAGATATTAGTGTTTACCATTGAAGTCTACCACTGTCTATGTAGACAGAGATAGAATACTATTTCTGTCTATTTGAGATAAACAGTGATAGCCATCTATCATTGTCTATCTGAGATAACTACCTTATCATATAATATATATATTAATCTATATATTATATCAAATATAACATATAACTTATAGTTTTAATATTATATCATATACAATATAACCTATAATTTCCTTTCTCTCACAAATGTTTTTTTTAATATACATCACATTTATATTAAATTTAACCATATGAATCCAATTCATACAATTAATATTTGAATCATATTCAAATATTTATTTACTTTCAAATAGACTTTATATTATAATGTATCAAATACATTATAGTAACTATATTAATTAGAATTAATTCCCGTTGAGCTACCAAGGGGACCTCAAGAAATTGTAGCTTGAAACTTCAACGGTACATGAATAATTACTTAAACTATTTAATACAATCATTCACCATCCGTTAACTAATGGGCACTCTACTAAAGACCGCCAGCTACACTCTTCGCACTACATATATATTTCTGTGTCCATTGGATATAACCAATCAACAGTACAATAAACCTTCACAAATTGCTCGTAAATACAACTGGGCCAAAATTACCATTTTTCCTTGTAGTTACCGTTGTAATTGGTGTTCTAATTCTCTTAGAGTCTCGTTGTTTGTAATTATACACATTGTTTTATGAATAAAATAACTGTTATTTCATTCTAGAATTTACTCATATCCAATAAACAAAGCTCCATGGTTATCTTATGTAACCTTAAGCATGTATATGTGATATACAAGTGGATCATGCCTTAAGTGATAACCTAAATAGGTCTGTAGTATAAGGATTAAGGTGGGATACCTGATCCTAGTGACACTATGGATACAGCCCGCTTTGTAGAGGTTTGCAAGTGTTGTAAACTACTACAAATGGTAGATCCTGACCACTCATGTGGAGATATGCAAGCGGAGGTATCCTATACAAAGAGTTTGTATAAGACCAGACCACGAGATGACTAGACTTTGTACGTCATTGATATTGGAGACTTGCATCTCACCTAAACGACCATAGGTGACACAACCTCAATCCTGAGTGTTTTGGAAACTCCTGCCTTTGAGGGCAGTCTTTTGATTAGTATAGGTGAGAGTGGCCAGATTGCCAACTCAACATGCCTACCTTTTTGGGGACTTGCCTGATCTGGGAGCTGGGAACTTACTTGCACAAGATGGAATTCACTCCTTCCCCGAAGTAGGGGTAAGTAGAGAGATTGTTCCCTTAAGGGCTGATTCCAAGGCTTAAACATAGTGGCCACGACTTCTCTTTAGAAGAGAGGACTTCATCATAGTAGGACTATGACTTATGTTCATTAGAGAATTTAGTGGTACTTAAGGAGTTAGATGTAACTATAGAGGCATAACGGTTATTGGCCGAGTTGTACTTACAAGCGATCTATGAAGGATTATCGCATTGTTGATTGGTTAAGATGGACACATAATATATTTGTGGTAAGAAGAGTTCAGCTGTCGGTCTTTAGTAAAGTTTCTGGTAGTTAACGGATGGTGGATCCTATAACTAAAGAGTTTAGTAAGTTATTCACGTACTGTTGGAGATTCGAGCTATAGGTCCATAAGGTTCCCTTGGTAGCTCAATGGATTCAAGTCGAGGATCAGTTCTTGGTGTTGATTTGAAATGTAAAAATTGACAAGAGGTAATACGATTATATATGATATGATCGGTATGACGTATGAGATACATCAAGTGGATGATTAAAATAAATGAGATTTACATTAAGTGCCATGGAATAGAAAGAGTTATGGTTTATATGTTTCATGAGATGAAATATTAAAACTATAGATTATAAATATATTATGGTAAGTTAGTTATCATTTATATTTATAATAATATTAATTATTTGGATAATTATTTCTTTTTCTCTAATAACCAATTGAGTGGGAGGTTATTGGTGGTTTAATGGTAACCATAAGATAAAAGGAAAAATATTTTCCTAATTTTAATAAGGAAAAGAAAAGGAAGAAAATTGTGTTTTGAGATTTTTCCAATCTCGGAAAATACTCACGGATAGTTATCAAGTAAATAAGATTTACTAAGTGATAGCTTGGAGTTAGCTAAACGATCATGGAGTGTTCTTAGGTGATAGACACTCAGCTAAGCGATGAGCTAAACGATTGCATAGCGTTTGCTAGATGATCGCCTAGCTTTTCCTAAACGGTTTGGCATCAACCTATACGATAGATTGTTCCATCTCCCACTTGCTCAATCGTTTACACGATTGTGTTTCCTCTAGTTTTTTGTCTCAATCCAAGTCCACACAGAGCCCACCCTCTAGATTCTCATACCAAAAATACCAAGGTAACCTTCTTGTTGGTGTCATACTCAACTCGACACTGTCGAGGTTCTGTGGAGGTCGTTCGTGGTGTTTAGGGTGTTTGTGACCTTGGCAATCACTTAGTTTAAGTGCCCGATGATCGTGCAGTGTAGCGGTCGTGTTGGACGAGCGTTCATGTGTTGTTATGTTGCTGTGATCAAGCGTTCGTGATCAAGGAACTTGAAGATGAATCTACAAAAGTGTGTTGATTCTTGTCCTTAATCTTTTGTATAGCATGCTGTAATTTCTGTATTTTAGCATAACCATATGTTTCCGTTTGTGATTGTAATTGAAAAGTTCATATACGATTGTAATTTAGAATGGTCCTTCCATTGCTCATAGAAATCCTCATATTCGATTTCCTTTAGTTACATCAAACTTCTTAAGTACTACTGATCTCTCTAATGAACAATAAATCATAGTCCAACTATGACCAAACCCCTCTTAGACTAAGAAATGGTGTGGCACCACATTGTTCAAGCCCCAAATTAGTCCTTAAGGGAGCAATTTATCTACTTGTCTCGATATTGGGGATGGAGTGAATTTCCTCTTGTGTAGCTGTGTTCCCAGATCCTCAATCAGACGAATCCCCAAAATGGTAGGCTTGTTGAGTTGAAAATCTGGTCACATTCACCCATACAAATCAAAGGACCGCCTTCATAGGCAGGAATTCACAACTCACTCAGGATTCAGGTCATGTTACTTATGGTCATCCTGATGAAATGTAAGTCTCTATTATAAACGGCGTTATATAATGAGACTAAACATTTTATGGTTCGATCTTATACAAATTTCTTTGTATAGAATATCCTCGATCACATGTCTCCACATGAATGATCAGGATCAAATCATTTGTAGCACTTTACAATAATTGTAATATCTACAAACGGGTCATACTCGTAGTGTTATTGGGATAAGGTGTCCAGTCTTATTCATCTACTACAAACCATTTAGGTTATCACTTAAACATGATCCACTCATATGTCTCTACATACATGTTTAAGCTACAAAATAACCTTGGATGTTAGTTTATTGGTTTGTGGTTAATGCAACTAATTTTGAAATAAAACATCATATATTTTATTGCATAAATAAAATGTTTATACAATACAATTACAAACTATAGGACCCTACAAGATTTAGGGCATCAATCCCAACAAATAAGACCATCTCAATTCAAATTTATCAATAATTGATTCACTTAGATAAACAAGTATACATTGACGTTAAAGTTTTTCAATAGTTACTAAAGTTCCTAATATAGATACTGATAGCACAGCAAGACAATGAACAAAACATGTTAATTTTATAAATTCTAGAAGTAGTTGATTATCAATGAGTAGAAAGAAACTTACAAATTGTATAAAGTAAAAAACTAAGCACAAAGAAATGTTCAATTTGAATTTACAAACTGTATAAAGTAATTCAACAATCAAGATTGATATTGAGATTGAGATTGAGATTGAGATTGAGGTTGAGATTGAGGTTGAGAAATATTCAAGCTAAAGCTTGGAGCAGTTTCCATCGTCAATTTTGCATATTCTTGAGTTGAAGTTTGAGGTTGTACTTCATTCTTCTTCTTAGGTTTTTTCTTGATATTTTTTGTTTTTCTTTTTTGTTGGTTTTTGTTGTCTCTTTGGTTTATCTTTTTGAAAGTGTGTGTTTTCTAGCACTTTTGGTCTAAACTTTTTACTCTTGCCCCACTCTTGCTGCTTTCCCTTATGTTTTTTCTTTTTTCCTTTTGTTTGAATCTCTTCATCTGTATACTCTTCACTATCAGTTTCTTCTTTTATTTCATCTTTCTCATTAACAATTTTCTTTCACTTCTGGTTTCTCTTTGGTCTCTCGTTCCGAAAGCTAATCTATTCACTCTCTTCCTTATCAGTTTCTTCCTTGTGCTCTTCTTCAACTTTTTCCTCCTCATTTTGCTCATCTTCTACTTGATTTACATTTACTTTCTCTTGGTTTTCTTCTAATTGCTCTTTATCTACTTTCTTTTACTCTTCATCTTCTTTCTCTTTCTCAATTTGCTCTTATTCATTGATTTGCTGCAAGAAGATATGGAGTTAATAAGAGGAACACTGAATGATGAAGAGTAAAAGAAAGTAGATAAATAGCAACTAGAAGATAGTCTAATATCATTGTTCATCATCACGTATATAAACAACCATATTTACCTTTTTCTCATTTCTATGTTTAGATCTTCTTTCTCTTTTTTTTTTATCTTCTTTTGGTTTAACTTCTTCTATTTCAGTTTCTTGTTTTTCTTTATTTGTTTTAGCATCTTCTTCAACCTCATCTTTTTCCTTTTCTGTTTCACTTTCAGTTTCAATTTCATTGTCTTCTTTATCTTCATCTTCCTGTAAGCATATGATAGAAAGTAAGAATTACTGTGTATACTAGATAGACAGTGATAGAGGACTATCACTGTCTATCTCAGATAGATAGAGGTATTATTCTATCTCGGTCTATCTCAAATAGATAATGATAGAATTCTATTCGTGTTTATCCTGGATAGACACTGATAGCGCTCTATCTCTGTCTATCTCAGATAGACACTAATAATGCTCTATCTCTGTCTATTTTAGATAGACACTGATAGAGGATTATCGCTGTCTATCTCAGATAGACACTAATAAAGGACTATCGTCGTCTATCTTAGATAGACAATGATAGACCTCTATCAGAGTCTATGTGAGATTATCTATCTAAAATACAAATTTATAGAGGACTATCACTGTCATATCTCTTGTGTTTGAACAAAAAGTAGATTAAGAAAAGAATCAAACCTCAGGCAACAGTTGTGTTTTGGGTGTTTCCAAATCCGTAGTTGGAATCAGATCTAAATCATCTTCTATTTCAAGTTGTTGTGTTTGCATATCAGTTTCCAACAAGAAAAAAATTTGTTATCATTTTCTATCTAAGAATCTATTGTTTTCTATCTAAGAAAGTAAGAAACTTGAAAAATATAATATTAAGATAGACAATGATAAAGGACTATCACTGTTTTTCATACATACCAACCTCTCTTTCCCTTTCCCTTTGACTCTCATTTTCAACTTGGATCTACAAGGAAAAGCAATTTTAGTCAATAAATATGCAAAAAAAAAAAAAAGTATATGAACAATCAAATACTTATCCCAGATAAATATGTTGTTGCATAGTCAAACATTGTATCAAGATCATGACTTTCTTCCAATATTCGAAGGCTAAGAGAAGGCTACAATTCAAGGTTTCCAATAATTGACCTTAACATTGTTTTCATTTCTTCTTGGCCTTGTTTCAAAAGTTTTTGTTCTTCTACTATTTTCTTTGGTCTTTTCTTAATTCACTAATTTTTGTCATTATTCTATTTGCTCCTTCTTCTTGAATTTGTTAATTCTTTTCTTCGTTCATTTGTCTATCTTTCTCTCTTTCCCCTCCTCTGCCTCAACTTGTATGAAATATTTGAAAATTGATTGACATTCTTCTTCTGTTGGATGCAATGGTATCATGCAAAACTACAAGTGAACAAAAGTTAAATTATTAGAGAAAAAAACTAGCATCATCAGTTATAGACAATGATATTAGTTTATCAATGTCTATCAGTGATAGACAGAGATAGAATACTATCACTATCTATCTTTAAAGTGATAGACAATAAAAATGTTCTCATTTAAGAAATTATTTACATCCTCAGTTATGAAAATGTTCTCATTTAGAGTCCTCCATTCGTCTGACTCCAAGGACTCACATGTGATGATTCTTGGATCTTTGATTCCAAGTTTCCTTCCAAATTCAACATCTAAATCAAAAAGTTGTAGGATTGTCTCAAAAGCCTATTAAACTAATGCTAATGGGAATCCTTGAAGGTAGACAATATCCTTCTCAATATATGATGCTCTATTAAAAAAACTAATATGTTAGGTTGTAAGACAATCTTCCCCAAGGATATTCTTTGAAGACTTGTTCATCATCCAAAACATCTAGATATTTGAAATTGACATGATTGTGTTGTTGCTTGGAGATTAAAAGAGCTTCTAGGATGTAGAGATTGGCTAATTTAACTTTCAACAATTCTTTCTCCTTATTGCACAATGCTTTGAAAGTTCTCGCTATATATCTCCTAGTTATATGATCATCATGAAGAAAAAAAAGTATTCCTAAGTTTAGACACTTTTCTTTGGCCTAAATCTAATCGAGGAAATTTGTGGCCTTTCAATCCAGCTACTAAACAAAATTTCTTCAACCCAAATTCTACTATATGGTCATTGAAGTTAAATGCAAGGACATTTGGCTTCTTTGTATAGCATTGTCTTCTTATTAAATAGTTGAGCAATTGGTTGGGTATTTTGGCTATTTTAATATTAAGAAAGTGTCCAAATGGCCATTTAAAACTTTTGAAAAAATTATTCCATCTAACTTTGTTCTTATCAAATTTAAGACCTCTACACTAAAGTAAACTATAATTCTTAAGTGTCTATTCTCATATTCCATGATTAATTCATGTTCCACCTGTTGAAATGATATATTTAACAATATGTTAGAAAGTATAATTTGTATAACACCAACTATTAAGATAACTATCAATAATAACAATATCTATCACTGTCTATCTGGGATAGACAAAGATAATATTCCATCTCTTTCTATCTCAGATAGATAGAGATAGTACTCTGTATCTATCAAATCAATTCAAAGTTATCAATAATAACAATCAACTAAACAAATATAAAGTGCAAACTATATAGAAGCTATAGAAACAAATATTAATGTTTACCATTGAAGTCTATCATTGTCTATATCACTGTCTATCTGAGATAGATAGAGGTAATGCTCTATCTCTATCTATCTCAGATAGATGGAGATAATGTGCTATCACTATCTATCTCATCTCTAAACAAATATAGAATGCAAATCATATAGTAAACAGATATTAGTGTTTACCATTAAAGTCTATCACTGTCTATCTGAGATAAACGGAGATAGTGCACTATCTCTGTCTATCTCAGATAGACGGATCTATTTCTGTCTATCTTATCTCTAAACAAATATAGAGTGTGAACTATATAGCAAACAAATATTAGTATTTACCATTGAAGTCTATCACTGTTTATCTGAGATAGACAGAGATAAACCTCTATCACTATCTATCTAAGATAAATAGAAATAGTCCTCTATTATTGTCTATCTGAGATAGAGATAAAACTCTATAATTGTCTATCTAAGATAGACAAAGATAGTGTTCTATCGCTGTCTATCTCAACTCAAATGTATCAATAATAGATCCACATAACTAAACTATATAGATTACAAATCATTTAGAAACGATAGAAGCAGATATTAGTATTTATCATTTATGTTTATCATTGTCTATTTGAGATAGATAGGGATAGATCTCTGTCTCTATCTATCTGAGATAGACAATGATAAATCTATCACTTTCTGTCTGAGATAGATAGAGATAGTGCTTTATCACTATCTATCTCATCTCCGTCTATCTCAATTCAAAGTTATGAATAGACACACTAAAGTAAACTAATATAGAGTGCACACCATATAGAAACTATAGAAACATATATTAGTATTTAATGTCTATTATTGTCTATCTGAGATAGATAGAGATAGTTTCTATCTTTGTGTCTCTCTTAATTCAAATTTATCAATAATAGATGGATTGATCTTGAAGTTTTGCTACAATTCCTAAGATAGATAGTTGATATAATGCACAACAAGTATGTGTTGATATTAAAGTTCTATTGATAGTTTACCTTCTTCTTCTCTTCAAATTTGTTTGCTTTTGTTTTGATTATTAATGATTCAGCGTTCATTAATTTCTTTCCTTTGTCTTTGCTTCCATCAACTTTGACTCTTTTCTGCTTACCACCTAGTTAAACAAAATCAAGTTCAATAATGTTTAATAAGTATGATTAAATAGAATAATTAATGAAATAAAAAGAAAAGAGAATGATTATTACCTTGAAGAAATGATGATAGACTGTAACCTTGAAAAATTGAAAGCACAAACGGAGAAGAAGGTGAAGATGAAGCAAATTTTGGTTTGAGAAATTTTGGTATCAGAGTTGAAGAAATTCACAATTTAAAGCAGCAGCAGCAGGAGACGGAGACGGACGTGGAGGTAGAAGCCGGTGAAATAGAGGGCGATAGATAGAGATCTTGTTCCATTTGAAGAAGAAAACATGGAAGACAAATGCAGTATCGAGTGGATTTGGATAGTCCGATTTAATTGTTATCGGGTCACGTTTTTTTGTGTGGGTAGGGATAGTTTCGGTATTTTACTCTTTGGGCCAGGTTTTCTTCCACCGATTTTGAGTTCTTATTAAATTTTCCTATCCACGGTAAATAGTTTGGGCTTTTTTATTAGATTTAAAAAGCCCCCAATTTCTCCTGTTATTTCGATAGAAATTTTCTACAATGTCATTGTAATTTAAACATTGTTATAGACTTGCATTGATAAACTAAAAATGGTAATATTATTATAAATGTAAAATATATTATAATATATTATTTAGTATAAATATCCATAACCTACATAGATTATCAAATATCATAAGCCTCCTATTGAATTTCATGTTGTAACATGTACCCTCCACTAAATTCTATATTGTAATATACATTATTTCATATCCTATAATAGTGGTGTATGGTGTCTTTGTAAGATACATCTCAATTGAGCATAATACATATGTTTTCTACTTTCTTCTCTTTGTTTCTCTTTTATGTTCTTATGTGTATTCTTCTTTTCTCTCTATTTTATAACATGTTATCAACACAAATCTCTACCATTTGGGAGATTTTTTTGAGATTAAGTTGATTTATTGGAATACCAAGAACGATAAAGGCTTTACATATTATTGAGGTATTTAAATTAAAGTTCAAAGAAGGTTAGTACTTTATTTAAACCATATGTGTGATTTATGTGTTTATGAATTGATTGTTAAGATATATTTAATATTAGGTTTTACATTTGATTAGAACAAATTGTAAACTTGATATAAGTATTATGTAAGCATTGAAATTAAAATCCTTAGGATGAGTCCAACTTTTGTCTCAAAGTACTTGTGAGTTTTTCAGTTTTTTTTCCACGTTGAGATTATAATTAATCATTAGTTGCTTGTTATACAATTGAGTTAGGAAATTGAAGGAGATATGATTTTGTGGATAAGAGATTTAAACAAAACTTGTGAATTATTATGCAAACCCTTCTCTAGTCTCTATCACATGCACACATACATTCCGAAGTATATTGAATTCTATCTGCAATTCCATTTGTTATTTTGCGAACTATTTGTATACATATAATTGTAGACGTTTTCATCGTATTTTTAATGTCCGTATTTTGAAATTCAATTTGATTTTTAATAAATATTCCCAGAGGCATTTGTAGGACGGTATTTGATGTCATAGTTTTGTCGATGAAGTGCATATCAATATTTTATCAATAATTTTGTTGGGTAACATTCAACGTGTGTAATTTGTTATAGCTTTATTCCTTTGCTAAAAGGTAGATTTTTTTTCTTATCTTGTTTATGGTATCATAAATGCTGCAACCGGTGTTTTAAATCATGCATACATCGATTTTTTTTTTTTTTTTTTTGTGTAATATATGTGAAGTCTATCATAGATTACAAATCATGCATCTTAATTTTCTTATATTTGAAAGATTTGTTTGGGATATTTTTCTAGTTAGTTTATATTTTCTATATCTTAGAATATAATTGTTATTTATGAAAAAATAAATTAAGATATTTGTTTTCTTAATTGGATTGCATATTTCTTAATAAGATTGAGTTTCTTTTAAATAAAGATAAAATTCTCTCATATTAATATTAACTTTTATATGTTAAAATTATTCTGATAATATTGTCTTTTATTTTTCAAATATGAATATAAATATGTCTGATTATCTTTAATTTTAATTTGAAAGATTTAAAGTGTAAGATATTAAAGATTATTTTTTAAAGTGAATTTGTTTTAACAAGATTAATAATTCACTTAGAAATTAACTTCTAATTAAAAAATTAATGAATTATAAATAAAAATTGACCAAGGGAACTCTATCTAAAGATTGTTTTGGTTAAGCCAAGGTATTTAACCTTGATAGTAAAAGAACACCTCTACCTGGGAACTAACCTAGGAGTTGAATTAGTCAATTCTTATTTGCTATTCTAGAATTGAAATTTATTTGATTGTTGAATATTTAAATTATTCTCATATGGATAAATTTGTGAGCTTTTGAAATTTATATATAGTAATAATATATATATAATTGACTAAATTCCTTTATGAAAAATTTAAAAGTTATGCATAATAGCTAATTACTCTTCCTAAAACTAATTTTGATTTAATACACTTGAAGTTGTTTAAATCAATTAGTGCTAAGTGCTTTTGTCTTACACCTGCAGTTACACATGTTCTAAATTAATAAATGCTTATAAACTAATAAACATATATCAAACATGTCATGCTTAGCAGTTTGAGAAAGAAAGTTTGAAACATTGTAACGAATATTTATCTAATATCCTATGAGGTTGAAAAAACATACGAGCAGATGTTTCTATAAAAAATAATGAATTTCGACCAAAAAATTTAATATCATTCTTTGAAGTGAATGTTCCAATATTTAATTATTGAGGTCGAAATCATGTTCATAAAAGAAGAAGTAATTATTCTATTAAAACAACACATATATGATGTTTTGAAGGAAAATTTCATTTTTCAAAAAAATTCATTTCTCAAATGTGATGCAAAAGAAATGTGATGTAAAAGAGACAATAATCTTATACAATAAGAGTCTCTTTGAAAATTAAAATCCTTATAAATGAAAAAAACGATGTGTGGAAGCAAACTTTGAGAATTCATTTGAATCTCTGGAAGAGATTATGACTTATCTTTTTAAACCCTAAATATGATATTATTTGGATATTACAAATTTCTTAAAATCTCCTGAAGAGTTGATTATTGTTTTTGACCCACTTGTATATGAGGTATTTAGATTTCTTTTAAATCCATGAAGAGAATAAAAATAAATAATATTTGTGTTTTGCATATAGTACATCAATGCATATTATACTTAAAAGTAAACAATATGTTTTCCAAAATTCAAATGCTTGAAGCGAAAAATCAAATATAATATTAAGTCATGTAGACTTGACTAAAGATTTTGGAAAAGAAAATAATATTTTACAAGAAGAACAAAATTGACAATTAATGTTTTTTATTCTCTTATAAATGAAAGAGAAGTTTAGTAATTTTGGAAGGTATATGTTGTAATAGATATCATCTACAAAGATTGATAATAGAATAATATATGGTATTTATATACTATATCTATTGTCTTCTATGAGAAATGCATATAGAAAAGTTACATTTTTCCTTCTAAGTTGTATTCACACATATTTGTGTAGTTGAGAGATATGCAACAAAAAACCTAAAGTATTTTAAGACATATATATATTAAAAAATTATATACATACATACATACATACATATATATATATATATATCATACAGATTCTTATAAAACATTTCTAAGGAATATGACAATCATTTTATTAAATATCTTTTTATATGACGGTAATAACCTCTATTTGTTCATATGTTTTTATAAAGAAATCACAACTTGAGATTTACTATATATTCTTTATATATATGTTGATAATTTGAGCATAAACTCCCGAAGAGATTTCAAAAGGAAATAGAATTTCTTAAGAAATAAACTGAGATGATAAGTTTTGTATAAAGCATAAAATAAATGGAATTGCATCAATAAATACATATAAGATCTTATATGGACTAGTTCTACCGTCGAACATTCCTATGATGGCTCATTTACTTAGTGTGAAAAATTTATATCATTTGATGTTAGAAAAATAATGAAGAACTTTGGGTCCTGAAGAACCATAATTTTTGGAAAATAAGTGTACTTATATCTTACTAGTTTATACGTTACCTATCGTAACATAAATATAATATTCCTCCAAATAAAGATATTGGAGTAGAGTTAAAAATATATTATATTTTAATTCAAGAATTAGTTTATATAGATTTATTTTATTCTTATAAATCTAACTATGGTCTAGTTGATTGTGGAGATCAAGTTACTTATCCAATTCATAAGAACTAGATCTTAAACAGGTTACTTAGTACATAAAGAAGAATTTTTATATTATGGTAGTTTATGAAGCAGATCATAACAACTTTAATCATGTTAAAATCTTAATGATGTACGAGGCTAGCCAATAGTTTAATTACATGAAGATATAAAGCATAAAGTAACAACATCACTATTCAACGAATTTCTTCAAAAGATGACTTGGGAGACTTATTGACGAAGGTGTTACCTGCAACAACATTTGAGAAGTTAACACACATCATTTGTATTTGACAACCAAGAGTATCAAGTGATGTTTTCATGAGGGGGAGTAAATGTGCTGCACTCTTTTCCCTTGACTATGGTTTTGTCCCACTAAGTTTTCCTGACAAGATTTTTAATGAGGTTGTCATTGAAGTATATAAAATAATGTACTCTTTCCACTGTACTAGGATTTTTTCCCCTGTGGTCTTTTCTTGGTAAGATTTTAACGAGACATTTATTTTATATAATATAAATATCTAAAGGGAGTATTATAAATGTACTATATATTATAATATATTATTTAGTATAGATATCATAACCTATATAGGGTTATCAAATATCATAAACCTCCATTGAATTTCATGTTGTAATATGTACCCTCCATTGAATTATGTATTGTGATATACCTCATTTCATATCGTATAAATAGTGATGTATGGTACCTTTGTAAGATACACCTCAATTGAACATAATACATTTGTTCTCTATTTTCTTCACTCGATTACTCTCTTTTGTGTTCTTATATTTGTTGTCTCCTCTCTCTATTTTATAACCAATTTAACCTTTTAAAATGCTACAATTTAGAGAAATCAGATCGGACTGTCTGATTTCAATCGTGTGGTTTATATTGGCGTAAGGCACATTGAAGTCCACAGACATTCAACGCACGTAGCATTTCGTAGCAACCCAGAGATTAGTACCCTCGTAAAACCCTCGTCTCCATCTTCCCCAATTTCCATCAAACCAACAACTGCACTGCTAAAATGGCTTGGCGCTCATCTGGATCTCTATCTCGCTCCCTCATTTCCTCTGTTAGGGCTTCTTCTCTCCGGTCCGCTCCTTCTCTTCCTCGCCTCCGCCCGCCACCTCTCGCCGCTCGACCTCGCCCTCAATCTCGTCGCCTTTCTTTTTCGACTTCGAGGTACTTCACAAGTTTCTAAATTACCTGCTTGGTTTCTGTGTGAAAGGAACTGACGAATGAATTTCTGAGGAAGAAATGTAGTTGAATTGCCATGTATTTGATGCTGGATGCTTGTTTTTTTTTGCCGTCTTGATCTCTGTTTACTATTGACTCCTACTTATGTAAAATTTATAATTATCAGGTTATTAAAATTCAATGTATTCTAGGTCGAATTTTAGCTATTTATGTTTTTTTCCCTTTAATTTCAGATTAATTTTTATGCGTTTATTTTATTTTATTTTTTTTTAAGAAGTTTTTATTTGTGATTGCATTAAAAAGGAGTTACATAATTCTTGTACACATTATCCCTTACATTCCGACGCAACATTAGATCTAACCATTTTCTGCTTCAGGTTTTCGAAACATAAGGTCAGACTGTCAATTGATGGTGTTTATTTTAAATATCCATAAATAACTTGTCACGTTGCAGTGTTTAATTTTCACTAATGTCGGGGATGTCTGGTAAACTATAATTAATGGATAGAGACACTGATGAAGTTTTTAGATGTATATAATACGAACCAGCTAAAATGTAATTTAGACAAATATTGCGGATGGAAGACGACACTTTTTATTTTGTTTTGTTTTATTTTATTTTTATTATTATTTTTTTTATAAGAAACAAATTTCATTGAAGTATGAAACACTTCAAGAACTTACTGAAAGGAGGTTATTGTGGGAAGGAGTGTGGTTTAGAAAATTTGGAGGTAGAGCTCCAAACCAAATGTTCTCCCCAATCAACTAGATCTTTTTATACTCTCTTCGGAACATTTTACTATTTCTTTCCGATCATAAATAACCATAATTACTCTAGAAGCATTATCTCAAGTTGAAGCAAGAAGAAAAGTCTTTTGAGTTTTGATTTTTAGGTGACCACACTCCCAAAGAAGGGAGTGGCCACTCACTTTAGCTAGCTTCACTAACTGTATTGACCATTTCTTGCTTTTGGGCCATCCCTTACTCTACCATTATTATAGGGGTATGGTGTTCATGACAGAAATATATTGAGCATGAGAACCAGATGACATTGTAAAATTTATCCTCAACCTAGAGATTCAGCGCCCACTGGTTTGAAATATACCAAAGAAAGAAAAATCGAATAAGGCAACATATTTTCTTTGAGATGACCGATGAACTGGTGAAAAAAGGGTAGTTAGCCTTTACAACTTGCTTCTTACTTGAAGCATGTGAGAACCCAAGGAATTCGAGCCCTAGCTTTATTCTTTTCATGGCCTGACAACTTTATGCCATCAAGAACCATCCGCTGTGCATCTCCGAAGCTGGTTAGAAGAATATCATTTTTTGTAGCTATGTTACCATACAAATACGTGAACCTCCTGAAGAAGGAAAACAATCTTCCAGGTTATGAGATAGCATTCTCGATCTTAGTTTCCTTCCTGAAGAAGAAAACCTTTAAAGGGCTTTTATATATTTGTAGCTACATTCTCGGGATATTTGAAAACTAAGAAGGAACTACGTGAGATCTTCCTCCCTGCCTTCTTTGCAGGGACGGGAATAATATAGAAATCAAGGGATCTCAACCACACTAGTTGATTGAGGATGGTCTTCCCAGCCTAATCCCTTTCAGTCAATAGCTTTATTTATCTCCCCTTCCAGATTACTTACTAAGTGTTGGCTTTGAAGCAAACTCTTGAGTTTTTTCTGGTAGACCCTGCCAATTCTTACATCTGTTTCCCAACTATCGGGCGGAAATATTAATATTCGCACCAATTTATTTGCCTCTCTAGGTTGACACATTTCAACCAAGACTCCATGGTAGTTACCAATTTTCTGAGTATCATATTGCACCAGCTTGGTTTTCTGAGTTATAGATGAGACACCATTGCCTTCCATCAATACGGTGGACTGGAGCACCTCTGTCGTGCCTTCAGTGGCCCACCAAAGAAGATTTCATTGGCCACTTTATTCTTTACAAGAGCAAGATACAACCATCCTTTTAATTGAATGTTGAACCTTAACAACTTCAGAACTTTGGAAAATTACTTTTCAGGTATACTGTATACACTACCTCTCAAGTTTCTTATTACCTTAATCATGACCTTCTCCACTATGCTGAAATCAAAGTCTTATAATCACATGAAAGGGAACCCCATAAAAATTTCCAATATATTCTAGTCTCCTCTACTCCATCTCTTAATCGTAAAATTTCTCACATTAGTACTTATTATCTTGTCTCTCTCTTGATCAACTTTGGCTCTTTTTTGTGGTCCTATTGGGTGAGGGGGTTTCCTCTTCGCCGGCTCTCGGGTGTCCTCTTTTCTCTCTCTTGTTTATATAATACAGTTTCTCAGTTAAAAAATCTCTGTAATATTCGCTCTCTGGTGCTTGATTGCAATTTTCTGGATTTCTTTAATGAGTTGGAGGCATGATTTACCCCATTTTGTTTCAAAATGTCCTTTCCAGGAACTTGGGAGAACTGGGATGCACACAGTCTCTTCTGCCCATGCACAGCATCATGGGTGCTACCTGCTTGACATCCCACCTATGTGTTAGCGCACGAGCTTTTTGCGAGCTGTCTCATGGTACCTTCTGCCGTACTTGTCAGGATCGCTAGTATCCTCTTTGTGAGTCTTGTTTACAGGAAACATGAAAAACATAATAGTAAATGATTCTTCATGAGGTCATTATTGAGTGATCATCTTTTATAATCATGATATCATAACATCTCGGTGAATTTTTGTGTTTGGATGATATAATGTGGCATACATTAGGCAGTTATTTTTATACCGTTAAAATGTCATTAATAAGAAGAAATTGGGATTGGGATTGATAGGAAGGAATGGAAAAGATGGGTGATGCACGAGGACATTCTATCATTCAAAAGCGGGAGACTGTCGCAGCACTTGTAGGTCCCCCTTTTTCGGCTTTTTTTTATTCATTTCCATTTCATAGTACTATTTTTTGTGGAATTTTCTAAACTTCATTGGAAAAAGAAAAGAAAAAAAAATCTGAAGTGGTGCTGGCGAATATATGCTGTTGAGGTGGGTGAGAAGGAGGATCTATGGGAAGAGAGGAAGAGGATGTTCTATCCTGCTTAATGAATTAACTTCTTTTAGTTGTCAATGGAGAAGGTGAAGAATTATTGAGTGGTAATATTAGTGAGTTGAGATCACCCGCTCACTTAAATTCTGTCAGAAGAATGTATTCGAGGTTGATGTAGGCATACTTATCGAGGATGGTGTTAGAATCTCCTGCCGTGGTAGATGATACTTCATCTCAATCATGCATAAAGCTTTTGAGCTGACCTTTCTCGTTACTTCCGTAGAAAATCTGTGCTGTACTGTAAAGCTGGACACATATATACTAGAGGGTTGAGGTTGATAACTTGCTTGCACACACCTCTGTATAATACTGGATCCATATGTTGAACTGAAACTAATTCTCTTCATAGTGTAAATCTTACACAAATATTATCCATTTGTACTGCGTGATTATACCATGAAGTACCCTCTGTTTTATTATTAAATAAATACTTCCTTGGTATGTGCATAGGTATTCCCTTTCTTCCCCTATAGGTTTTCCTAGATTAGGGAACTTTGGTTTTAAGTTTTGTCGGATCTTGTAGCAGTCATTTTTAATTAATGGTGGTGGTAGGCTAAAATGAGCATCTATGAAGCATAGACACAGATACGGTTACACGATACGGATACAATCGGATACGGCGATTCGTCAATTTCTAAAAAACTAAGATACAGATACATCTAAGGATGCGTTACTTTTTTATATATATTTTTAATATATATATTTCTAAGAAACAAGTATACTGATACATTGAAGATACATTTTCTTTTTCTTTAAAAAAATCTAGAATATAAATAAATTTAACATACAAGTTAATAACAATAACACAAAATAGAATACAAATACTGAAATATAATACAAAAAAAAGCAACATCTAAGAGGTTGAATTACAGTAGTTAATAAAATGCAATAGAAAAGTGACTCATTGCAAAGAAGAAGAAGAAGAAGATTAGAGGGAGAAGTAGGAAGATATCCAAATGGTTTATATTTTGGTGGACTTTGTGGGGATTCAAATGTGAAGAAGGAGATTAAATGATTCTAGTCTAGGGTTTGGTCCGTCATTTTTTTCTTCTTTTAGTTTTGGACTCGAGTAGTGAGCTGGTTGAATAGGTTGCCTAATTTTAGATTGGGAAAGATTAGATGAGTTTCTTATCTTTTTTCTTTAAAAAAAAGTACGCATGGAAATAGATACTCAAATCGCATGTCAGATACATATCTGGAAAGTATCTGATAGTATAGATACGTCAAATCACGTGTCAGATACATATTTGGAAAGTATCTGGAAGTATCGGTATCCAATACGTGTCTGATACTGATTCTTTGCCTCACATAAAGTATCTATGCTTCATAGATGAGCATAGCTCAAATGGCATAGTGTTTACTATCAACCTCGAAATTAAAGGTTCGACTCCTCCACATTGTCAAAAAGATTAATGGCAATGGTAGTCTATGTGACAATACATGAAAGAAACAAAAGCATTCATTGGAAATGAACTGTAGAGCAGAACATTTTCTGCTGTTGATGTTTTTATGATGGACACTTTCAGAGTCATGAAACATTTCATCATTGAATAAGCGTACTTTAATTACAAAGAACTCAAATAAAAATTGTAAGATGTCCGTGTGTTTTCAAGTTCTTATGCTTTTCCCTTTTGCCTTACATTGCAGGTACTTGAGTGATCTCCAGTAGAAGCACACATGTGAGCAATTCTATGTGGGGGTGAAGTTGAGTAGAGAGAGAGAGAGAGTTTCTGGTAACTTTATTAGGTAGATAGATGCAATAAAACAATTTCTAGCTGTTCCAGGAATTAATCCTTCGGTTTGCGTGTGGATTCCCCAAAATTATCAATTATTATCTGACCTGGTTTGTTTCTTCTGGGCCTGAATTTTGTAACTATACTTTCATACCTGTTACTGGATTTACAATCACAATATGAAATTTTTCTTTCCATTAGCTTTCCAGTACCCTCAACTTGAGCATTATCGATCTGGAGTGAATGGGGAGAAATATTAATCCATGCCTAGAAGATTAAGTTTCCAACATGAAAGTATCACACTTCATCAATATATGCCTTCTACACTAGGCTGTGTGTATTTTTACTCGTATAAATGCTTTTAACATGTGGACAACTAGGATACACATGTATTTTCATTTTCCATATGTTCAATTGTGAATGAATTATATTTGTTCATAGGACACGAACTTTTGAAGCACCAATTAGAGTAAAGTATGTCAGGGTTTTGAATGGAACAGTTGTAATCACATATCCAATAATAGACACGAAGTAGAATCATGTAAGGTTTTAAATGCTTGTCTATATTCAGCTCTGAAGGGTTTAAAAAATGAGATTGGTGTTGAGTGGCTGTTGTAGCTCTGCTCATATTTGGAATCCATGTTGTAGGTGGGAGCTTCAATAGCAACAGCCACATGGGATTGCCAAAGCTGATTTGATTGACACTAACATATCATGTTTTGTAAAGCCAGGTTTATGGTTTCATTTGGTCCACATTGCCAATGCATTTCATGGATGGCTGCTTGCAGGAGTAGCATTTGGAGATCTCTGTTGATTTTAATGGCCCATAGCCTTAAGCCTAGCTGGTGTTATTGTTCCCTACAACTGGACTGGCCCTTATGCTTCCTCTCATAAAATACTCGTTGGAAAACCCAAAAATATTACCTGCAATTCAACAATGGGGACCTTCAAACCCCATCACATATTCTTTCCCCCCACCCCCACAAGGTACTTGATTGAAAATGATGAACAGGGTGAGGACAGAGATGGTCTCTCGAGTCTCGATCTCTGACCCCATCTAAGTTTTTAATGTTTGTTTGCAGCAACGAGTTAGGGTGAGGACGGAGATGGTCTCTCGAATCTTGATCTTTGACCCTATCTAAGTTTTTAATGTTCGTTTGCAGGTGAGGGTGGTGAGTTTGAAGATAATTCTTTGATAGTTTCTTTTAGAAGTAACTGAACTTTTAGCTACTACATAAAAAACTAAACTTTTTTGGGCAAAAAAGTAGGTAGATATTCTTAGTGAAAGGGAAGAGGGAGAGAGATATCAGTTTCAAATTGTTAAACTCTCTCTCTCTCTCTTGCACGATTGTATATCTAATATACAGAAAAAGGACTGTTGTGAACCCCAGTTAGAAAGTAAGTGCACTTGACAAAGTAGAGAGAATCCACTTGACTTCCTTTTACTTTGCATGATCATCATCTCTATCATTTATGAACCTTTATTCCATGCTTAGCTGCTACTATCGTCATCAAATAGTAACTCACATTTTCCATCATATTTTATTGTACTTTCAACTAACATGTAATTTAACATTGTCTCATGTTAAAATAAAACAATTGTGTTCTTTGATTAGATTGGTTATCAGGCTTTCTTTAAAACTTGAAAACACTGGTTTAACGTGGGCTGAAATAACCTAGGCACCTTTTGCCCATTACTAGATAAACTGAGGCAAACTAATAGTTGTATCCATTTGCAAATTAACTAACCTGAACAAATGGGGTATTTCTTCTATCAAGTTGAATGAGATTTCATTTGGGCCTCTCAAAATAGGCCATCTGTACGATTAGAATGTAGATTAACATAGTTACGGAAAAGAGTTAAATTATATGACACAACTCCAGACACAAAAATTCGAAGTTTCAATTGATATAGTTACTAATTCAGAGTTCTAATTAGTACACCTAAACTTTAGGGGTCTAAATTAGTATTTGCCCTAAAATGTATTTTTCGCTACAAATTCTTCACCAAAATTGGTCAAATTTCCCCTCTACTTATAAATTTCCTCAAAAGGTTTTTCTCCTAAAATATTAATGTACCTTAATTTCATTTTTTTTGTCCGATAATGTTTGCTTTCACAATTCCTTGAATCTAAGACCTTTGGGCAGTGCTTTTAAGGTTTCACTTGTGACGGTTTTCATAATCTATTCGCCCACTATTTACATTTGCTTAAACGTATACCATATTTCAGCTTTAATCTATGAAAACTATCATCCATAGAGAACAAGCACGAATTCTAGTCAATTCACTAAATAAAGCAAAGAACAAATCAAACGGAATTAAACATTAGTAAATTCATGAAAGGTAAAGATTCAAATGTCTCCTTCCTTTCTCTTCTCTCCAGGAGACAGGGAGAGAAAGATCGTCTTAGCCTAAAATTTTGCAGACAAGAGGACATGAATAAGTACTTCCAATTTCCTGTCCAAATTCAATAACTAACTTGTAATAAATATATTTAAAAAAAAAAAAAGCAACATCTACCTAGAAGCCAAACTAGCCTAGGGTTATCCAAATGGAATAAAAAAAGGGATTAAAAAAAAAGGCGGAAAAAAGAAATAACTTATTAGCCAAAAATAATAATAATAAATAAATAAATAAAATAAACAAGTAGTAATAATAATAATAAATGTATAACAGTAAACCATCCAATCAGATATTATTTTGAAACATTGCCCTTCACTAGCCAAAAGAACCATCTTTTCTTTGTGGGGTTACCATCCCTTTTCATGAGATTATAATGAAAAGAAAGAACTTAATAGCAAATGCAAACAAGAGGTGGTTCTTGAGTGGATTTCGCCTGCAGAAGCCATGTGATTGGCCAAGGGAAAAAGGTTAGGCTGAATGCTAAATGAAAAGGAAAAACAGAAAGCATAAATAATCAGATATATAATAAAACTAACTCATAATTATCCCAATCATGTACAATTAGGTCAGGATGCAAAGTCATCTATCCTATAAAGATGTTTAAACCACTATTATTTGCTTTGTCTGATGCTTCTTCTCACAACCTTTTTTTTCCCCCTTTCTTTACTTATTCTCTTTTGCCAAACAGAATGAGGATCCAAAAGAAATCACTTGGTTTTAGATGTGTATTACAAACATCAGCCTTGGAAAGAATCCCACAAAAGTAGTTTGTAAAAGTGATTCGTTTTACTTGTGTTGGATAAGAAGCACTCCTTCGTTGCATTGGAGGGACAAGTCAAATAGATTGTTAGATTTTGACTGATATTGATTGTTGTGGTTTTGTACGACTTTCAATCATGTATTTTTATCAAAGTTTCCTAAAAGTAGTTTTTGTGTAAGGTTGGTATATTGCTCCTAAAGGTGTGGCTATGAAGGCAGCAATACAAAGACAAGAAAAAAATCAACAATATCTCAAGTTTGGATATTGACCAAACCATTTTCCACCCTTTTGTGGGGTTGAAGCAAATAATTGAAGTGATTTTGAATTCGATCTTTGACTGTCCTTTTTTCATAATCGCAAACGTCTAAAGTATACTATAGACTCTGCATTTAATCTCACAAGACAACCATCTGACTTACAATATTTAGAATCAGAAAATTGATAGAATATTCGATATCCTAAATAAGTTAGCCACATGATGTGAACCTAACTTCAAAGATATCTAGATCAACAACCTATAATGATTCGATTGAGGTAAATAATTGAAGGGTGGGTTTGAATATCTGATTTTGTGAAAGCATCTCCAACGTAAAAAAAGTGGTATAATTAGAGAAATTGGGGAAGGGAAAGATTGATGGGAGTGGGGAATCCTTTAGTTTGAAAGGGAAACAGTAGAGATGACATAAGCATTGTCCACTGGACCACTAATGGTCGGGAGAGAATGAGAAGATAAGAAATGCAAAAACAACATATATACCAAAACTTGCACTTAGATCCTCACAGCCTTTCTCATGTTTGTTCATCGGAGAAAACCAAGAATCAAAATTTGTTACCCAAGCTTTCAATAGTAGTTTTAGGATTAGACAAAGAATCAGCAAGCAATCCTGTCCATTTTATAGTTCAATATCATCTCTACTACTAATTTGGGAATCTGGGTTTGCAATGATTTTTCAAGGCGAACAAATTGAATCATTGAAAGAGAACAAAGGACAAGATGAATCAAATGAAGAAGAAGAAGAAGCAACAGACCAACCTGACGGTGTTGGAGCTTTGGAGTGGCTGAACTTGAGCTTGGGGAGGAACAAACAGCTTTTAACTGAATCACAAAGATCTGCAGCTTCAGCCAAAACCTTTTCATGCAACTTCTGTAAGAGAGTATTCTACAGTTCACAAGCATTAGGAGGCCATCAAAATGCTCACAAGAGAGAGAGAAGTGCAGCTAGAAGACACCAAGCCCACAGAATGATGACTTTACTTGGTCTTCCAATTCATAATTCTATGGTTAGATCACTTGGTGTTCAACCACATTCACTTGTGCACAAACCAGGTAGGGAAGACACTGCAGTAGTAGCAAGATTTAATCATGTCAAAACTAGTTCATGGGCACCTTTCATGCTGGGGGATGCCATGGACTTCATGTGGCCAGGAAGTTTCCGCTTTGCTCAACATCAAATTCTCCCAGAGCCACCACCACCACGAGAACCACCAATGGAACCGTTCAAGCTCGATCTGAATCTCCGACTTTAATTCTGTCTGTTGTAATAATATGGACTTGTCTACTTCATTCCTATAGTGATCAATAGTTCATTCATATATATCAAGTACATGACTAACTTTAGGGGAAGAGTTAGAATCCTATGTGAAATCAGGAAAATGCACCATTAATGTTAAATCTCTTCTGCTTGTTGAAACACAAGAGGCCTGATTTGTTTCAACATTAAGATTTAGAGTATATAAATTACATCAAACTAAGTAGGCCGTAAGGGGGAAGGAAAAAAGATCAATAATAATTTGAAAGTTAAAGATTCTTGCTTTTGTCATCTCTTCCTGTGGTTTCCTATTAGGGAGAAATGTCCCATATACATTTCAATGCTCAATCACAGGTCAACTAGAGCTCCAGCTTCCAGTGATCTAGAAGATGATAACATTCAGAAAGCTTGGAAGTAAGCTCCATCAACATAAAGGAGGATTTAATAACAATTTTAGTTGCTGACAGCATTTCAACTTATTCAATTTGATAAATGTAGGATCCAACTGCAGGAGATCTGATTGCTTTCAATGTGTACAGAGAACTACATTCAACATTAATGTCATCGTTTCTATTTTGCAGAACCTAAAGTTCACATCTCATAACCAGATTAATTGCAAAATATTTCACTAAGGATGATGACATTAAACTATGGATCAAAGCGCCAAAAGCAATGTCAAAATTAGACTTGAGAGCAATGCTGCTGCATAAGTGATCTATCTGCAGCAAAGTTTTTGAGGCTGAAGGGTAGTCGTAGCTCTCTAGTTCTATTTGCCTGGCTTCTTTTCCAGGGGTGTTCGAGTTGGCATAGCTTGCAAAAATCAAAGTTGGCCCTGCAGAGGATTCAAGAAATGGAGTACTACCAGCTGATATGAATTCATATGTGATCTCATACTGAACAAAGCCAGGTTGTTTAACAGAACGATCTCTCCAACTAAATGGATGGAGCTATTGATTGTTTTTAACACATATCAAGAGAAGGGTCTGATGAGAGCATTCACTTGAAAATGCAAATAAATATCTAACAACAAACTCTAGATTTATGTAAATAAGATTAAGCATTTATGTGTGAGGGATTAGATAAGAGGAATATCAATGCGACCACAAAGACCTACAAACAATTGGGATTGTTCTCGGAATTACCTCCCTTCAAACATTGCCCGCATCTGATCTAGTGCGATTCTTCAAAGAGGGTAGATAGTCAGAAGAATTTCCCATGAACGATCAAAACTTTAGACTCTAAATAGATCTCCTCCTCCTTGTCTTAAACCTATCTGCTGTTTGGATTTCATTAACTTTAGGTGACTTGGCAGGAGGCCTTTGTGATATCTCCTTGTCTTTTGCATGTGATGCCATGTGATCTGACGGTCTCTTCCGTTTTCTGGATTTTGTGGCAGAAGATTCTGCCCTTTTAGTTTTCCGAGTCACCAATTTCTTATCCCCTGTATCCCCGCTTTGACATGGGGTCGCAAAACTGTTTGCCGTTGGTAAGTCTTGATGTTGAGCACCATTACTATCGGTATCTCTGAAACATGCACCAGATTCTTGCTCATTCTTGGGTAGTTCTCCACTTGCCTTAGATGACAGATTGCTCATTCTTGAGGAACTCTTTGCTCTATTACCACCGCTTGAGGGATGGCGTGTGCTCCATCGTGTGTTCTCAAACCATCTGCTAACCTGCAAATGGAATAAATAATTGAGCCTTCCACTAGAATAAAGTTTTAGCTAAAACTTCAAAGGAACCCAATGCATAACCTGCTTCAGACTGAGCCCTAGTTCTTGTGCCAAACTCTCCTTTGTAGCTCGTTTAGGATACTCATTTTCTTGGAATGATGCAAAAAGTCTCTGGAACAATTGCAACAATATTAGGAAAAAGGCATGGCATTAAATTAAAAATTAGTGATCTTTTCTTCTAATTAAAATGTTGGACCTGCATAAAAAAACTTGATATATCGGAGTTAATAATACATTTTGTTTCTCATAACAGAGAAACAAAGATCTCATTGTCTCTTTTTCATCTTAGCTGTTTGGCCCTCTTACTCATAACTAACTAGTTCTGTATTTCTGTGGAAATCATACCGGCGTTTCAAAATCTAAGGCATTTATGTTTTAAAAACCAAGTGAACTATACAAGCACAAGGAAACTGATATTTCGCAATAAGTTGTCCAAAGACCATGAAGGGTGTTGATAGCTAATCTAACTAACGTCATGGAGGCTGATAATTGATAGACTTGACTGGATTCGGAGTTGAATGTTAGTGACACGTTCATTATATTTATTTTGAAACAACAAATATAATAGATCTAATGATCGTATGGCTGCAATATTCATCTCCTTCGATATAATCTTTTACGCATCAGCATGCATTCTTAAATCAAGTTGCAAGGGAACCCAACGGGAGAAATCTTTGGATAAAACCTTATTTCCCAACCCCACCCGAAAAATGGAAAACAAAACATACACGAGAAATAAGACAAAAGAAGGAAACAGGAAACCCCAGTTCAAAGAAAAAAAATTACAAAAGAAAAATAAAGACGAAGAAAAATTACCTCCAATGCAGGTTGACTGAGTCTTCTATTTGATGATGATGTGGTTTGCCTAGCAGAAGAACTAGATTTTGCAGTGTCTACAGGAGTTTCAGTCACAGAATTATTCACATTTATAGCAGCTGCCTTTTGACGAGTTCTCTTAGGGCTGCGTTTAGTTTTTACATTAGTTAAATCATCATTAGTCCCATTGTTTGACAATGCAAGAACCAGATTTTCAGGACCTCTCTTCCTAGTACTACTATCCCAGCCTCTGTCATGACTTGAGTCCATAGAAGTACTCCCGTAAGTGTCGTCACTTGAGTCGGTAGGAACATTCCCGTATGTCTCCTTCAATAATGTAATAGGCAAATGAATAGGAATTTTTTACTCATTTAGTCTAAAACTAAGCAAGAACCCTGTTAAATATCTAGACTCTCTTATATAACATTTAATGCACAAGACACATAAACATGATGTACTAAAGCTACAATAAACACATCTTGATGGATAAGCTACAATTACATAAACACATCTTGATGGGGATAAGGCCACTTGATTTTATTATTTTTTTTTTCCCTACAAAGAACAAACAATAAAAGAAACAAAAATTATTTACAAGAGGATAAAAGAATGAGAAATCATTTACTACTGTTTCACATTCCACAACCTGGGAAAACTAATAGAACGTACTCCCGTACGTACTTAAAAGCATGGAAAACAAATCTCTCTATTTTTTGCTTGGAAGAATATAAGGTTTATTTTGATAAATAATAGTTTATGGAAAAAACCCCAGGGAATAATTACCCCAAAAAAAAAAAAATCTTCGAAACCGAAGGCCAAAACGACACATGAAACCTCACTAAGGACCACACTTCACAAGGGTCTCTATCCCTACCTTTGAACACTTTTGTTCCTTTCCCCCCGATATCCCATAACACTGCACACACCCCCACAAACTCCAAAAAACGACCTCTCTCTAAAAGGTGAATGGAGGAGGAACTCCCTGATCATCACACGAATGTCCCCTTGGCCAGCAATCCTAACATCAAACTCTTGCAGAAAGTAGCTCCACGCAGTCCTTGCATACTGACAGTCTCAAAGAAGAAGATCCAGGTCTTCCTAGCAAAGCCTATCTAAGTGTTCACTCGACCGAGTAAAACTAGCCAAGTGAATAACCTGAATTTTTTAGGTATCTTAATCCTCCAAACCACATAAAAAACCGATTCCCTGATGGGGGAAGGATCCAACAACCACCTGAAGAAAGATTTACTAGAGAATCATTCACTAGGATTAGGACTCCAAACACGAATATCCCTCCTCCTAATCCTAAAAGTACACTCATCCAATAAAGAAAAAAGAGAGGCCACCTCCATTGTTTCCTTATTGGACAAATGACAACGGAACCCAAAAGAAAAAGACAGAGTTCCCCGACCAAACCAAGAAGATGAAGAAAGGTATAGCAAAGAAGACTATCCCCCCACCCATTGATCTTAAAACATATCCTTACCATCACCCACAATACGACAAACCATATGAGAAAAAGTAAGAAACTCAAATGAAATTTCTTTCCACGGATTTCGGTATGTCTTTCACCCCTTTGGCGACGTAATCAAAAGGATGGTTGCCATGCTTACTCGCAATAACCCGATGCCACAAGGACTCAGGGTCGAGGGCAAAATGCCAAAGCCACTTCGCCAATAAAGCTTTGTTACTAATGTAAGAAGAATAAGGGTTAATTGGGTAATTAGGCAATATTCTAGGTTAATTCCCTTTTTACCCTCACCCATCTGTTATGAAACACAGTATCATTCTAATAGAAGATTCATAATCTTGATTTTCGGGCGATTACTCCTTGAGGCTACTTAGACTACATTCATTTGGTATTAGATCAACTGCCTAGGCCAACGTTGACTACCATCGGTGGAGGACCAAAAAACTCTTGGTGACGCCGATCACAAAAGGGAGCTTCATGAGTTGTGCTCATTGCTGAACAACCCACATCTAATTAGGAGAAACCCTTGAAATTCCAAGAAAGAAGAAACCAGAAATTTTTCAAGATTTTGCAAGAATGGACTATTGTCGATTAATGATGTCTAAGAAAAAATACAGCAATTGGTGTGGGCAAGAAAATCAAATTTACTTCCAAAAACAATGTTGAAATTCTTACTCAAGTGATTCAAAAGAAGAATTCCTTCAGAACTCAAGGACACAATTGTACAACCTATAGAACAGATCCTATTCAAGTAAGGTCGTGATTCAAAGAAGAATTCCAACATACTAATTTTTCCCAAGCTCGATTTTCTCAAAGAACCTATCATTATCCACGTTGGAAATTTGATTCTAGTGATTCTAATGATTCCAATGATGTTTCTAGGATGGAATAAGAAGACAACAATATTGAAAAAGGGCCCAATAATCCAATCAAACCCATTTTTCAAGAAATCGACATAAAGATTGGAAGTTAGATGAATTAAAGAATCATCAAGAGTGGATGTTTACAACCTAAGAAAAACGTTCAAGACTCGAAATTACTCTTTTGATTATGAAACACGATCAAGAAAAATTAATTCCAGAAAAGCAATGGATGAGTCCTATACCCACTACGATTGAAACATATCCAAGAATCCAACAAAATGACTACTTTGGTCCCGTAGCATTTGAGGAAATAAAGAAAACAACAAAGGGAATCCAACGTTCATTGGAAAATGACTCATCATATTGATCAATTATCAATTCATTCAAGAACGGATTGATTTTATATATGGAAGAAAAAAACAAAAGAATCATGAATGGAAAATTTTCATATAGAAAATCTTGAAGATAAATTTGAGAGAAATTTTGTTGAGACCCATATAATCGATAGAGGCAACTGGGGCAAAAATCACGCTAACGAAGCAGAAGATAAAAAGAATTTGAAAATATTGATTTGGAAGTAGTCTCAAGTGAAGAAGAAAAATCCAACAAAGAAGATGGAAAAGAGGTATCAAACATCGAAACTCTAAACGTCGAGGCAAAAATAAAAAAATCGACCAAGAACGACACTCTGATTGCATTTGAGATCGTTTACCACAATGTCAAAGAACTTGAAGCAAAAGATGAAGAAAATGTGATCCTTGAAGGGGTCTCTTCGGAAGCTAATTCTTTTGTGATTGTTCCTATGATTACGATTTTGAATGAGCTCGAGGGAAATTTCTTTTTTGGGTTTATGGCCAATGGAAAATTTCATTATTTGGTGGTAATATTGGATTTTTTGTCTTGGATTTACTTCATTAATCGAAATAACTTTGATCGAAATGTTGGAAGTTGATTTGGCCTTGTGCCATTGAACGAGTTTATTACTTCTTGATTGTTTCATTTTTTTCTTTTTAAAACTCGAGGACAAATTCTCTTTTTGGAGGGGTAGAATGATGTAAGAAGAATAGGAGTTAATTGGGTAATTAGTCAATATTCTAGGTTAATTCCCTTTTTATCCCCGCTTGTAATAAAACTCTCTAAATAGGAACATTCCCCTCTTGTATAAAACACATTATCATTCTAATAAAAAATTCACAATCTTGATTCTTGGACAATTACTCCTTGAGGCTACTTAGGTTACATCAGTTACGCATCCTTAGATTGCCTATCTCCAATCACCTTTGGTTAACAGGCCGACCAACCATCTCCCAACTAACAAGATGAGAGCCTTCCCTTCATTCACCCCTTCCCGAAGGAAATCTCTCATCAACTTGTCTAGGCTCTTACAAACCAAACTAGGAGCCCGACACAGGGAGAGATAATAAATAGGAATGCCACTCAGAACCGATCTAATCAGGGTCAACCTCCCAACTTCCGAGAAACAGCCTTTCTTCCACGAAGCTAGTATCTTGCAGAACTTTTCAAAAATAGGATCCCAAAAAAACGTGGCTCTCAGATTACCTCCCAACAGGAGCCCAAGGTATGAAGAAGGGGAAGACTCAACCTCAAAACCAATCACATTCAATGGTGTTAGATGATATAATCAAATCTACCTTCACCCATCAACTTAAGCTTTTAGGTCAATTGGTGATTTAAAATGGTATCAAAGCAAGTTGATTCGGGATATCCAAGGTTCAAACCTCTACAACGTTGTTTCTTCCCCAATTAATATTCATTTCCACTTGTTGGGCCTTCTTCATATTTCAAGCCCACAAGTGAGGGGGGGAGTGTTAGATATATAATTAAATCTACCTTCACCCATCAGGGCTTTTGGGTCAATTGGTGATTTAAGAGATGGGTTGAGCTAAGTTAAAACTTAACCCAATGTTTGGTCCACCAACTTAATGACTCAACTCTACCAGCTTCTATAGTATTCACTATCGAAGTTCACACATTTATCGAGAAACTCTATCTTTACCTCCCCCCCTAAATCCATTTCCAATAACTCCATCCACCGGCCACTACCGATAACCAACTTTGGCGATGTGCTCTGACGGCCACCACAACTCCAGCAACTACCTCTGACCTCCAACTATGGCTATAACCACCATTGGCGACTATTGCCAAATCACTCCACTGACATGCTTTTCGACGACCACCTGTAGCAAAGACCACCTCTAACAATCATCTCCCTCGACCACCTCCAATATCCAACTCCTTGAACTACTACCTTTGGTGCCAACCACTTATGGATGCCACCATGACTGCATCTTCTAAGGCTTTCCACTTCTCTGTTCGACGTAAGGATCCTACCAACATGGCTAAGTCCAAATTTGGTGTTGCTCTGATATGACCTGTTAGGGCAACAAACCTCTATATATCTCTATAATTGTACGATATTGTCCACTTCGAGCATAAACCCTCGTTATTTTACTTTTCATTTCGCCCAAACAGCCTCGTAGTTGTCCTCCCCAGTATACTCATGATCATTCCCTTATCTAGCCAATGTGGAACTTTGACTGCATTCCCAACACCAACAACATGCATGCATAATACACCCTAACCTACAATTTGACATAAGATGCCATAAAAAGAACTGAACCTTGATGACCTTTTTTTTTTTTTTTTTTTTTTTTGTGCATCGACACTCATACATTCCATTAATGTGAAAGTATATTGTAATTTTGTTGTTTGTATGAGACAAGTATTTTGTCTCCCTCAAATACAATGGTTGCATGTAAAAAATTGTAAAATATATATGAAGGTTTTAAGTTGACATCTGAATTAAATGTTAAAAACTTGGGAAAATGTGCATGCAATTGAAAGGTTAAACAAAAAGTTAAAAGAAAAAATATGAAATGCATGATCCGAAAGTAAACTCTAAACCATATTTTTCGAAACTCCCAACAATATATGCATACTTCTAAAAAAGTCGATTCATAATTTTCTTTAAATATATGTATAGAATTATTGAATAAAAATATTTTCAAAAAAATTGTCACAAGAGATGTAGATTGTTTAGGTTAGAAAAAATTGCACCAAATACTCATGACTTCAGAACTCAACTCAGGACCCCAAATAGCCCCTAAATGATAATAAAAAGTAACTCTTAGTAACCAAAGAGAGAGAATATTGGTTGGTGTCCAATGTGAAGTCTAAAAACTTTTGCATTAAAAATTAGATTTTATTAAAGGTATATTACACTTTTCTAAGACTATTTGACCTCTTAAGTTTTCAAATCTTACTATCTAAATTATGAATCTTAAAAAATAGGTCTAAATGTTTTTTTTTTTGGAAAAAAGAAAGCTGGACACTTTTTAAAAATAATTATTTATTGATATTATTAGGGCAAAATAAAATACATTTTGGGTTCCTAAAGTTTGGGGTTAATGTCCATTTCCTAAACTCTTGTTCTCGTAAGTTAACTAATGGTAAAATGATTTGGCGGCGAGCCGATTATATTGGATGATTAGGCAATACTATATTAATTTAATAATACTTTTAATGATCAGGCGTGTTGACAATTTTCTCTCTCTTCCATTCCCCTTTTCTTTGCCTTTGCTAGCGACAATGGATGGTTGCTCTTCTCTCTCCTCCTACCTTGTCGAATGGCGCCCAAATCCTTGGAGAATAGAGAGGAGGTCTCCCTTCTTTCTAGATATGGTCCGAAACAAAAGGAAGCTTCCCCTTCATTGTTCATATTCATATTGGCACTTATCAACGATAACTCCCAACAGATGTGATGGCAGCACACATTCGAAGGACTAGAAAGAAAAGGGTGGAGACAAGAGAGCGTATGGCGGCAAACCTTGTCTCCAACAAAGTTGCCCGAAGAAAAATGGGGAATGGAAAGAAGATAAAGAAAATTACCAACTCAGATGTCCAGTCACCAAAGAGATACTTTTACATTAATGTAATATAACTGAATCACCTAATCAACAATTTAACTACCTAATCATCTTATTGTTAGTCAATAACAATCAAAAGATCTCAGGAACCATTTAGTACTAATTTCCAAATTGCAAGGACGGCTGCATTTTGAAACAGCAAGGACCAAATAGATAGCACACCAAACTACCGAGATCATAGGTATATTTGGCCTTATTAATTAGGGTTGTTAATCGGTTGGTTGACATTGGTTTTGGGGAAATTGACGTTGAAACAACTAGTCAGTTTTCAATAAATGGAAACCGACTAATTTTTTATGGTTTATTTTGTTGATTGACTAACTGTTGGGTGGGTCAGTCAGTCGGTTTTTTATTTTAAAAAAGTACACAATAGAAGAGAGAGGGAGAGAGAAAAGTTGCGATAGAGATATGAGAGGGTGACAACCTTTGAAAAGAGGATGGAAGAAGAAAGAAAGGAAGAAAAGGAGAAGGGAAGAAAAAGGAAAAATAAAGTGAAGGAGATGAGAGGGAGAAAAGAAAAAAAGAAAAAGAACAGGGGAAAAGAAAGAAAAGGAAAAAAAAAACAAAAGTTGAAAGCAAACCATTTCTGAAAATTTGACCTGTTTTGACCTATTTCTGAAAATTTATGGTTTAAATGGTAAATTTTGAAAGTAAATGAAAGTTAAAAGTTGAAGGACCAAAAATTTGGTTCCCTTTCTTTTTAATCAATTGTACTATAAATACTATTGTAAGAGAGAAGGAACATCTTTCTACCATAGTAAAGATCCAGAGTAGAACGTACTGAAATTTTTCAAAAGAAGAGGCCTGCTATTAACCTAAGCTTCAGTTAGCTGATTAAGACAGAAGTTACCTACGTATCAATTATTCCAATCGGGCAATCTGATATTCTTTAAAAGAAGAAACAAATGGTCGATGAACTATGTTTGCATAATGTTGAGAGAGAGTCTCCCATATACTTCAAAGAACAAATTGGCAGATAGCAATATAATTTCTAATTTTATAAGAATATAATGCATTATGATTATAATGAAATACTCACATCATGTAGCTTCTTGTAATCCAACCGTTCAACCTGTCTTCTTCCTGAAACAGGTTCAAGACCATCCTTTAGACTTGATAACTCATTATGTAGTGCACTCTTGCTAGGACCGCATCCAGAACTTTGCCCATTAGAGTTTTTCACAGACAAAGTATTATTTAAGGAAGACACAAAGTCATCATCTTTGGAAGGACGGTTATTGTCAAGTGCAGCTAGATCTTCAGAATCAGATGTAAAGTCAGAACTTGAACTTTCCCTTCTAACACCTTCATCAAGTTCTGGAACACTGGGATCATAGTCATCATCCTCCGAATCATCAGAAGGGAGACCTAAGTACTGGTCATCATTGGGTGGAACCTCTAATCCCTCAGAAGCAGAAGCATATCCAGATGTATCAGAGTTTGATTGATCAGAACTTGAACTTGATTCATCAGAACTCGATTCATTGTCCTGGTCAATAGTATCTGGAACATCAGGATCATAATCGCCATCTTCAGAATCATCTGAAGGAAGACCTAAGGTGTGATCAGAATTTTGTCCAGCAGCTGCTGCTGCAGCCTCAGGATAGACTTTCTGCACACAGTAGAGGAAACTAACAATATAACAAACAACGGAAAAAAAAGGGCACTATTTGAATATTTGTTGCAAAATTAAATTACCTCCCAAGTATCAGTTATAGAAAGATTTGATCCTTGAAATTCATTGAGCAGATCCAAGCAGTCATCTTTACAATCACATCCGGGGCATAGCCATCCCTCATCATCCGGTGGAACTGTGAGAGGGAAAGAGGGAGCATGAACAAAAAGTTACTTGAGAGACAAAATCGACTTTTTAGTATCTAGTTGACAGTGAGAATATTACTGTCTGTATTTAGCAAAGGTGGTTCTAAACAGAACTGATGGAACCCACGATCACAAATACCATCACATAATATGATGTCATTCTCAAGGGACAGTTCTTTGGATCCACATTTTGCACAAAATATCTGATACAAGGTCAGAAGTTCACAATGTAAGTCATTTATCACAAAAAGCAGATGCTTCAACAAAGCCAAATTTTATGCAGAATAAATCAAAAGATAACATCTGGTAAAAATTAAATTTAAAATGATATCCCCCTACATCCTCGCTGTCTATCTGTCCTTCAGAATCGAATAAAGATTCAGAAAGCCTCCCTTCAGCACAAAGTGCGTCAATACGTTGAAATAGATCTCTTATCTTCAATTTGCGTTGCATTATTTCATTTGATGCCCGCTGAAGTTCCTTTTCGGGCTTCAATTTATCTGAGCTGCATGGTTATAATAATGATCAGCAGATGCCACGCATTTCATTACATCCATTATGATAGATGAAATGAGAAGATAAATAATCATAGGATACATTGATGACTAAAACAAAATCAAATTATAACAAAAAGTTCAATACTGATCCAAAAATATAGTTGTAGTGCATAGAAATTTCTATCCGCTTCATGTGAGGATGAAATAACAATAAATTAACTTCTATGTTTATTATCAGCAGGAGCTCTAGAAGTCTGACTTGGACAAAATCATAATTCTTGAAAGCATTGAAGAAAACAGAGTGGCCAGTTGTAAATAATAGCTGCTAAATATGAAACAATCAACAAGTGTACTAAATCCAGTGCTGAGGAACTACATAAGGCTGTAAGGCTGCAAACCTGTCAGCTTTTAACCAGATCCACTCTCTACCATGGGGTAGAGACCTATAAAGAGCTTTTATGTGAGAGAGAGAAAGGGGGTGGGGAATATCTCAAAGAATACAAACACCACAGAAATAGAAATCAGTAGAGCTGTTTACACAATGAGCCAATGACCATCTGTCAAAATCAGCAAAGACAAAGTAATACAAGACAGTATCAGGACACAGTCGATCTAAAAACCCATAAAGGGGAAAATACATACCTGAACCCTTTCCAGCCTTCACTAGAGTAAGCTTCAATCAAGCTCTGTTCATATCCGATGCGGTTCAGTAAATATCTCAACTGTTTCCTGATTGATGAATACTCATCAACTCTTGCTTCCTTTCCTTGTATATTTCTCTTTTTCTTCTTCTTCTTCCTTTTTCCCTCTTCAGCAGTAAAATTATTCAAGTAATTACTTGGTTCAGGAGCTTTAGCTTTCTCTTGGGTCCTTGAACGCAAAACTCTGTCACTGCTTACAAGGGACCTTAACCTATAATTTGTCTTTTTTGATTTCAAAATTCCCTTATCCTTGCGACCCAATTGTTGCGAATTACTGGGAATTTTTTCTAAATTTTGGATAGAATTATTTTGAGTTAAATCTTCAATAGGAGGGTTCATCTGTTCAATATGATTTTTGTTGACATCTTCAACTGGAAGTTCCGAGCACTCATTAAGAAGAGTTGTTGTCTCAACTTCAATAGGTAATTTTAAATTTTCAGTATCTTTATCACTAGATAATAAATTGCCTGCTTCAACTTGATCATTGTCAGCATGGTTAGAGACAGTCTGATTATCTTTTTCTAACAACTCACTAAGCAAATATCCCGAACCAAGTTCCATATTCTGCTGGACCCCTGGTTTTTCTTCATCTGGACCGTCAGTTTTGCTGGAATACTCCGGAGTTGTTCCCAATTCCTGATAACCTGAATGCATTGGCTCATTTGAAAGACAAGTTAGCACTTCAACTTCAACACTGGCCTTGGCTTCTTGTACGGGTTCAGCACTATTATTAGGTCTTGATTCTGTATCAGTATTTTCATCTCTTTCTTCCATATTGTCACTAGCCTTGGCTTCTTGTACGGCTACAGCACTAATATTACATCTTGATTCTGTATCAGTATTTTCATCTGTTCCTTCCATATTGTCACTGGCCTTGGCTTCTTGTACGGCTTCAGCACTATTATTAGGTCTTGATTCTGTATCAGTATTTTCATCTCTTCCTTCCATATTGTCACTGGCCTTGGCTTCTTGTACAGCTTCAGCACTATTATTAGGTCTTGATTCTGTATCAGTATTTTCATCTCTTCCTTCCATATTGTCGCTGGCCTTGGCTTCTTGTACGGCTTCAGCACTATGATTAGGTCTTGATTCTGTATCACTATTTTCATCTCTTCCTTCCATGTTGTCACTGGCCTTGGCTTCTTGTACGGCTTCAGCATTATCATTAGGTCTGAATTCTGTATCAGTATTTTCATCTCTTTCTTCCATATTGTCCCCTAAGAATATCAGCTAGACTCCAGTTTGACTACTCCTGCTCCTGATTACATCAACTAGGGGTTGCTCAGACTTAAGGCCAAAGAATCAACCACTAAAATAATGTAGATTCTTGCTCATCACTTTTGGAGATTAAAAGGTTAGTTCCTACTAAATCATTTTGGAGTTAATTTTTTCAATTTCTACAATTTCCAAGGAGCAGCAATTTTCCTTTTCTATGTACTGAATATTTATTCTACATACGTTATGGACCACCTCAAGCACTCCCCTCACCGAAATTCTCCACGGATATTCATCAGTGTTGACTATCAGGCACTGGAGAGACACCAAGATGACCAACATCAGCCATCTTGAAGGATATAAGGCTAGTAGTGATAAATAATAAAATTCAAGAGGTATTTTTGGGTTCTACAATCCTCTTTGATTTCAGAATTCCAGAAAGTGTCAGCAAATATTAACTATAGGAAATTTTCAATCAAGATTGAATAAAAAACTATGTTACTAGAAAATAATCTTAAAATATTCTCTTTATAAGATAAATTCAAGAGGCAAAATTACCAAAATATATATGAACTCAGCTTCTACTGTGACGAATTTGTCCTTATAACATTAATTTATGAACTGAACAGATATCCAATTTTGAGATAGATTAAAAGGTATACTCAGAAAAAGTCATTTATTTTATTTTAATTTATTTTTTGTGAGAGAGTACAAACAAATTCATCTGACCGCCAGTAATTCTTGAAATTATTTATAATATAACTGCCTAAAATTTAGTTTCATTAAGATATAAAAAACCAGAAAAAATGAAGTTCGAATAACAAAGTTATAGAAAACAAATAAAATAATTTAAACATTATTCATTATATTGTTAAATTGTGCATGAAATTTTCATTCCATAATATATAGGTAAATGGAAGAATGAATTAAGGAATGAAATCTGGAAACAACTTACAAAAACTCAAAACCATGTCAAATCCCCTTTGATACAGAAAACAGCATGCATTATTATCATCATTATTGTCACCATAATTATTTTGATAGATTTGATTGATAGATGGCATTACTAAAAGAATGATAAGGTAACTCACAAGAAAAACAGATACAGGTTCACTTAGCACCATAGTCACTCACTCATAACATGCAACAATGAATGAATTATCAAAAGTAGGGAAACAACAAGAAAAACTGATAGTCACTCACTCATAACATGCAACAATGAATGAATTATCAAAAGTAGGGAAACAACAAGAAAAACTGTGGACTTAACTAGTTAAGCTATCAAAGCATCTTCATGGTGAATAGTCAACTTGCCGTTAATAGTTAAGCTTCCTGATAATAGGATGTACATCTTCTAACACATCGAATAAAAGATGAAATTTTTAAATAAAGACACTACGTCAATTCAAACCTGAACAGACCATCTAAAAGAATGAATGTCTAAGGCACTAATCATCAAATCCATAAAATACTAGTGTAACAACACATGATAATATCCGATTTGTTCCCTTTTCAGTATTCATAATTTCAATTCTCAATATACATAATGGTGAGCAAGAAAGCCATTCAATACTATCCATTTCTAGAAATTGGAATTCATAATTTCAGAATATTATATTGCAAAAAGGAAAGAAAAAAAAACGGAGGGCGAAGCTCGATGGGAGTTACAAATGGCCAACCATAAGCTCAGCTCAGGTTGGCTCGTACTCCAACTCCTACCTCAGAAATCTGCACGTCCAAACTCACAAATAACTCCAATAACGTGAAACAGAGCTTCCAAGGGGGAAAAAACTTAAGCTCAACTTTATAAAATCGATTTTAGCAATGAAATTCTTCAAGAATAAAATATTAGTCCCCGGTATAATATTTCAACAAGGAGAGACAGCAAGTCGGAAAAAAAAAAAAAGAAAGAAAAGAAAACAGAACTCCCGAATCATTACGCCTCTATCTCCGAAAGTCAAGCAAACAAAACGGAAAAGTAGGAAAAAGGAAAGAGAAGAAACAAATGCAATTAACGAGATAAGCATTCGAAGAGAAGAAGAACAAGGCAATGTATTAACTTCAGAAACTCCATTTCCTTTTCGGGGCGAATTGACAAGAAACAAAGAGAATCTAGCAGATATCCAAGAACGTAATACAAAAGACAAGAAAAAAACCTATGGAGAGAAGATACCTGGTGCTGGTGAAGAGCATAGTATTGTCCGTGAAAGAGGGATCTTGTAAGGCGGTGGAGATGTTTGTTAATGGAGTTTTTGGAAGAAAAGAGTAAGAAATTTAGCGATGGTGGTGGTGGTGGTGGTTGTTCTTGGTTCTTCGTTGTGTTCTCAGCAGCTGGAGGAGAGAATAAAGCGGCTTTGTCTCAGAGTCCTCCAAATCTGGGCCACCGTTGTTACTCGGTGCATTTTGCCCAGCCTTCACGCGCACCGTCTGCATCTGCCTTCCGCTACTGCCGCTCATAATCATATTGTATTGCGTCTCATTCTGGGCTCCATCTCCATCTCTTTTGGCCCATTTTTTACTTTCTCCTTTTTCGGCCCAATCTTTCTCTTTATGGGCCTAGGCCCATTCCATTGTAGGAGCTTCTGAACTTCTTGCTGCCCATATTCTTCTTTTGCAACTCTTAGATCTAGCTAGAAAATTCCTGAAATGAATCCAAAATTATTTTAAATTTGTTGGCACAGGCCTTCAGTGCTCCTTCGGCCCACTTCTTTAGTCTAGAAGTGTTACAGGAGCTGTCCTACATGTAACGTTAGTGGTGTCAGGATGGATAACCCCCAAAGTTGTAAAGTATCAATGGCGAGCTCGATTCATTGATCAAGAATTCGAAGGTTTGACTTTTCCTTTTTAAAAATGCGAATTCGATGCAGCCCTTGGTTTTTCCTTAGGCTTGGGCCTGCTAGTGCATTGTCAAGGGAAACTCTCAACAAAATTCTTTGTTTTATTTGGAAATAAAACAATTTGAAACATTTTAGTTGGAAAAGAAAATGATATGTTTATTAATATAGACTCTTAATTTTTTATTTATTGATACAAATTTTAAATATGGCTAGATTAAATAAGTAACTTAGAATAAAATTATTGGATGGCTTTAGTCATAAAATTCTTTTTTTCTACTTAAAAACATAATTTTAAATGTTAAATTTTGTGAGCATCGAGTTTTATATTCATTTGATAATTTTAAATGTTAAATTTCAAAGTTCTATTATTGAGCATCGAATTTTATATTCATTTGATCATCTTTGAATTTTCAACATTATCTAATTGGATCCTTGAATTTTCAAAATGTTTAATAGACATTTTTTAAAAATTAATTAATGTATTATATATATATATATTTGAATTTTATATCTAACAAAATTATGAACATTAAATTTTATGTCTATCAATACTTTTCTAAAAGTATCGAATAGATCATAAATCTATTCAACACAAAATTGAAAACTCAAGGATCTAGGACACAAAATTGAAGGGTTAAGAATACCTATTGAAAACCTTTTTGAAGTTTATGTATCTATTTGACAGAAAAACGAATGTTTAAAGACTTATTAACGCTTTTGAAAGTTTATAGATCAAAATAGACACAAACTTCGAAGTTCATTAAATAAATTTATAATTTACCCTAATTTGAAATCGGTTCAAATTCCAAAGCATTCTCGCCTATATGATAACAAATGACATAATTCACTATGTGTCTTTTTATAGTAAGAAAAAACAAACAAGAAAGAAAAGAAATTCCTTCCTTTAGGTGGTTTCTTAGAAGTGAGACACAATTTTGAGAGATTATGCATGTTGTGGCTAGATATGATTCTTAGAAGACGACGAGACATAGATAAATAAAAAGAACGACCAAGTTACATGTATAACTTTTGGAACTTTTCTTTTATTTGATGTGTATATAACTTTATTGTTGGTGTGGAGAGGAAGGATTTTAGGATCTAAAAATGAACCTTGGAATCTCCAACCAAAACAAGGGGCATGGATATATAAAGATTATACTTTATTGGTTACCCTTGTTTAATCAAATAACAATACAAAATTATATAAAGTAAAATGTTTGGCATTGAAAAGGACTTGTATCTAACTGTTGCAGACAATGAAGGCTTTTGAAATAGCTTTATGAAGTCTAATGATGCCAAACCAACAAGCAAAGATTTCTACTTCCCTTTACCTAAAATCATTCAATTTTGGAAATAACTTTTCAACTTAATAGTTTTCCAAATGGCATCTCATGTATCCAACCTTGGCCATCTTTTTTTTAGGTTTAGTCTTCCATCACTTTAATTCCAAAAGGAAAATTGTTATATTTTTTGTCAATACCATTGTTACTTTATTTCATTCAAATATTTACTTTTTATAAGTGTAATGCCTTACACGAAACAGGCATAAAATCAAAGATTAAAATACTCGTTTAACATTGATATTAAGAATTAATCAATATCTTCAGTATCTTTTATATATATTAATAATAAGATATATGGTTCTCTCACTTTTTAGAATATCTCCCAGTCTATGAAGTACATATACGAATACAGATACGAGATACGGATACGACAGGTGTAAGAGTATATCAACATGCAGTGGAAGTAACAAAGATCAATAAGCACTCTAATTCATTAATTTTTGCATAAACTAAAGCATGTTCATCTAATATAAGAGGGTTTGAAGTCATATCTTTGTAGAACTCTTCAAGATCTTGATTCTCAGCTATTATCTTCTCCAAAACTTGTTGTGAACCACCTAAACATCTTCCCCACTATCCTCTTGGAGCTTTAGAATGAGTTGTGGGACTCAAGAACAGCTTGAACGGAAGGAAACTAGGAGAGTAGTTCATTGCTATAACCCACTTTGAAGAACAATTCTTCAGCTCGAATTTTTTTAAAAAAACTCTTTGAATGCATGCTCCAATTCCACTTCAACCTTCTTTATTTATTGTAGGTTAACATGCAAAGAAGATGACTCCATGAAATGCAACTCATGTTTGAAGTTAATGAAGCAAAAGTAAGTGGGTTTTGTGTGAGCTAGTTGAAGATGATAATGGAAAAATCCAACTTTTCCATTTTTTTGTAAATTTTGTAATTTTTCAATTTCCATAAAACCAAATGATTTCAAAAAATCAATTTAATTTTAAAATTGAAAAGATTTATTAATTTTGTAAAATTAATTTCATAAATTATTTTTCTAATTAATAAATGATTATTTAAATAATTCAATTAATTTAATATCAATTATTAAATTAATTTTTACACAAATCCACCTTCATATATTTAAAATGTATTTAAATATAAATTCTCCTATTACGTTTAATTCTAATTTGAACCTTTCAAATTAAGTTACTCTAAAGTTAATCCATTTACGAGCTAGTAGGGGACCTCGCGGACCAATAGATCATGGGCTCCAACGATCCGACATTAATTGGTTAAACTCATTTTACGGAATTAACCTCATTCGTTAACTAATGGGTCACTCCACTAAAGCCTATAGTTGAACTCCCCTCACTTGATATAACCATAATCAGTAAGTCGATCATTCACAGGTTGTTCGTAATCACAGCTGGGTCAAGTTCACCGTTTTACCGCTGTGAATACATCTTGTTCCTTAAGTTCCTACTAACCCTCTAATGAACAAATTTGATTCATAATACCTATGAATCAAGTCCTTTTTCTATCAAGAGAAGGCGAGGTCCGATTGTTCAAGACCTACCTAAGAGAACAATCTATCTGCTAACCCTAAATCGAATAGGAGGGAATTTTGCAGGGTTATGTCTTCAGCTATTCTAGTAACGTCTTTGTTTTGTACCTTGCATGTGGGCACTATTGCTCCTTCACTAGTGCTTTAAAGTCTTGCAAAAAATCAAAATAAGTAGAACTAGATAATACTCTAAGATTAACTTCATCTTGGTGATAACAAGCTCTCTTGTGTATAGACTCAAAGATAAGTGATTTTGAGGAGATAATTTCATCATTATGTACTCTCAAAATCGGACTCACTCCCTTGATCTCTCCTTCATTTTCAATACTTTGAACACTACTATCAGATTTTTCTTGCACATTCTCTTCTACTAGTGTCTCTGCCTCCTTAGTCTCTTTCTCTAATTTTGATTGAGAATTGTTTATCTTTTTACTCTTAATGACTCTTCTTCTTCCTCGCCAGAAATCTCTCTATCTAATTCTTCTTCTTGTGCTCTCGAAAAAATTGCATCTTCTTCTTCTTTGAGTGGTTGATTATGTTCTAGTTTGCATGTCTGTTTCCTTGAGACTTGACACATCAAACTCCATTCTAATTGGATTACTTCCGTAACATATTTTCTTATAGAATTGCGTAGTTTTGCGAAACCTTCTGGTATAGCCTCTCTAAGTTTTGCATCTCTACCTCGAGTTTCAACACGCCTTCTTCTTTGATAGAGCATGGTTGCACAATAAAACAAGCAAACGAAAAGTGTACTTCACAATTCACTCCCTCACATGCTTCACTCGATAGGACGAAGTTCACTCATATTTTCACTCTTTAACATAGGCACTCTCTCTCGAAGATGAATTCTCTCAATAGGATTGTGAACCAAGATTTTGCAATCAAGATCAGCAAGTCAGAAACAAACTAAGCAAAAATGATTGTAAAGTGTCAAACTCAAGGTAAAAAACCAGTAAAATTCCACAAAAATGAAAAACTAAAAATTAAGAACCTAATATTCAAGATTCAACAAACTAGACAATGAAGCAACGAAAACAAGATATTAAGAATCAAGAATTTAAAAATTCAAGATTCAAAGAGTTATCCAAGATGAACAAAAAAAAAAAAAAAATTACAAACAACTAGACAAATCAATGATTAAAAAAGAGAGAGATTAGGAATAAAAACTAAAGACCTAATTTTACCAAAACTCCAATTTAATAATTAAATGCATTCGGCAGCTTAAAACTTATGAAAATTGAGCTGCTTAGTTGACGTGTTGGCTTCACGTACTTGCTTCTTTCTTTTCCCTTTATTTGTTTCTTCCATTTTTGCATTCAGCAGGATTTAAACGTTTTCACGTTTTGAAGACGGCTCCAATTCATATTTTTCTTCAATTTCAGATACACAGCATCCAGAAAGCCCCATCCTTCGGTATCGTAATTAAAGTGTGAAACAGGGATTTGAATCTCAAATCTCGAGTCCATAGTATTGCTATGGTCTTGTTGGCAAATTTTTTTTTACAGAAGTATTGTAATTAAAGTGTGAAGTGAGAGAATCGAACTTCAAACCACGAGATTGATAATATAAACACTATGTCAATTGAGCTAGACTGAGGTCGAAAGTACAAACACTATGTCAGTTGAGCTATGCTCTTGTTGTTTTTTCTTTTTTAATTTTTTCAACTCAAATTTCAGCAATCAATTAAAACTATAATTTTGAGAATTCTTTTTTTAAATCCAAATTTTTTTTGTAAGCAACTTCTTTTAAAGGTTTGAACATTCCACAGACAAGATGATCATACTACAAGATCATCAGACTTACCTAAATACTCAAGCATACAATCCTAGATCAAGAATTACAAAATTGGTGATGAATCTTCATTACCAACACAGTAAAATTATCATTTCAAATTCTAGATCCAAAAGTTGTTTTGTACAACCTAATGGTCATGCCTTATATAGCCTTCCAAAACCTAATGTGTGCCATTAATAAAACGAAAAAATTACCCTTATTTAACATGTTTAAAAAATGATAAAATTGGAAACAATAAAACAGATTTAATTTAATAAAGAAAATATTGATAATAACTTGGAGCTAGGCGGTTCATATCATGACTATTCCCAAATTGATAAATCTAAGTTTAGAACATTGGAAAACAATTTTAAAAGAGGTTGAGATATGTTTGAATGGGCTACAAAAATTTGATAGTATTCCTAAAGTGTGAATACAACCTATATGTCCTACTGAATAATAATAAGTCTTAACATATATGACAAAGACATAATTCAATCACACAACAACTTTCTAGTAGAATTATCATAACTGATTTTGTAAAGTCAAAAGATAATATAATGGATCTAGTTATGAAAGGTCTAACAAAGACATTTGGTTCAAAGTTCACCAAAGGATAATGGGATGATAGCCTATATTTTAAAAAGTTAATCGCAATCCAACCTAGTTGATTGGAGATCCCAAGATCTAGGTTCAACAGGCAAACCAATCTTTGGATAACTTAATAAGCACTACTTTGAAATTTTCTCTTATCCATTCTAACGATGATGAGACAGTATAAAGTGTGGTTTTAGGGTAAGCACTATGCTTTTAATGGTTTCTATAAGTATTTCAATAATTATTTATAAGAGCATATATGATGTTTTTTATAGGAATCACCTATGTGAGTGTAAATGACTGCTTCTATGAGAAATTTTAAGGCGAATTCTCTAAAATATTCATGAGATCAAGTGATGTTCAAGGTCAAAATGAATACAATTATAAGAAATTAACTTTGTTAGAATGAGAAACTATGTGGCTTCTATTAGCTTAGTTTACTCTAAAACGTTAATAATTCAAGGTATCGAGTCCTCTAATTAACCATGTAAACTCGATTGATTTTCACTAGGAAAAGTTCATGGTTTTATTGCTTACCTATTATAGGTTCTTCATTAGGAAAATATCGAATGCCGTTTTTTTCTTCTTTTATCCCTAAATTGTCGACTTACCGTTTATGGAAGGATTGTTGGAATAAATAGTATGTGACTCTTCGTTGAGGGTCAAATCCTTTCAATTCCATGAGTTGCATTCTTTCATGGACGGATGCATATCTTCGTAAATAACTAACTCGAAGAATGAACACAACTATTCAAATAGTAAACGAATTAATCAATAAATATGTGTTTTCTTCAAATTGGATTTTTCACTTTTTCTTCAAATTGTTTTTTCTTTTTCATTTTTTTCTATCAACATTTTTCTCTTATAACATTTTCCATTTCAAAATTCGTTGAAGTTTGTTATACTCCACAAAGTAGAATTCGTTAATCTTGTAGACGTGGTGCTACTTTTATATAACAAATGTAATTTGTTATGTCTTCGAAAACAATTAGTCATAAAACTCAGATACTAAAATAAGTAAAATTGTCTTAAGAAGGTAACTTGAAGTCATTTAGCTCCGAGTTTTTCATATATAAGATTATTAATTTACGGATATTTTAAGTAATATTATTCATATACCGTAGTAACAGATGCATCCACTACCATTACAAAAACAAAACAAAATCTTCTTAGTCCATTTTCTATGAAACAAAGCAAAGCCTTTTCCGCTCACCTTCCATCCCGTGTTTCTAATCTTCGAATAAAATGAGATAAAAACATAAATCGTGTTTTATCGAAGTATTATAATCGAGACAAAATGATTGGCCTGTTCGGGAAAAAAAATTGAAGTTACGTGAAAGTAAAAGTTTCATAATTTTGTCTTGGAACATATATTAAATGATTCTAAAGTCAAAGGTAATTATGGATTAAAGTTGTGAATTAAGAAAATCTTTTTATTGTGGACTTCAAAGTAAGAGGACATCAAGTCTTTTAATTTGGAACCTTGCTAAACAAATTTAATTTTGTATCATAAAATCCGTATCCATGCATATATTTGGCTGATGCCAATGGTTTCTCAAGTACCATTTTTTTTTATGAATATTTCATAATGAACCATAATTTGATGTAGCTACAGAATATAAGTCATAGATATCAATCATCGATCACTTTTTTGAAAAAGATAAAAATATGATTTCAAATAAACTCATTTCTACATCGTTCTTACAAGTGACACAATATTTATGGTTTACTTTGGATATAAACTTCATGATTTTACCCTTTTTTTTTTTTCTGAAATGCAAACAAAGATGTCAGTGAATGTTGGCGATTGTTCACATTCCTAGCAATACCAATTTTCACATAATGTCACATTTAATTTTTATTTGTCTAATTGGATAACGAAGTTTATGTGAGTTAAAGTAAATCATGTTTATGAAAGAAACTTCAACTAAAATAAAAAGGAAAAAAAAAAAACAAAATATCATCCAAAAATCATGTTTCAACTAAATTAAATAAGTCAATATATACCCTCCAAATTTTAATTACTGAAGATTGTGATCAAATAGAGTAAGATCGCAAATAAAATAGATAGAGAATAATAATGAGTTATAAAATTTCTTTCTTATAGAAAAATAACAAGTTCTTTAATAAGAAGAAACTCTCTCAATTTTCTTGCACTTTGCTCACTTGTTGAAGATTTTAGATGGTTTAGCAAATATGGGTTCTCACCCATTTATAGTCCAAAGAAACTCAGCAAATCTAATGACTCTAAATTTACCTTGATCAATGTGAAGGATCTAAGGGTCACAAATTGACCTTGGACAACGTGGAAGATTTAATGGCCACAAATTGATCTTGATCAAAGTATAAGATCCAATCATCCAAAATTATCTTCCAAGAAACTTCTTGAATAATAAGAAATCTTATGAAGAATCTTTAAGATTTTAACTTAGAAATATTTTATTTCAATTAACGAATAAACTAGAACTTTTGACTTCTTCCCTATTTAATTTTTTTTTTTTTTTTTACTAATTTAGGCATCATAACCATTTTTCTTTGTAGTACTGGTTATTTCTTTTCCGAATTACAAATTTACTGTTGTGATCACATGATGAAGAGTCATGTACATTTTCTCTTGGCCAAAATTTGGCATCAACATATATTGTCTTGAAATTTCGAGAGTGTGATTATTGTTGTAAATCTATGTCATATTGTGCACTTGAATAGTGATTTTTCAAACAAAAAAAAATGTAAATTAGAAAATATGGAGCAAGAAAAGAAAAATTATTTCAAATGGTAAAACTGTTGGAAATATTTACAATATATAGTAAAATTTTAGAACTATCAATGATAGATGTTGATAGATATTGACAGACTTCCACCAGTGTCTATTAGTAACATTGATAGTTTTAAAATTTTACTATATATCGTAAATATTTTAGTTATTTTTATATATGTAAAAACCACCTAAAAAAAAGGGTGTGAGAGAGTTTAGAAAAGCCCACGTGAAAATGGCAAAGACAAAGACCACGTGAAAATGGCAAAAATTAAAGAAGCTAAAAGGAAGCATCTTTTGTTTTTTCCTCTTTTTTTCTTTTTTCTTTTTTTTTGTTTTTTTTTTTCAAGTGAAAAGAAGTCGCTTTGTCTATGCCTATGGCCATGGAGGAATTCTTTCACGTGCAATTTTTCATTTTTTTTCCTGTCCTTTTTTCTTTTAAAAATGTAAATTGTATTTTTTTTTCCTTTGATTTTCACCTCCCTCCTACTTTCCTCCTACCCCCACGTTTCTACCACTCTTTCAAATCATCGTATATATATTATCTTTATTTTATTTTATTATTATTATTATTTTTTTTTTTTTTTTGTTGAAAGTTGGTAGTCTTTAGCTCTATTAAGAATGTTTGGACACTGAATTAATTATTTTAATTTGTGATTATTATAATTTATGAGTTATAATAATTTAGAAAATGTTTGGAGCAAAGAGTTGTTTATTATAGTCTTAGGTTATTATAATTAGATTATAATAATTTGTATTTGATGTATAAATTATTTTAGTTTGAATTATAACAGTCTGTGTTTGAGGTGTAAACTATTTTAATTTGAGAATAAAATAGTAAATATTTTAGCAAAAAATAAAAAAATGATGAATATAAAATAGTAAAAACTATAGCAAATAGTAAGTATATTGACCGTAACTAATTGGATGATATAAAATAGTATTTATGTAGCAAGAGTGGTTATTATATAGCCTTAGGATAGTTCTTGCCTCAAACGTCCCCAAAACACCATTTGCTAAAGTATTTAGTATTTGCTACAATTTTTACTATTTTACCTTCATCGTTTTTTTATTCTCTGTTACAGTGTTTACTATTTTCTTCTCAAACTAAAATAATTTTATATCTCAAACGCATTATATAACCCTAACTAAAACAATCTATACCCTAAATACAAACTATTATAACTTAACTATAATAACCAATTCATTGCCCAAAACACCTCCTTGTAGGTTATAATAGTTTGTGTTTAGGTTGCAAACTATTTTAATATGAATAGAAAATGATATTACGTAATGTAACAAAGAGGGAATAGTACTACAATTAATTATAGTTTATAATAGTTAGAAACGATTATTATAATTGGAGCTCGAAACCATCACCATAAATGAAAGGCCCAAATACTCAATCTTAGTTTAATTAAAAGGCACAAATAAGTTTGATAAGAAGATTAAAAAGAAAATCTATAGGTGTTATGCAGCGTATCAAAGAGTGAATGGTTATCCATTTGTAGATATATAGTTAATAAAAATAGATGAATGTAAAAGTTTTAATAGGTAAGTCTCTCTTGTTAACACGTGAACAAGATTTAATAACGAAAAAATGGTTAAGTTAGCATTAAGTTGGGTATACAACAACTTTTAATTATGGCATTAATTGTGGATTGCAATAAATCCATAAGACAATTTAGACTATATACATATTATATATATTAGACAAATTAAAGTATACATCTTTTGGATAAATTTAATTGTCAAAATACAAACTTAATTAATAATGTAATTATAGGCATTGGCTCCACAACATGGCCATTTAATTAGCCTGAATGCAAGCTAATTAATGATGGGGCAATTCATGTGCAATAGCTAATTTTGTAGTACCAAAATGAAAAGTCGGTTGAATATTTTATTAACTAATAATTAATCAGGTGAAATATGATAATTTATTTTTCTAAAAATTATTATGTGATCAACATGTTAATTATAAAAATAGCTTCTTCGTACATTTTTCTTCTCTAACGAAAAATTAAAAATTTTAAAATTAGTTGAATTTTCCTTTTGAAACATTCTCTGTGTTTGTGTACTTTATTTAAGAAATAATTAGAATCCTAAGCAAGTTGTATGTAGTTCTCATTTGTCAGTATTAATTAGTCGACAGTATTTATTATTATTTTTTTTTTTTTAAAAAAAACAAGTTTCTTTCTGACAACTATGTTAAAAATATATATAATTACAAGTCGAGTCTCTATATTCAACTTTTATTTTAGCTTGATGTCCATTTTTTAAATATTCTGTTATTATCCTTGTGTTTGGATTAAAGTTTACCATTAAAATTAAAGGGTGACAATCAAAGGTTTCATAATTGTTACATATATGTATTATTTAAGTTGTAAATCAGCAAAACCTTAGGTTAATTTAGTTATTTCTTATGATTCATTCTTTGTATATTTATTTTTGTGTAATTTTCATTGTAAATTCATTCAAATTGCATCAATAGAATATCATGGTATTGGAGTTGAATATGATATTTTATTGATATTATCTGAATGAATTTACAATGAAAATTACATAAATAAATATATAAAGAATGAACCATATAAGACATCTAAATTAGCCTAAGATTTTGCTAATTTAAGACTCAAATTATACATATAGGGTAACAATAATAGTTAAAAGAACATAAACTTAGGTAACTGTTTCAAGCATCCAACTATGTTTATAAGATTTTTTTTTTTTTTTCAAATGTACTGAATTGTAATAGAGAGAATGGAATCTCACTTCAATCAACAAACACACAACAAAATATAAAATAAAACACGAGAATAAAGATATGCAACAAAACACACAAAATAAAAAGCACCCACAAATCAATGAAAAAAGATCCTAAAGAGAAGAGCCTACTTGAATCATCTCAATAGACGTTCCAAGCCACTTAAAACAACCAAAGGAAAATCTCAACCCGCACAACCTGACTGACTACTTAGGGAAGACACAAGGTAGCTTCATGTTACACTCTCTCCAAATATTATAAATATCATCACACCAAACAACTCTTCATATGTTATGTCATAACTGATTGTCCTCACTAAAATGAAAATTTTAGTTAAACTCAGTATCCCAATGAGAGATCTTATGGGAACGCTCTCATCACAAGAGCATATATCTACACAAATAGTATGACTAAAAAGACACCAAAGAGTACATTATCTCAAGACTCAACTCCATCTCTGTGAAAATATAGACATTAGGTATTATCAGAACACCAATAATAAGATCACACATTTATAACCGATCGATTTGGGGCAGGGAGATAGGCAATAAAAGAGTATCTAGGGATATTACATCTAAATCGGAGGAGGTTAACTAGCCCAAAGCACCACATGATGTCTAGACATAAGGACTCCAGGCATTGACAACTGAAAATACTCCATAACACAAGGGAGGAAGACCATATAATCCTCCCTCTCAACTAGTTCATTTACAATCGATTTAGCTTGTTTCAAAAAATTAACCAATCCTCCACAGTTAGAAGGCCAAGTCCATACCTAAATCTCTAACAAATAATTGTATCGATTAAAACCATAAACTTTTATAAGCATATAAAATTAATACCTCGACCAAGATTTCATTTTAAAATTATTAACGCATAATTTTCACACATATTAAGACTTCTTTAAATATAAAAACTAAAGTAATAAAATTTGAGAGAAATATTGGGATAAGAAAAATAGTAGTGAACTTTTTATTAATATGAGTGATTTTTTTTTTTTTTTTGCCTTCCTCTCTATTGAAGAAGAATTACGTGATAATTTTTTTTCTACTTTTGTTAAGTTTTTTAGGGAAAAATAATTTTAATTAAGTGATTTCGAGTAGATTTTTAATGGAATTAAGTAGAAAAAGTTATAAACCATTCCTAGAGAGTGTAGGTCAATTAATTTAGAAAATTTATGACATAAATTGATACAACTATTTGTTTAAAATTTTAATTGATACAACCTCAAAATTTAATGGATATAAATATAAACTTTTCCTAATTTTTAATAGAAAGAATAGGACGTCCATGAAATGTTTTAAGTTATAAAAATTACGGATCAAATAAACCTAATCCTTTCAATTATCAAATTCACAATTTTTAAGTTCGACAATAGAAATTTAAACTTTGATTTTTTAGTCGAAAACATATATTTTGTACCAGTTGAATTATGTTAATGTTGTGACAATATTGTTAGAACTTATCTCTTGATATTAAGTAATATTTTTGTTATTTGATTGCATTTAGTATAACAAATAAAAGTATGGAAGTTTGAACATCTAATATTATAACATAACAGATAACTGTTTAAGTTGTTTAATTAGTTTTTAATCTCAAGTGTATGACAGTAGGCCATACCATTGGTTTTAACAATGTCCCCCCTAATTTCTATTTTACCCCCAGAATTTGAGGCTTTATTTTTTTTATTTTTAATTTTTTAACAACCAAATTTGGGTTTATATTGTAGTAAAAAAAAAACCTTATTTTAACTCTCAATAAACTCATACCATATACTGCAGTCATATTATTATACTATTTATTCTATACGCACGTTTTTAGGCTAAATTAATAACACACATATATATATATATACTCTTGAGTTTCTAAAAAAAATAATAATAAAAATTAAATATTACCATTTATTTCAAAAATATTCTTCTACTCTTAAAAATTACAATATTACTCCCCAACATATATATTTTTAAAATTACTTTTCGAATAAAAATTCTTGAAATTTCGAATTGTTACCGAAATTTAGAATTGTGTGGTGATAAAACGATGATAAAGTGATCTAAATTTTCATTTTAAATCACTTTCACACCATTTCATGTCTTAATATATCCCTACCATTCTAAAAAATTTATACTCCAAGAATATTTTTTAAACGTTTTATGAAAGTTTAAGAGTATAGTATTGCAACTTTTGAAAGTTCAAAATTTTTTATTTAAATAAAATTTGAGATTAGTTGAATGGAAGGTTTTTTTTTTTTTTTAGGATGTATATATATATATATAAATATATATATATATATATACACACATATAAAAACTCTTTGGATAATCTCACCTGCCCCTAATGAGACAAGTTTTTGTGACATTAAAATTTGATTAAACTTATTAGATTTTATATAAACTCTATTGGATATATTTAATTAACTAATTAGGCATAGAAGACAAAAGCTTCCAAAAGAGCAGTGCTAATTATTTTGTTCCACTCACTAATGGAAAGGAAAAGAATTTTATTTATTTATTATTTGGGAGAGAACATTGTGGACCATAATATAATTTATTTATATATGTAGGAAAGTTAGGTTTGTATGCATGAGGGGAGGACCAAGGGGACAAGGAAAGTGAGATATCTTTTGGTAGCCCTTTTTCACTTTTATTTTTCTTTGCTTTTTGGACCACAAAATAAAATAAAATTGTATTTTCCCAATGGTGCTATATTAATATCTTCAGTGGGTCTCACATATATCCCATTACAATAGTATTGATTCAATTATTTCTTTTATATGGGTTTGTTATTTGGACATTTTCTAATTAATTCTATGGCGTGACAACAATGTTTTCTCATTTATTTCCTGTTCTTCCTATTAAGTTAATAATGTATTACACCCACGAGTTAGTTCTACCCCAATAAACCCTACATTATATAATTTCACAATAACTTTCACATATACATAATAACCCTCATTATTCAAAAACAAACTCTCCCAACACCAACTAAATATACTCAAACATACTTTTTATAATACTCCATTTCATATCTTTCGAGTTCCAATTATAATAATTTATATTTTCAACTTGATGGTATTTTTAAGGTTAATAATTAGAGGCAAATATAAAAATAACAATAAGACCTAAAGTATTTGCATATATGATACAAATTAAATTTTTTTGTAGATATAACAAATTTATATTTTGCTTTCGAAGTCTATCAGTGATAGACCATATCGCTAGTAAGAGTCTATTGATTATAGACCATATCATTGTTAGAAGTCTATCACCAATAGATTTTACTATATTTACAATTATTTAAAAATGTTGCTATACACTTAATTATTATCTCTAAATGTGATACTCAATGTAATTACCCTATTAATTAAGTGTATAGTATCATTTTAAAATATTGCAAATATAACAAAATCTATTGGTGATAGACTCTATTGTTGATAGACTTTTATTAGTGATAGACTCCTATTAGTAATATAATCTATCTCTGATAAACTTCGATAGCTGAATCTAAATTTTACTATATTTATAGATTTTTTTTTGTATTGTGCCATATCTGCTAATATTTTTTGTTTGATTGCTATATTTACAATCATCTATTTCAACTATTATAACATACAATTAACTACAATATTACTATTTCTACTTATCATCTCCGCATTCCCTCTTTGTCATCGTATTTACTATTTCTTACTCGGACTAAAATAGTATATACTTTAAACACAGACTATAAAATTCAAATTAAAATAGTATGCATCCAAAATATAGATTAATATAACTTACAAACTATTATAATCTATATATTATTAGCAAACTCAGTGTCCCAAAGATTCCAAAAGTGATATTCAATCATTCATCATAAAATATCTTATTGATTATCATGTCATTTTTAAAACCAATCCATTCATTATGAATTATCACGTCAGTTTCAAAGTGATCTATTCATCATATGTGATTATGTGAAGGGCGAGAAAAGCACAGAATAGAAAAATGGAAGACATTCGTTAAGTTGAGCCTAATTAATGCTATTAGCTCAATGATCCTTAATGAATTGAGATGGGTTTTTGAGAAGTGGTCCAATCCAAGACTTCAAAGTGTCAAAAATGCAAGAACAAAAAACAAAAGGGCAAAAAGGCAAAATGGATACTGTCATTTGCATTTGCTATGTAGTAGTGTTTTGGGCTGTGGGAGGGATTGAGCTGGTGAAAGGTCAATGTCCAATCTGATCTTTTGACTCAGAAACAAGGCAGCTTTTGTTTTTCCCCTTTTGTGTTTGTTCTTTCATGGCGGAACCTAACATTGAATTGGCAGAAAAAACAGGTGGGAGATAAATTGACTTTTGCCTCCCCCTTTACCCTCCTATCGTTCTTCTAGATGATACGATATTAAATTGAAATGTTTTGAATTTGTTGTTTAGCACTTCGAAAGATCAAATATGGAAGTCTCACGATTCGACAACGAGCCGAGGTCTAATAGCGGCATGCCTTGGCGGAGTTTGAAAGTGTTACCCCAAAACCTAAATTATTTACGTATTTGTCATCTTAAGATAAATTACGTTTATGAGCCTAAGGTTTAGAGAGTGTGTTATATAAACTCTCTAAATTTGAGAGGTGTCATTCATTCTGTAATCTGTAACATTCTCTAATGAAATTGTTTCTCCTCGCCTTGTGAACGTAGCTAACACGTTGTTAACGAATCGCGTAAATCTGTTACAATAAATTTATCTTACTTCATCATATTAAATTTTTAGGTCAATCAGTGATTTAAGATGGTATCAAAGTAGATTGGTTCATAAAAACAGGTAAAACTTAAGTTTTTGCCGATCAATGATTTAAGTCATTCATTATACTTTCTCCAATTTTTTACTGTTGAATTGCAAGAAAAAGAAGGCCAAAAAATCAAGGGCAGAGATGGTAGTTGCGTCATAACAAATTCAAACATAGCAGCACCAGCTGCTACGGCGGTGGGCAGTTGCCGTGGCTTTAGGTACACGCCACCGCATGTCCTTATTTTCTGTTTGGTTCAAAAATGCCTAAACAACCCTGAAACTAATTTTGTCTTCAACCTTCTTTTATCCTACATTTCATGGAAGCCTTGTTCATATTAATTGTATTGAAGAATGGGCTATGAAATGGAAGGGATGGGTGGTTGTTTGCAAGTTGCAGCCAAAGTGTTTGATGAAATGCCTGAGAGAAGATGAAGCCGAAATTTGAGGAGAAAAGAAATGGGAAGTTGAGTTTTTGGGTCAATGAAGAAGCAAACAATATGGATGTATGAAATTTAAATTGATTTTGATTAATAATGGGTCAGAGTTTTGAAGGGATAATGTTAACTTTGTCGGCTGGTCTTTTATCATTTACATGCTGGATTTTTCTAAATTCTTGTGTTCTATGACTGCGATGGTTTGCAGCAGCTGCTGCTTTGCTTGCCTGCCTGCCTTTCCCTCTTTCTAACAAACAAAATTTGACTCTTCAATTGGCAGCCTCCTTTTGTTTATTATTTTCAACACATCAATATGGACGGTTACTCTATATCATTTTAAATTTTAAGACTACTTAATCATTTTATAGCAGAACACATCTGCCTGACTTGAACTCAAACGTGTCATTTATATTCTTAATTAATATATTGGTACAGGATTTTGAACACATGACCTCCTAAATCACATATTTTAATATTATATTAAATTACTAATTGATCTAAAAGTTTAAATTGATGGTGAATAAAGAAATATCATTCCACCTAACTTATACACTTTGGATTTCTTTATAAACGGTAGATTTTAATTTTTTTTCAAATTCACTTTGTATATTCATGAGTTTGTTAAATCCAAGGACCTAAACTTAACATTTTTGTTGAATAAAAATAAAAAATCATAATATATCATATTTTGAGTATTTTGAAGAATATGTTAGCAATTTGTAGAAAAAAAAAAAAAATTATAACAACACATTGATAAGTATATTAAAAAATAATTACAAAAAAAGACAGACCAAAGAAGTTTTTATTGGTTTAAGTATAACTAGTTAACGGATTTCACGCAATCATTTTGGACCTATCTCTTTATATTAAAATATTAATGGAGAAATTGTACTTCCATTTAAATTTTTTATTATTCATTAATGGGTCTCATCTAAATTATTTTTTAAAGAGTCAAAATCAATGGTGATGGAGCCCAAGAAATAGTATAGTAATGGTTATAGAAGGAAACAATAAAAACAAACATCAAATTTTATAACTTCATATTGTTTTTTCATCAAGGGAAAATGGACAAAAAAATAACTAATAATTAAAACCCGTTTGTTTGTCTTGTGGAAATGGCAAAACGGGTTGTTACTTAATTCAAATAATGGAGCAACAGATTCCAAACACTAACCAATCAAAAAACTCATAGGATAAAATTTGCAGAGGAAATTATATTCTAAAAGAGAAATAATATATAATCATCCTAGGATGGCTTAGTTGTAAATAAAGAATATGGATTTGATAAAGGATTAAAATGAAATAAGTTTAATTCATGACAATCATCTAATTAAGATTTAATATCTTACGAGTTTCTTTGAATCAAAATATTGTATGATCAGATGAGTTGTTCTTTATGATTAGTCTAATTATATATAAGTTGGTACAAAAACTAACGAATATAAACAAAAATAGAGAAATAATATATTAAATTGTATATTCATTTTGACAAGTATCGCATGTGGAAAACAAGTTATTGGGAACTGTAGGGTGATCCCACGACTCGTCTCAAGAAAATTTTTAGTACCACGATAGTATAAAATTTTTTCATACTATCTTGATTCATTGCTTGCCATAAAAATAAAATTTAAGAATCATGTGTAATCTACCAAATAAATAAATAATAAATTAATAAATTATTTGATTATGATAATGAGTGAAAATACAAAGTATTATGATATTACTAGAAATTTTCAAGTTTGTCAATCCCCTGTCAACACTTTACTGGAAAGCAATCTCTTGGTTGTTTGATGCCAATCAATTACCTTTTCATTAATAATTAACTATGTTCTTAGTTTGAATAAATATTTTAAGGTCAAAATACACCTTTTGACTCAAATATTTTCATTCAAATAATGATTTATTTCTTAAAGTTTATTATACCATCATTTATTATTTTTTTTTTTTAAAAGTATATAACCATTTAGAATCTCTTAAATTAATTATTATAATCACTAATTCGTTGGATTATAATAGTCTATATTTGAAATATAGACTATTTTAGTCTGATTATAAATGATGTTTGAAAAATACCGTAAAAGAAAATTCAATAGTAAAATAATCTAGAGACTATTATAATCTAATTAAGTCTCCAAATTACTCAAAGTGTATTACTTTTTTAAACTTGAAAATTAAATAGAAATTAATGGTAAAACTTAGACCCTAAAATGCTTTTTATTTTATTTTATTTTATTTTTTGCCCTCTAATAGTTTGTGAAAAGGCAAAAACAAAATTGGAGGGAAGAGAAAAGACCTAACCTTCCACATGCTCATCTCACTTGCTGCAATGTCTACGTGTTGTGGGCCCTCCTTTGTCCCCATTTTCCCCTACATTTCCTTTCCACAGACAAAATTCCTCTCTCTCTCTACACTCCGTATAATTCCGTAAGCTTCCTCCCAACTCCCACTTTCTCTATCTCTCTCTTCTCCATTTTTTTAATTTTTTAATTTTTTAATTTAAAAAAAAACCCTTTTCCCCTACCCCACCCAGCTGGGTCCCGACCCAGTCAACCTTCCTACGTGGCACTCCCCCCCTTCTATATATAAGCCCCCTCGCCCTTCTCCTCCACCGCCCCATCTCACTCATTTCCCATTCTTCTTCTTCTTCTTCTTCTTCTTCTTCCTCTTCCTTCCTCCCATGGCTGTCCATTCTTCTCTCTCTTCACCTCTCGGCCCTCCCGCCTGTGAAAACGACGCCAAGCCTCTTCAATTCATTGACCAAATGACTCGCAACGCCGACGCCGTCCAACACACCGTCCTCGCCGAAATCTTGTCCAGAAACGCCTCCACCGAGTACCTCCGCCGTTACTCCCTCGACGGCGCCACCGATCCACAAACCTTCAAAGCTAAACTCCCCGTCATCACTTACGAAGATCTCCAGCCCGAAATCCAACGGATTGCTAGTGGAGATCGCTCCCCGATTCTCTCCTCCCATCCTATCTCCGAGTTCCTCACTAGGTATATATACTCAAAATTCAACAAACATAATTCTTTCAATACCCCAATCCCATTTACTGATTGATTTGCTTTGTTTTGCAGTTCTGGTACTTCTGCCGGTGAAAGAAAACTTATGCCGACGATTAAGGAAGAACTGGATCGTCGTCAACTTCTCTACAGTCTTCTCATGCCAGTTATGAACCTGTAAGTGAAAGCAACAATGGCGAATTAATGGCGAATTTGAATTATTATTAAAATTAAAACCGCGTAGAGTTTAATTTAATTTAATTTTTGACAGCTATGTGCCTGGGTTGGATAAAGGCAAGGGGCTTTACTTCTTGTTTGTGAAATCGGAGACGAGGACTCCGGGTGGGCTCTTGGCCCGACCCGTTTTGACGAGCTATTACAAAAGTGACCATTTCAAGACCCGACCCTACGACCCGTTTATGGTTTATACCAGCCCTAATGAAGCCATTCTTTGCCCCGATTCCTTCCAGAGCATGTACACTCAGATGCTCTGTGGTCTTCTCCAACGCCACCAAGTCCTCCGCCTCGGCGCCGTCTTCGCCTCCGGCTTACTCCGAGCCATCCGCTTTCTTCAATTGAATTGGCAGGATCTCGCTACTGATATCCGCAACGGAACGTTGAATTCGAGAATCACCGATCCGTCGTTGAGAGATTGCATCGAGAAGATCCTGAAGCCGGACGCGGAACTGGCGGATTTCCTTTCGGATGAATGTTCGAAGGAGGACTGGGAGGGAATCGTGACGAGGATTTGGCCGAAAACAAAGTACCTCGACGTGATCGTCACCGGAGCGATGGCGCAGTACATTCCAACGCTCGATTACTACAGCGGCGGATTACCTCTGGCTTGCACCATGTACGCATCGTCCGAGTGTTATTTCGGACTGAATCTGAACCCTATGTGTAAACCATCAGAGGTTTCGTACACTATAATGCCAAACATGGCGTACTTCGAGTTCCTCCCTCACGAACCAAATTCCGGAAACGATTCGCCTCCAAAACTCGTCGACTTAGTAGATGTGGAGGTCGGAAAAGAATACGAACTAGTAATCACAACATACGCCGGATTATACCGGTACCGCGTCGGCGACATACTCCGGGTGACCGGATTCCACAACGCGGCGCCGCAATTCCACTTCGTGAGGAGGAAGAACGTGGTGCTGAGTATTGACTCGGACAAAACAGACGAAGCAGAGTTGCAGAAAGCGGTGGAGAAGGCGTCGGAGTTGTTGAAGGAATGGAAGACGAGCGTGGTGGAGTACACGAGTTACGCAGAGACGAAGACGATTCCTGGACATTACGTGATATACTGGGAATTGATGGTGAAAGAAGCGACGGAGGAAGGGAAATGGCCGAGCAAAGAAGTGATGGAACAGTGCTGCTTAGCAATGGAGGAATCACTGAACTCAGTTTATCGGCAAGGGAGAGTTGCAGATAATTCGATCGGAGCTTTAGAAATCAGAGTGGTGAAGAGCGGAACATTTGAAGAACTGATGGATTACGCCATTTCAAGAGGAGCGTCTATCAACCAATATAAGGTTCCGAGGTGTGTGAATTTTACTCCTATTATGGAACTTCTCGATTCTAGAGTAGTATCGGCGCACTTTAGTCCTGCTCTGCCACATTGGACTCCAGCTAGGACACGCTAATTTCTTTCTTCTTTTGTTTTTTTTTTCCCTTTATTTTCTTTTTCTAAAATTTGGGAAAGAAAATGAAAAATGTAGGATTGTATTAGGAGGGCAGTCTGTATTGTACTGTACTGTATGAATCTTGTTCTCATAACTAAATTATTGAAAAATCACATTTGTTTACTTTATATAAAAGATGTTAAAATCCTTCAGGTCTCGAACTTTCAAAAGATGGAAAGTTTAGACATTATTTGATTTTTGTGTTTTTAAAATTTGAACTTATAAATATTATTTTCACGAGTAAGTTGTTTTTTTTTTTTTTTCATTTTCTACTCATGTTTCCAAAATTTAAATAAATTTTGAAAATTTGCTTTATTATTTATTTCTGACTGATGTTTTAAAAAATTAAATTAAATTGTGAAAATTAAAAGAAAAAGAAAATTTAAAGAATTTATTTTTGTTTTTAAATTTGTCTACGAAATTCGAATTCTTTATTGAGAAAATAAACTTAATTTTATAAAAAAAAAACAAATAGTTATTAAATGATGTTTTTTTTTTAAAAAAAAATTAGAACATGAGCTGTATTCAACTTTTTTATTATTATTATTACAAGAAATGTGAGAACTATTATATACAATTTAGAAGAAAATGATTTTAAAAGCAGAAAATTAAAAATTAATTATTTTTTTAAATGAAATTTATGAGGGATTTATAAGAGAAGAGGTTAGAAATTTATGGACTTTGAAACTAAATTTGTAATTTAACACAATAACAAAGGATGGTCTATGGTACATAAAATACGGATTGTTTTGGTTGATAGATTGGATTTGGAATATTTTGAAAAAAGGTTTGTTGATTAAGAAATGACAAGACTTTATTTTATGCACGTATGACAATTTGAATAGTTGAGATAAGTAGCAAAAATCACTTTATTAACATCTCATCAGTAACACGTGTCAAGTACTACTAACACATACCTTGTTAAATAAAAAGTAGATACAATTGTGAGAATTAAAATCAAATAATTTTGTATGCTAACTCATTTGAAAATGATTTGATTTTGGATAATTAAACCTATTTCTTTTAACAGAATTTTTTGTTAAGTAAAAGAGTGAAATTATTAGTGAAATTTTAAATTTCCAAAGCAAAATTCTGAAAATTACTCTTTTGCTAAGTTTGAAACATGGGTTATGGGGTGCGGTATTTGGATAAGGAATGAAACTTTAATGAATTTGGAGGCCGAAAAGGCAGTAAGCAAAAAGTAAAGTTCAAACTTCAAATTGAAGTGAAATCGAAAGGTTGTCTCCAATATGGCTTGTTTTAGTTTCAGCATCATAACGTTATGATATAACTTTAAGAAAAGCCTTTAACAGTGAATATTCAATGAACCCAACACTTGACTTTTCATCATTTAAATTTACATACTTATCCACTCATTTCTCCCTCTCCACTCGCACATTATAAACCTATTTTCACCAACTCATTTCTTTCCATTTTCCCCATTTTGTCCTGAATTTTAAAGTAATTATTTTTGTTAATACGTGAGAGTATGTATTAAGTATCAACATGTTTGTGCTTCGAATCTCCCACTTCCTTTTATACTAAAAAAAAGTAACTAATCTTATTTAGAAGATAAGGTTTTCTATAAGTGTGATACTAAGTTCAACATCCTCCAATATTTTAGTCAATATTAGATTAGAATATTGTAGTCAAATATTGATTTGCGTATTTTTAATGATGTATGTGATTCTCTATTATATTTTTTGTTACACCTAACAAATAGTAAACATTATAATAAAAGGAAGATTTGGAATAGTAATATTATAATTAATTGTATGTTATAATAGTTGGAGATACCAACTTTTATAATTGTAGCCCCAAACATAGAGTGTGCACTTGAAGTTGGAGGCCCAACAACTCTTCAGTCCTTGATGATTAAGGTACCAACTATGAATTTATAATGTTAAGGAGGAATCAAACCTCTCACCCCTATGGTGTTTGGCTACCAACACTTGGATGATCAAGTTAATAATCAATTAGAGAGAAAGCTAGAAACAAGAGAATTCGTGATGATTTTCAACATGCCTCAAATGTCTCGAGCCTTTTTTATTATATAGAAAAATGGTTTCGTAATGGTCACTTGGTTAGTTAACTAATCTGACATTTACTAACTTAATCTGGCTGTTACAGGTAGATCCAAACACACGTAGTTTGCTTATTAGACGAACATTTTATGATAATTGGTTTGCCATGGTCTACCCTATTGGCCTCCTTATGCTTGAGTCGACCTTCATATTTAAGTATTATTTTTCTCTTATAATTGACTGGCCCTATGAATGTTTTCATGAAGTCTACAAAGTTATGGCCGCTATGATCTTAATTTTCATGGTTGACCTTAAGACCCGGGCATCATAGTTCTTGTTGATCTTATGAAGCAAATTGATCTATTTAGTTCTAATGGTCTAACTTATGGGTTGGATATCATACTTAGTTAAATAAAACCATTCTCTTGAAATGATCAAGTGGTTCATCCCCTTATAGCTAACTACTTAGCCATATTTCTTACTCACGACAACTGATTACGAGACTTTTTTTTCTTTATGTTCTCTATATTCAAGTACCTAGTAGTTAGATATAAAATAATTTTTTCCTAAACATTTGGGAAGGAAGTAACATTGCAAGGGTTTGAACACAAATTTTTCTGAACCACATGTTCGGACAACATCTTAAATCACTGATTGACCAAAAAACTTAAACTAATAGGTAAAGATAAATTTAGTTATATATCATTAACACTGTCAAATACTTTTTAAAGTTAAACCTAAATGCTTTGAAAAATTCAAAATTTATTAGATCAAACTTAAAAATTCTAAGAACAAAACACATGTAATTAAAGGATTGGAATTATATTATAATTTCCTTTCCCCTGCACCAAGTAATGATTTTACGAGGTTGCTCTCACATTTCCCATAATGTTCGACCAAAACTGTCCCCTTTGACTCCCCTCTTTCTCACGTTTAAAAATTTAATTTCAAATTTTACAATTATGGGGAACGCCACCCATATTTTCCTCAATATATATATATATATATATATTCGACCAAGTCAAAGAGCATCAAGCTATCTAGAGATTTGTGCATCCTCCAAAGGGAATGTAAAGCCCTCGAATCTCGAGTTGACCACTCGAGCTCGCCTCTTTTCGTTCGAAGAAAAATGATTGAGTCGAGCTCGTCATCTTTGTGCATCCTCGAAAGAGAAAATAAAACCCTCGTGTCTCGAGTCGACAAGGAAAATGACTGAACCGAGCCAGCCATCCGACACCATGCGATCTTGAGGTGTACCTCTACTTTAACATTGTTGAATGTCGATATTACACATATCCCAAACGAACATTAGAGAACGAACCTTATAAATAGTCCCATATCAACAACCTCAAAGTGATAAACAATACTTCGAGTGTTTGGCTGAACTAAACAATTCTTATATTAACTTAGACATCAAAGTGTGATGGATTCGAAACCTCAACGACTCGACCCATATGCACTTGCAAGCCCAAGAGGAGTCTCGTCATAAGGTCCAAAACTATGACGAGATCTGTGCACCAACGACAACTATTTAGCTTAAAAAAAACTTGAAAAATCAAATATATTTTTTTGCCTTTTTTTCTATTAGTTATTATACATTGAAAATTTGGATGTTTATACAAGATTACTAACACCTCTTAAAAGAAAACTTCAAAACTTAGCCCATTTTTCAAGAAAAATGAGTTGTGTACTATTGTCTATTTATCACATTAATACTCCTCCATCATCTTTATTCTCAATCCTCGGTATTCATATCATTCTTTTAGTTGTAGATCACAATTTCGGATAAAACAAGAGTAGAATTATCCCAAATTCTAAATTTTTGTGTCAAATACCTCATTACAATCAAAACTTTTAAAATATTGAAGAACGATAAAACTAATAAATTAAAAAAAAAAAAAAATTTTGGTTGAAAAATGGCTAGAAATAATCTAAAAAAGTTTTCATCTTTCACAATTAGCACATTTTTTGGCAATTCGTTATAATAATTTTTCTCGATCGATATTGATCTCGAGATTCAAATAAAAATTTGACTTTTTTTCATCGCATATCCAAACTATCATTTGTTTTGGGCTTTCTTGTGGATTATAGGCTAAGACGAACACTAGGATTGTATGTAATCTTTCTCAAGTGTCACACAATATCTACTGTTCTTCAAATTTTAAGGAATTTTAGGGGTACTAATGGTTTATTTTAATATTTATGATGAATCAAATATTCATCCTTATTCTTCTTAAAGATTTCCAAAATAACTATATTTATATTTTTAATATTTATGATGAATCAAATCTTCATTAGTTGGGTGATTCTTACGAAGGAAAGATTTCCAAAGTATTTTGAAAGATTACATGATTTGGAAAAGACAAAATGATGTAGCCTAAGGATAAAATGAGAGAAATCTCCAAAAATAAAATCAAAGTTTTTATTATCAATTAAAAGTTTTATGATTTCTCTATTTATAAAAAATTAAAAAGCACATTAATCTTAATCTTAATTAATCAAAGAAACTAATCATAATGTTAATAAACTAAGAACACTAATCCTAATCTTAATTAATAATGGAAACTAATTCTAATCATAATGAATTAAGTTTTTGGTCAAGATACCCTAATTTATCACAATCCTACCATATCCTTCCATCCTTAAAAAAAAAATGTTTTAAAAAGAAAATGGAGAATACAAAGTTTTTTTTTTCTCCCGATGATTACAAAAATTCTAAGCAAAATCATTGGCACGTGGAAATATTGCATTTCAACTAAAAAGATTAAAGGAGCCCATGAAAAAAATATGAGAATTGTAGAGCATGACCATCATAAAAAATTTTAGTTGGTTTAAGACAACTGCCACCAAAATTTTGCTCAACCATTTTAGCTTAACTATGACATAGATGAATCAAATTCTACAAAATATTACATGAATCCAAAAAAAATTACATAAAATCCCGATCTTTGTTCTGGTCGAGATTACACTAACAAAAAAAATGATAGTTTAGATGTACGATAAAGATGAGTTGAATTTTTATTAGAATCTTGGAGTCAGTCTCAATTGGAAATGATTGAAAAAAACTATTTCAACGAGTCTTCCAAAAAGATGCTAGTTGTGAAAGATAGAAATATTCAAGGGTTATTTTTTTTTTTTGACATTTTTTCGAATTTTTTTGTATGGATGACCTTAATTTTGTAGTCATATTGCTGTTTATCTCAAAATTTAAAATTAATGAAGTATTGTCTTTCCCATTGTAAGAACGCATCAAGAGTGTGTTGCTTTCCCTCCCTCCCTTGCGCTCTCGAGTTCAACTAATCCCATATAATAATGCTCTCACACGCTAGGGTTCTACCTCCCTTACTCCCGCACTCTCATGCTCTTCATCTCACTCCCTCATCTTCTTTCTCATTCTCTCATTCATGCTCGTACCTGTTATTCTGAACCTTCACTAATGGTGTGCAAGAGATACAATATGGATAATCATCATGTTCCTAGGACGCTCTTACAATATGAAGATGGTCATATTTCATTATTTTAGAAAAATGAGATATGAATACGAACTTTGGGTCATCTGTTAAAAAAAGTAGAGATAAATTTATATTTTTATTAGTTAAAGGAATCCTAGGGTGATGAATTGATTATTATTATTTAAAAAAAAAATTAAAAATGTTTTGTGATGCTAAAAAAATACACAGTATGACTTGACACAATCCAAAAAGTATACTTTATAGTGCTAAAACACAAAATGAACTAACATTCAAAAGTAAACCAACTCAATTAAAAGAAATGAAAAACTTAAGAAAGCCTTTTTGTAATGATGTTGATGAGAAGCAAATCAAATCAATATGCATATACATATTATTAGAAATTAATTTGGCCTCGATGCAAAGAACCCAATTATGATATTATTCTTCATGCCTCTTTTTTTTTTTTTTTTTTGAGTTTTGTACTTTTTCATATATATACTTCACACTCCTTTGAAAACATCATTTTCGAACTTGAAAAATGAAAAGGCTTATCTTGCTTTTTGAATCATGCAGGCATTTTAAGCTATAGTAATAGGAGAAATTTTGAATTTTGTACTAAGTTAATTAATTGTAATTAGGTCAATTAGTAATTTTATTGGTTTAATGTTCCTACGCACTTGGATCTCGTATGAGCTGGGTTATGCTATGAGTGTCAAGTGGCTTTGACCTTTGACCCGTCTTTCCCTACTCTAATCTCGAGATAATCTGAGCTAACTTGCATAAAAGATCGTTACACCAATGTGGTGTCGAGTGAAAAACACTAGAAAAGTGCTTTCTTTGGCTTATATTTTTTTTCTTGTTTTTATATGTTAATTGTGAGTTTCGATGCGTTTTTATATTAAATTATTGGTAACAAACATTTAGATGGAATACAAAGAGATTAGAAATTAGGTGAAAGAAAAGATTGACTTTGAAAGAGGTAATTAGATAAAAGACTTATAGATCTAGGTATTGTGTTAATTTGTTCAAGAATTAAAGCAATTAAGTTTGGTAGACCCTTTGGTGAGAGCTATTATCTGGGACGTCTCTTTGTTAAAAATCTCCATATTTGATCACTTTACTTGCTTTCTTCGGATTAGTTTACTTTATTTGCATCAAAGTTGATCCCTAATAGATAATGATGGTCTTCTCATTCACCAAATGTTTCAATTTTGACAAAACATCTGGCAAACATCAACAGAAAAACAATCTCATAAAATTTTCACAACTAATGATGAACATCAATATGAAATAAAATAATTTTTTTCCCCTCTTCTATATGAATTTACAAATTTGTTGCAAAACAATGTAAAATAATTTAATCGTATATATGTTTAAAAGCAAATATGGCTGTAATCACATCTGGACAAGTTGGCACGTTTCATCCAACGGCGCGTGGGGTAGCGCTGTATCGTTACCTTTTCAGATGGATTTTCGGCCCAAATCAGTTGGCTCACGGCCCACGAGTGAGTGGTAAACGACGGTTTCTTCAAACTCCCCTCCTCTTGAAACAAATTTTCAATTACTTCAATTCCCCTGCTCTTGATCGGTTTGAACTTGAAGGAAATTTTTGAACAACAATATTTTCTGTAAACGGACAGTCGAGCAGTAATAATAAGATCATGAATGAAAATGGAATTAAAGGATGTGATTTGGTCTTATATGTAAAGACGAAGGACGAAGGAAGGATGTGACCATCTTTGAGAATGGTTGGGAGGAGGTGATTTGAGAATGAAGGAGAGGATCATCAATAAAGTGATACCGGATCTTCTTCCCATTTTAATGGTGGATGATATTAGATATGAATTTGGTAAGTTGGTCTTTGATTCGTGCGATGAAAAATTAATGGGCAGAGTTCTGCAATTCATTGCGCTTTCAGAAGATATACTCTTCCTTTCTGTTCCCACCAATGTCTTTGGGTATTCTTTTTCCTTCCATTTCTATATAATTTTATTTTAGTTTTCTGTTCATTATAAATATTCTTGTTTTTCTTCCATTCTTTTTTGACATATGGTGTTAAATTGTTAATAGAAATCGAATCGGTTAAGCTAAACTGATGTTAGCTTTTCTTTGATTTTTAAGTAATATGTTTTCACTGCCTTTGCAAATACATCCAATTCTAAATTTGTTGCAGATTTTTAAACCACTTTTTAATTATGTTATAATTTCATTGATATTTGCCCGAGTTTTATAGGAGCTGATTTTATGCCAATTTTACTCAATGGCATCATTGAAAACTCACACATTCTAGCAAACGACAAGTACCGGTAAGTTTCCTTTATTATATATTTACTCTTGCTCGACATCCTTTGACAATTATGTAATTCAATATGCATTTGATCGAGTTTATTCTACGATAAATTATCATCTATCTTTTTTATGTATAATTCTTTTTAACAAAGACTTATTAATTAGATACAAAATTAAAAATATTCATGTATATATTTTTCAATTCAGGCGATGGAAGAACTTTACCATGAACAAATTTTATTCCTCGATTCTCCGCACACTTGTATGGAAGAGAAGTGTTATCCAAAATTATTTGCCTTTTTCGTTGATGTTTCTTTTCATAGATGTATGCTGGGTTTTAAAAATAATTCCATGCATTATGAATGTTTCAAAGTTTATGATTTTTCTTTAAACAAATTGAAAATTGGTCCTTCTTAGATTTGATTTTTTGTTTCTTTTCACTGAATACTTATTTTTAATCCTCACAAATAATAGAGCATGATTGTCCTCTCCTCTGTGATTGAAACCTAAATTTAGGTTTGGTTTTGCTTCTGATTCCTGCTACAGTAGATTTGATAATGAATATCAACAGAAGTTCACAAATTTTAAGAAAATAGTAACATGTAAAGAAAAATGATCAACCAATGGATATTTATGATCGTAGATGGTATGTGTAATTGATTGACTCATGTATCTAAATGGCTTAAATCCGACCAGTTAAATAAATGGATTTAAGTAACCAATCTTTACAACTGCAAAAAGTTGCATAGTAAACACTACTTTAGGAATGAAATTAAAAGCCCATAAAGCAATAAGAACAGCATCTAAAGCGTAAACATAGTTTAAAAATCATCTATAAGTTACAAGAAAGCTCACCAACAAGAATTGATCTCGTAATTTCTCGGGGGGGAAACTGTAATCATTTTATTTTTTTCCTTGATTCAGAGGCGTTTCTTAGAAAATATAAGAAATCAAAATAGCAAACAGTATCAAATATACTGATTTAAGAAAAACACAGCTAAAAATGGGAAGAAAAACTAAAAGTCTAAAAAATGAAAATCTACTTCTGGAAGTAAGATAGTTTGGACGTTATTCTCAAATAAATTAGGCAAGATTGAGAGTGAAGACTATTTCAAAGATTGAAAACATCATTTGTGATTTTATGATTGTATAGGCAAAAAACTTCGATCATCTTCAAGGAAAAAATAGGTTTCCGTGAAAACAACTAAAAAACACTCATCCAAACCTGTTTTTACTCACTTCTTACGATACTTGAGCAGAAACTGTTTTTAGCCACTAGCATTTATTCCAAAGTTAATTTCAAGAGCTAATAAATATTTCATTTAAGACAGAGTTGAAGAATAAGTTCAAAACTTGCATGTAATTGATAGAAAAGGCAAACAAACATTAACTAATGCCTCATTTCTAAACATTTTTTTTTCCAGACAATTAAGTTTACAAACACTACATTCATTCATCTATTGCTTTCTTTTGTTTTGTTCTGTTTTTAGGAGTATTTTCAAAAAAGCGAATAAAAACAAGCATAATTTTCAAAAACAAAAAATTAATGGTTATCGACCTAGACCTAATATATCACTATCACTGGTAATTTTTTTTTTTAAAAAATACAAATATCAAAGCCCTAAATATCGTCGTTCAAGACAAAAGGGTAATTGACAAAAATAACCATTTCTAAGTTTTAGTTTTGAGTTTTGGAACATTTTTAAGATGCTTGTTTTTTTGACCCCACAATTTTGAAAATTAAGTAAAATTACCCTAATACCCTTCGTATTTCAAAAGTTACTCAAACCCTCCAAACTCTCACTCTCACTATTTTCCTTTCCATTTTCAATCACCCCCTACCATTTCCTCAATCTCACTCCATTTCACTCTTCCCATTCTAGATTTCCTTGCCATTCTCTTTTTCATTGAAGATTATTTGGGATTTTTCAACTAAGGTATGGATTTTCATTTTTTTTCACTCAATGTTAGTTTATGTTAGTTGTTCTTGCGTGACTATTTGAAATCTATGTTAGATCTATGTTGAATATTATTTTTTTCCCTAAAAACATCATATTCGGCGTTTTCTGAATAAGTTTAAACCTAAAATGAGTTTCTAAAAATCGGTCTTACCCGACCGAGCTTCATACCATGGTGATCGGGTATGTGACCAAGCGGAGAAGTTTGAGGAAGATTTGGGGTAGATTTGGGGAAGATTGCGCCCGGTGGTAGACCGGTCGGGCCCTATGTGTATTTCGACCAGGTATGGGCGGGAAAGATGGGAAAGGAGGCAAAACCAGGTAGGTGTAGGTGACCGAGAAGAATGGGGAAGAGATTTTGGCCCGGTCTCGGTCCGGCCAGGTATTGGACCGGGTAGAAGGAGGGGACCGGGTAGGTGAAGGGGGCCAGCTAGTTCACTTTGCGACTGGATTTTGGCCTGATACTGGCCCAGCCAGGTATGGGACCAGGTAGGTGCAAGGGGACCGGGTCGTGTCGCCTTATGCTTTTGGAATTTGGTCCGGTCTCGGCCTGGCCAGGTATGGGACCGGTTAGGGGGATGGGACCGGGTCCACCAAAGGGGGCCGGGTAGGGGGAGAGGGTTGGGCTGTGTCATTCTATTTGCTTTTGGATTTTGGCCTGATCTTGGGCCCGATCGGGAATTTGACCGGACCAAAATCTATAAGCATAGGGGTGGGTGGATCAAATCGAGAAGGTGGCGGGCGTGACCGGGTAGGGGTATACTGGTTTTTCGCTTAGTGTTGTACCCAGTCAGGTATCGGTCGGACCATTTTTTTTATTTATATAAAAAAATTATATATATATATATATAATTTTTTTGTTTATATATATATATAAATTTTTATTTATATACATATCATGATCATCAATGCGTACTTAAAAAAACAAAAAATTATGTATATATATATATATATATAATTCCCACACCGACCACATTTCATTTTTCTGCGAAATTCTCCTTTGGATGGTATTCTTCTCACTCTCCATCGTCTGGATTGTGCAACAAACTTCGAAGGAAGAATAATCTTTTCTACATATCCAGGAGGTCTCTTCTATTCAGACATGTGGCCAAGTAGATTTATAGGCTCCATATATGCAGATAGTCCATTGTATAAAATCGACTGCAAAGACTCTAGATGGGTATATTTCGTTCCTTGGCAACAACAATTGCATGCGAACACGGGATACCAAGTGAGTTGAATTCCTTACACATGCATTCCTTCGTGTGAAGATTGACAATATCATCCATTCGATTATCTCGCACGTGAATCTGATAACAATCAATAGGCTCAACCCAATATCGTCTGCCCTTATCGACCTCACTAGCCAATCGGGTTTCACAGTAGTCAGAATGCAATGTCGTTCGAGATGCCTAGTAATTCCTCTATTCGTAGAACCGCGATTGAAGCATTCCTCTAACATGTTCAATCAAGTATAATATGGGCAATAATCGATACTCTTTAGTTAACGAATTGAAACACTATGCACTGTTAGATGTCATGTTATCATATCTTTATTCTATTTGGTAAACTCATGCCCACCTTTGGAGACCGATGTCTTCCAAATATTTCGTGACAGCACCATCTCGAAAACTACGAAGTTCGTTCCATTTTGTCTGGAACTCTGTCATGTGAAATGCCCTTGTTGCATCTCTAAATATCCCAACTGAAGGATCTCATATCTAAGAGTTCCATGAACACGTTCGGATCACTCCGATCTCACAGTGACCGAAATACAATATTATACATTCCAAACATACAATTATGCAAAAAAACACTAATTATTAGCATGCTTTGAACAAGAAAATAACAAGGGAAAGAGTACCATACCAGTTGAAGACAATCTTCAATCTTCGGCACTCACAGCATAAAAAAACCTCCACACGATCTACCAGTGCCCAGGGGAAGCGTCGACTGTAGCAGCACGAACAACAGCGAACACGAACGGCATAGAGACGACACCACTAGTAAAAAGCCCCAGGTATTCTTGGAGTGAGAACCCAAAGCGTGGTCTTTGGTGAATTTGGTTGAGGAAGGAGGAAACACGAATCGTGTAGGTGATAAGCAAGTGGGAGGGAAAAAAGACGCTATCACATATCAGACTACTTATCGTTTAGGAGGAGTTACACGGTTGTGTAGGATTTACTGAACGATCGTTTAGGAAAAGGTATACGATCGTTTAGCAAAATCGACACACTATACGATCATTTAAAGAAGCTATGCAATAGTGTTGGCGATAGTGTGCGATCGTTTAGGTGTGAGGTGGACGATCGTTTAGGCGGAGAGGAGCTAGTCTCTCGATTCTTTAAGCGATCGTTCATTTATCACCAACGCGCTTTCTCTTTTTCTCTTCGGGGCGATTGATCAAATGAAAACTATTTTCATTTTAATTCATCAGTTACAATAACTGACACTGGCCCACTAGCCCACATCCGAACGTGAATTTTTTGCTTAATTATCATATAATTAACCAATTAAATAATAATAAATATAATCATATTATATTTTTAACCTATAGTTTGATATCACATATCTTCAATAGTATTTTCTCCTCTACTTGATATAAATCATATTTATATCTAATTTTCTTCAAAACAATGTATCTCATACATTTAGCTAATTATATCATATATAATTAACTAGTTCAATTATATCATATATAATCGAACTTCCTCTTGTCAATTTGAACATTTCAAATTAACCAAAATACTGGTTCTCGACTTTATCCAAATTACCCAAGGGACTTAATGGACTTGTGACTCAAAGCTCTAACGATCCGTGAATAACTGACTAAACTTTTTAGCCACGAGATCCACCATCCATTAACTGTCAGGCATTCCACTAAAGACCAACAACTGAACTCTTCTTACCACAGATATATTTATGTGTCCATCAGATATAACCAATCATGAGTATGACGACCCTTCATAGATGCTCGTAAGTACAACTGAATCAAATTACCGTTTTGCCCCTGTAGTTACATCTCACTCCTTAAGTACCACTGATTCCTCTAATGAACAATACAACATAGTCCAACTATGTGTGAACACCTCTCGAGCCAAGAGAAGGTGTGTGGCGCCACATCGTTCAAGCCTCGGAATCAGTTCTTAAGGGAGTTATCTATCTACTTACCTCTGCCTCGAGGAAGGAGTGAATTTTATCTTGTGTAGCTGAGTTCCCAGCTCCTAAATCAGACGAATCCCCAAAATGGTAGGTTTGAATCGGCGACCTAGCTACTCGCACCCATACAAATCAAAGGACCGCCCTCAATGGCAGGAGTTCCCAACTCACTCAGGATTGAGGTCATCTTACCTATGGTCATCCTAGTGAAGTGAAGTCTCAGTCATGAACGGTGTTATATAACGAGACGTTAATACTTTGTGGTCAGGTTTTATACAAACTCTTTGTATAGGACACCCCTATTCGCATGTCCCCAACACGAATGATCAGGATCAGACCATATGTGATAATTCACAACACTTGTGATCATTCCACAAAGCGGGTTGCATCCGTAGCGTTACCAGGATAAGGTTTCCCTCATATATCCATATACTAGAGACCATTTTGGTTATCACTCAAGACATGATCCACTTGTATGTCACCACATACATGCTTGAGTCACATGTAGATAAGCAAGGATTTTATGTTTATTGGTTTGTGGTAAAGCAAATAAAACAAGCAACTGAGAAAAAAATACAAAATGTGAAGTAAATATCATATATTAACAACATAAGCGTTCGTACAAACTGTTTACAAACTACAAGACATAAGACTTTAGAGCATCAACCCCAACACCAACAACCGTGCTATTATTAAAGTTTATAACAAGATTTTGTTTTATATGCCATGTGCACAATCTATGAAATGCCATGGGAAAAAATGCACAAATAGCATTGCCGACAGATACCATCCGATCAGACACAAACACCAAATTATCGGGTTCTCCTATACTGCATTTCAAGTTTAACATAAACCATTTCCATGATCAATTGGTTTTCATTGTCCACTATTGCATATGCTAGTGGGTATAATTAATTGTTCCCGTCCATAAAAATCGCAACCAACATGGTGCCTTTGTATTTTCCTTTCAAGTGCGACCCATCAACAATAATACAAGGCCGACAACTTGCGAAACCTCTAATAAAAGGGCCTAATGTCATAAATATATACTTGAAATGCACCTCATCTTCTTCGATCTCAAATACTGTACCTAGATTCTCTACTTTTAACGCTTCTCCATAAGCATGTAGTATGGAAATGAGTATTCTGGAGTACCTCTAGTGAGATCATACGCAGTTTCCCTTACACGCCACACTTTATTATAACTTATGTTCACGCCATAATCTCTCCTCATATTCTCAATGATATGACAAGGTTTATAAATATGTCCTATTCCCGTGAACTTATTTTTAATGAGCTAACCAACAACCGTAGCAGTTGCTTGTCTATGGTCGTGATTCAGAATTCCAATGGAACATGTGTGCGAACTGCAGTACTTTGTGATCTTGAATATATCAGACTCTTCCATTTTAACTGCACAAAGGCTCTACTTACATGTCTCCCCAATACATTTGACAGTGAATAGAGATTTGGTTGACTTTCTGACCTTAAATTCAAAATTTTTATTGATGGACAGAATAGATAATCTCATTTTCAAGTTCTTTTTGCTAAAAAATAGTTGACCAACTTCAACGTCCTCCGTCCCAGATGAAGAGGTGCCAGACATAATCAACTCTGTCCTATGACTTGAAGACACAGATGGTGGAATCCCTGAAGCTACTGTAGAACGATGCACATCTCCATGATCACGATCCATTTCATTCAATCCTATCGATTGCTCATTCACATCCACTGAAGGACCACAATCCATATAATTGAATCTAGATGGTCTCTCATTACCAACAACTGAAGTACCGCCCAATTCTGAATTCAATCTTGTTGGATTAGTGCAGTCATTGTTTAGTGATAATGTTGATGGTATAGTGTTGGTAGACAATGGAATATCATCCTCTTCCCAACGAAACTGATATGATTCTTTGTATTGTTTGTCCACAGTCGTATCATCATAACTCACATTTCCAAACCCCATTCTAATATTTTCGTCCTGATTCGATTTCAACGTTATAGTTAATTGAAGTCTACTAAGTTCTTCTCGCAAAAGAAGGAAGCAAACATCATCATCATTCCTTATGTATTGTGGAGGGGCTTCAAATTCAAACTCATATTTAACTTTCAGTATAAGATCAAACTCTGAAGAACTGACATTTGTAACCCTGTAAATGCGAGATTTAAGTTCTTCATACTTCAATATATGAGGCACAATGATTCATGTCAATTGTCCCCCAATATACAAACTTTGATTCTCATCCCAATCACCTCCATATCAAATAAGTAGATATTTTTCTGTCATCCTACAAAGCAAGAGAGCATTTGTCATTAAGTTGTACAAGCAAATGAAGTGTACTCTCGCTCTCTCTCTTAATCTCACTCTCTCAATCTCGCTCTCTCTCAAAATCTCGCTCTCTCTCGTAATCTCACTCTCTCTTAATCTCACTCTCTCTCTTACTCTTGCTCTCTTTCTTACTCTTGCTCTTTCTTACTATCTCTCAATACAAAATTTCGTAATTCTACCTTTTCAGAAATAAGACAACAAAAATAATTAAACAAACTCAAAATAATGAAACACCTTTCTGAAAAACCTATTCTGTTCTGAAAAAGCCTCGTCTTGAAAATCCCTGTTCGAAAAATCTCCATTCAACAAAACACCATAAATAATCAAAGAAGTAATCACCTTTGAAATAGAGTTTAGAGTTTAAAGAAATCACCATTGTATTGTGTTTAGATATTATTGATTTGATTTTAGGCTTCCGTCGTGAAAATTGTCAAATCATTCATACACTGACGAGCAATCACATGAAACCAAGGAATTTCAAACGAGAGCGAGAGCGTTTAATCAGACAAGAACGAGATTTACCTCATGAGGCTAGTATAAGGGAAATTTACATAATTTGGTATGACGATGATGTCAGCAGAGGGTCAATTGACATTATTTTTTAAAAATGGGTCATTTGACATTTTGGACCCAAAAATTGGGTCATTCGTACAAATTTCCCAATAAGGGTAAAGAACAAACCTTTTCCTCCGTAGCTCCTTCAATTGAATCAAAATCATCGTCGTCTGTAGCAATCAGATTAGGAAACAAAGACAAGAAATTAATCATCAGCCTAAACCAAAAAAAAAAAAAAAATGGTCTAATAACCGAGGCGAAGGAAGTACCGAAGATGTCGCAGTCAGAGTCCGCATTCGCCGGTATTTCTCTCCTGAAACTACTGGTCATCGGCGTTCCCAACCGGAATATTGAACAAACAAGAAATTTCAATGATGAAGGCGATGCCTAAGCAATGGATTGGAGCTTTTCAGAGCCTCTGGGGCGAGATTTTTCCCGGTAGAGGGTTTCATTTTTGTTTAGGTTGGTTTCAATTTATTCTTGAATTTCAAAATCTCTACTCTCTGCTAAATACTTACCTTTAGATTTTAATCTCTATTAATTAATTTAAAATCATTTAATTTAATTTTAATGATGAATGATAATGAAAATTAATTTATTATAATCCTTTTAGTTTTTTTTAAATGAATATAGACATTAATAATAAAGATGGAAATTATGTATTTAGTGAAATTGATGCTAATATAAATTTTGAAATCTAGAGACTCAAATTGAAATAAAGCGTGAATTTCAAAGATAAAATTGTAAAGTTTTAAAACTTAAAGAACAAAATTGAAACCAAATTCAAGTGAAAATGAAGCTAAAAAGAAAAAATCGAGAGCTTCATGATCACCTCAAAGGAAATTCCAAACTTGAAGGCTGCAAACCGAAGAGTACAACATCGAGATGTTGTGCATAGCGTCTCGATGCTAGGAACTTCAACGAAAGTTTGAGCACACATTTGAACAATTTTTAGAAATATTAGACAACATTAGCTTTGTTTTCTCTCGATTTTAAGGCATCCGAATCTTAGCTCTCTCTACGGTTTTGAAGCTTAATTTTAGACTTTTCTTCTCTCCCATAATAATCCATCCACCCAATGTCGATCTCTGGTGATATTATTCTGAATGAGCAACTAAACTTCACACTCCTATTCAAAGATTGGTTATATTATAATTGTAATGTTGTGAGGATTGTTATTTAATTTGTAAATTTTCTTTGTATGCAAGTGTTCTTTGATTTTTTATTCTTATTTACGAACATGCAATTTTGGTTAATTTAATTGACGTCTCGCCTGATGTTTGGTAAGACTTGATTTCTCCCTTGTGCTATTTAACTCTTACTTTCCTTTAGAAATTACCAAATTAAACAAACCCTTCCCTTATTACCTTTTGTTGAAAATTTGGTTGTGAGAAATTACAATTACAACATATACATTTCACTTCCTCCTTCTTCTAATGCTACGAACATGTCCTAGTTGTTGGGAATGATGTTCTAAATCTCTTTGTAATCTTGTAGTTTGTAAACTCTATATAAACATATTGTTGTTAATAAAATAATTATTATTTAATAAACATGTACTCGATCCAATAAACTAACATCCGAGGTTATTTAATTTAAACAAGTATGTAGAGACATATAAGTGGATCTTGTTTAAATGATAATCTAAATGGTCATGGATAAGACTGGGTACCTTATCCTGATGACACTACAGATACGACCCACTTTGTAGATGTTACAAGTGTTGTAAAGTGCTACAAATGATTTGATCCTGATCATTCATGTGGAGACATGCGAGCGGGGTATCCTATACAAAGAGTTTGTATAAGACCGGACCACAGAATGATTAGTCTCTTTATATAATACCGTTAATAATAGAGACTTATATTTCACTAGGATGACCATAGGTGACATGACCTAAATCCTGAGTGAGTTGTGAACTCCTGCTCATGAAGGCGGTCCTTTGATTTGTATGGGTGAGAGTGGCCAGATTGCCAACTCAACAAGCCTACCATTTTGGGGATTCGTCTGACTGGGGAGCTGGAAACTCAGCTACACAAGACAAAATTCACTCATTCCCTGATGCAGGGGCAAGTAGATAAATTACTTCCTTAAAGCTAATTTCGGGTCTTGAATATAGTGGCCACACCCTCTCTTGGCCCGAGAGGACTTGGTCATAGTGGGACTATGACTTATTATTCATTAGAACAATCAGTGGTACTTAAGGAGTTAGATGTAACTACAAGGGCAAAACAGTGTTTTGGCTCAGCTGTACTTACAAGCAATTTGTGAAGGGTTATCGCACTGTTGATTGGTTATATCCAATGGACACATAAATTTATCTATAGTGCAAAGAGTGCAGTTATCGGTCTTTAGTAGAGTGATCGACAGTTAACAGATGTTGGGTAATTTAATTAAAGAGTTTAATTATTTATCCGAGTACTGTTGAAGCTTCAATCTACAGGGACTTAATCTTTGGATTAATTTAAAGTGTTCAAATTAATTGAGGGAATTAATTATAAATGATACAATTAATTATAATGTATTTGATACATTATATATGAGAGGAATTTGAATATGATTCAAATACCAATTATATGAATGAGATTCATATAATCAAATATAAATTTGATTTATATTGAGAGGAATTAAAATATTTGGATATGATCCAAATATCATTTATATGGATGAGATTCATATAAATTGATTTAATATAAATGTGATTTATATTAAATTCCATGTATAGTTAAGAGAGAATAAAATCTATAGTTTATGTTGTATTTGATACAATATAAAATTATAGACTATATGTTATATTTGATATAACATATAGTGTATACATAATAAAGTAGTTATCATATATTCTATTAATTTATTTGAAATTAATAAAAGAGAAAAAGTTATAACTTCCTCCTATTATTCTCTCAATAACTAACTTGTGATAAAAGAAGTTGAGAGATCATCTTCTTCTAGACAATTCTGACAGAGAAGTTTTATTTGATAGAGAAAAGTTCTTTAAAGAAAACTTTCATCTCATCCTCTCCATCTCCTTCTCTCTTCCTATGACTCAAGCAAAGCCCACAACTCCTGCTTGAGTCTTTGAATCCCAAAAGAGAATACAGAGGGTTCTCGACTGGTGGTGTCCGTGTGTGAAGAAGGAGTTCTGTTCGTGTCTAGAACGAGGGATTACTTGAAGAAAGGTTCTTCAAATGTGAGATTTCTTGAAACCTGTTTTCTTTGTAAAAACATGCTGTAATTTAACCTGGTTTGTATGTTTATAATAAATTTTTGTATTCAATAATGAAAGGAATTTGGACGATCGGCTTCCGCTCAAGGATCTCCTCATGTTGAGATTCCTTCACTAGTTTCACTTAAACACCATTAAAACCACAAAGTAGCAATAAATGCATAGAAAGTGTCGAAGTGAATCCCTCCCTCCTAAATCCACCTAAATTTCTTTCAAGACTAGACCCGTCATTCAAAATGTCTTAGAAGCCTAAACTATGCTACAAACATGTCGTAAACACTAAAAACAACAATTTTACTATGCTATGAACATGTCGTAAATCCACTTATACAACTTTTGAGACGAAATAAGTAATTAAATAGTCTTAAAAATATATAGTCCATCTCTCAAAAGCAATAAATAAGCCAAAAGAAAGTTCTTAAAAAGTGTCGAAACCTCTCCTCACGTTGTGAACCTCTCCCTTTTAAATTCACCTAAATTTTTTTCAAGTCTAAAACCGTCCTAGAAGCCTAAACTACGCTACAAACGTGTCGTAAACACTACAAACAATCATTTTACTATGCTACGAACATGTCGTAAATCCACTTATACAACTTTTGAGACTAAATAAGTAATTCAATAGTCCTAAAAATATATAGCCCATCTCTCAAAAGCTATAAATAAGCCAAAAGAAAGTTCCTAAAAAATGTTAGAACCCCTTCCCATGTTGTGAACCTTTCCCTCTTAAATCCACCTAAATTTCTTTCAAGTCTAAAACCGTCATTCAAAATGTCCTAGAAGCCTAAACTATGCTACAAACGTGTTGTAAACACTACAAACAACCATTTTACTATGCTACGAACATGTCGTAAATCTACTTATCAACTTTTGAGACTAAATAAGTAATTCAATAGTCCTAAAAATATATACTGTATCTCTCGAAAGCTATAAATAAGCTAAAAGAAAGTTCCTAAAAAGTCTCAGAACCCCTGTTCACATTGTGAACCCCTCCCTCCTAAATAAGCTAGAAGAATTTTTCTCTTGAAACCTACAAAGTAGCAAAAGAAAAAAAAAGATTTCTACACAACTACAAACTTGTCTTAAACACATCTAAAACATAGAGAATGTTGAAATAAAAGTATCTATATTTTCTACCATAGCTGTAGGATTTCCACATAACAATGTAACAAGTTCCTAAATCCACTAAAACACACATATGTAACATAAATTTACACATGTATAATATAATACAATGTACATATGCATCTTTGGCGGCTTTGCTTACTCAATCATCCTTCTCTGAGAAGTGACTTTCGTGAAACATTTCCACTGGGCCGACATCTTCACCATCTTTTGTTGTCTATAGTTCAATAAAAAAATTATTAGTCAAACATAATGAGATAATGAATAAAACAACAATGAATTTGCATCATATTAATTATTTTGCACTTTAGAAAGGATTTTGACCTACAACAATGGTTGAAGTTGAGACATTTTCTACTCTTCTTATTCGTCTCCTTTTTTTGCTACATGAATTAAAAATTTATTAGTACCTAAGTGGAACTTTGATTCTAAAAAAACCTAAAATTTTTCTAAAAGTCACTTAACTCTTAAAACCAACTAAAAAAGCTTCGAAGTGACTAAGAAGCACTTTCATTCTTAAAATAATCTAAAAATGGTTAAGTGCCACTTTGATTCTCAAACCTAAACTAAAAAGTTCTCAAGTTTCATTTTCACTCTCCAACTCAAATTAAAAAGCTCCTAAAATTTGTTTAACTGATACTTTGACTCTCAAAAAAACTTCAAAAGTTCCTGTAAGTTATTTTGACTCTCAAAACTAACTTAAAAGTTCCTAAATAGTATCTAAGAGGCACTTTCATTCTCAAAGCCAAACTAAAAAACTCTTAAAAATTACTCAAATGACACGACTCTTAAAGAAACCTAAAAAGTTCCTAAAAAATATGAATAACAAACATATTACCCAAAGAAACTAGATAACAATTGAAATTCATCTTGTAACTCCATGTTCACAAGAAGAATTTTTTACATACTTTCTATATACTATATTTTTTTTATAAGCTTTTTGAACTCTAGCAAATGCTCGTGAAGTCCCTCTAGCCACAATCTATAAACAAATTAAGTTCCAAAACACACCCTTTTATATTTAGTTAAATAAGTAATTGAGTTTCTCTCTCTCACTTTATAAATCTTACTTTCTATTTTTTTTTCCATCAACCTAAATCACATAATATAGAATGTCAAAATTTTAATCATCATCCATGTAGTTTAAATCTTTTCACCCCATTTTTTTCAACTATTTGTAAAAAAAACAACAATTATAAGATAAGTGTTTAAAATTGATGCTACAAATACAAGTAAGATAGAGAAAAAAGAGTATATTCAACTACAAGTTATAACCTTCAGTTAAAACTCATTAATTAATGTAAAAAGTGTGTTCTTTTTTTCATTTCTTTTCTAATGCATTAATTTTAATCATTTGAAAATAACATTTGAGAAAGATGAGAAAAAAGTTGTTGGAAATGAGCTAATGTACCATTTAGAAGTTTTAATTAGATCTTTATTTTAGTCAATTATACTCTAATACCTACTATTGAACTTTTTTTTTTCAAGAAAAATCAATGTTAATCAACAAAAAAAAAAACATTAGCATTGTGTTAACACAATAGATAAACTTACAACGTGCAACTGTCGGAGTTGGAGGAGTGTGCGGCGCTAGCGTCGAAGGAGTGTGCAGCTACCGACGTCGGAAGAGCGGCCGCCAGACCTCCAAGCTTGTAAAGAAAAAAGTGAATGGGGGTGGTGGAAGAAAGAAACATGGGGCGGGAGGGGGGAGAGAGGAGTAGGAGGAAAATGGTGGAAAAGTGGAGTGAGAAAGAAAATGGGGAGAAAAGAAAGTGGGAATTAGGAAAAGAAAAAGGAAGGGAAAAACAGGGGAAAAGGAAAAATAGATTTTTTTAAACTTTGGCCAACATGTTGTGCGGGATAAGTGTTTAGCTGTGTCGGTACAAATATGTAAAAAAAAAAATGTAGGATCTTGTTCATTTTGACCGACGAATTAAAATTATGTCAGGAGTATGTCGACGAAAATTGATGCGTTGGGAAAAAAAGCATCGAAACATGTAAAAATTCTTGTAGTGTTGATTGTGTGATTCCCTTAGGATTCGACTTGGTTAACAATTGCTACAAGTTAGAATAGGAAGCCAGTTTTATTTTGGTTGATCTCAACTCGACCACACTCGTATCCAACCATCTAAAAGAACCAAAGATGTGTATCAATTGTTCCAAAATTGGCACAAATTTTTTCATGTTAGATGGAATTTTAGTGATTCCTCTTCTGACCCTATAAATCACCATCTTCCACTATTAGGACCTTCCCATGTACCCATCAATTTTGATAGCAAGTTCAATAGATAGAGTTTATACAACACTCAAACTAAGGTTCAATGGACAAATAAGGGAGAGACAGAAGAAGGGAGAGAGAATTGAAAAGAGAGAATGGGAAAAAACCCACTTCATAATTTTTTTTAAAAAAAAAACTATAATTTTTATTCTAGTTTTGGGTCTTGTTTCCATTTGGTTTCTAGATTTCAAAATAGGATGGGCTTGAAATTTTACTACTTCTACAATTACAAAAAGTTTGAGTTACAGACTTAATTATCCTAACCTATTTTTATCCTTTTTGCAATAAGTCCAATTAGATATCTTCTCAATTATGTTACATAAAAGTTGAAGCTAGTTTTGGAAATTTTTAAAACATTTTTTTAAAAAAAAAAAAAAAAAAAAAAAAAAGCAGATAACAACATTTTAAAAAAGAATAGAGACATATAATAGATAGAAGATTGGGTGGGATTCGATTTGGTGTAGAAGATTAAGGAAAATTTAAAAAATAAAATTAAAAAGAGAGAAATCAAAATAGAATAGGATAAAAGAGAAATAAAAAGAATGAATAATAAGAATGGGATAAAATCGAAAAAATTAGTATTTAAAGGTTCTAAAGAGAAACAAAATTTAGGGTTAAGAATTGGTTTTGAATAACATTGGTTGATTACATGAATAGTGAAAAGATGGAAGAAAGAAATCAGACGGATGATTTGTGATTCTCCCGCTGGGTGGTCAGAAGGAAGAAAAATAATATTAACTTTGATTTATTGTCAAAGTATGCGATGACATTTGGAGGATACTCCCACCTTCAAAGATTATTATTGGGCGGAGATGAGAATTTGGAGTTAAGAATGACGATAATTAACAAAGTGATACATGATATTCCGTTTCTAATATTGCATCCCTTTGGATATGAATAAATGTCTTCCTTTCCTCTTTCTTCAAACCCTTTAGGTTGAACCATATAGATAACCTCTTCGAGATTTCCATGAAGGAAAGCTGTTTTAACATCTAGTTGATCTAATTCATGGTTGTACTGAGCAACTAGAGATAGTAGAAGTCTAATAGAGGTTTGCTTTACTACTGGTGAAAAAATTTCAGAGTAGTCTATGCCTTCCCTTTGGGTAAACCCCTTAGCCTCTAGCCTAGCCTTATACCTAGGTTATTCTTCTTTAGTAGAACCCTCCTTTAGTTTATATATCCACTTGGAAGCTATAGGCTTGCATCCTTTAGGAAAAGGGGCTAGGGTCCAAGTATTATTGACAGTGAGTGATTCCATTTCTTCACACATAGCTTCAATCCAAGACCTAGCATTAGGGCAGTTCTTTGCCTCTTCAAAAGTAGTAGGTTCTTGGTCATTAGGAGCTATTGTGGCATTTAGAACTAGGTTCACGTAATTAGTTTCAGTATACCTAGCTGGAGGAATTATCACTCTTCTTTGTCTATCCCTAGCCAATGAGTACTGACTTAAATCAGGTTGAGTTTCAGTATTCTCAGTAGGCTCACTTGAATTTTCCTCTTCTTCTTCTTCAGTTTCATTAGGAGGGTTATGACTAGTGGATGAATCTTTAAGTCTCTCCACCTCAATCCTAGCAGTACTAGGGCTTTTAGAAACTTCACATGTTGTCTTTTCTTTTTGCATAAACGTTTTTTTTTTCTCTAAAAGTGACATCTCTGCTTACAACAAATCTTTTTTCAATAGGATTCCACATCTTAAAGCCTTTAACACCTTCTGAGAACCCAACAAATATACACTTCACTGCCCTAGACTTTAGTTTCCCCTTACTTTGGTGAATATAGCCAACACATCTAAATACCCTTAGATTTTCTAGGTTAGGGGGATGTTTTGTCCATTTTTCTTCAGGAATTATGAAGTTTAGGGAGGAATGAGGACACCTTTAAGGTGAACACAATGTAGCTTGCTGCCTCAGCCCAATACCTTTCACTAAGAATGGCATCTAAAAGAAGACATCCAACCCTTTCCATGATTGTTCTGTTAAGTCTTTCAGTAACTCCATTCTGTTGAAGAGTAAATCTAACAGTCCTATGCCTAGTTATTCCTGTTTCTTTACAAAACTTATTAAACTCTTCACTACAGAATTCCAGTCCATTATCAGTTCTTAGGTATTTAATTTTTTTAGAAGTTTGCTTCTCTATCATGATTTTCTATTCCTTAAACTTATCAAACACTTGGTCTTGAGTTTTAAGGAAGTAAACCCAACTTTTTCTAGATAAGTCATCAGTAAAAGAGAGTAAATACCTTGAGCCACTTAGGCTAAGTGTAGGAATTGGACCCCATAGGTCTGAGTGAATATAATCTAGGATAACCTTTGTGGTGTGTTGTGATTTAGTGAAACTTTGCCTTGTGGCCTTTCCTAAAACACAAAAGTTAGAATTTCTGAGAGACCTTTAGGTAGAATCCCTTGCTTAGATAGAACTTCTAGGCCTTTAGCACTGATGTGAGACAATCTCTTGTGCCAAACATCAGCCTCTGTGATCTCATTTGTGGTGGCAACATATGCCCTTGTTATCATTTCAACTTCCTTGACCACAAATAAGTCATTTACCTTTTCCCCAACTAGTATTACCTTAGAATCTTTTAGCACCACAAGGGTTCCTCCTTTTCCCCTGTATTCACACCCAATTGCATCAAGCATTCATAAGGAAATTAGGTTTCTCTTAAGAAGTGGAACATGTCTCATATTTCTAAGAAGTTTAATAGTTCCATCCTTAATTTTCATAAAACAGAGCCAATGCCTTCTATCTTACAGCCTTGGTTGTTTCCCATATAAACAATTTCTCCTTCAATTTCTTTAAAGGTGTTGAACCATGGTCTCATAGAGGTCATATGATAGGTGCATCCAGAATCTAGGATCCAATCATGTTTTCCTAGGGGATTTACATGGTTGGATTTATCTAAGGTTGAGGTTAGAGCATCTGAGTAGATATAAGAACCTTCTACCATAGAAGCTTCGGGTTGTTTACCTTTAGAGTCCTTTTCTTTCTCTTGGTTCTTCCTTTTAAGAATAAAACAGTCTTTGATTAAATGTCCTTTCTTTTTGTAGTGTTTACATTTTAATTTCTGTTTAGGCTTATTTTCTTCTAAATTTTGTGGTTTCTGTTCTTTGAGTGATTTGGTTTAAAATTTACTTTAGCAAATATCCCTTCACCACTAGGATTATCCTTTTTGTCAGTTTGTAAGTCTAGCTCTCTAGTTCTTAGGGTTGATATTATTGTATCAGTACTTATATTATCCCTTCCGTATTTTAGAGCATTTTTAATCTCCCTATAAGGTTTAGGTAGAGAATTAAGAAGCATATAGGCCTCATTTTCATACCAAAGTTTCTCTCCTAAGGTTTTGAATTCAGCAACAATTTTCTTGAATTCATCTAAATTATCAGTCAAAGATTTTGATGAATCCATTTTGAATGCAAGAATTTCTCCCTAAGGTACACTTTATTAGGAAGATCTTTTGTAGCATATAATTCTTCCAATTTAGTCCATATCTTATAGGCTGTTTCTTGATCTAAAACTTGCATTAAAACATTATCACTAAGGTATAGGACTAACGTACCATAAGTTGCCAGCTCTCAATCTTTTTTTTCTTGAGATGTCACTGAGGCTGGGAGTGTAGATGGGTCAAGGAGAGCTATGTAAGCCTTCTGTTGGCCGAGAATTGCTTTGATTTTGGCCTTCCATAGGCCAAAATCTCCTTTACCATCGAACTTCTCTACTTCAAGCCTTGCTACTGACATCTTGGAGTGAAAAACTTGAATCTTGAATCTTCAAGAACTGCAATCTTGTAAGTCTTTTGCTCTGATACCACTTTGTTGGGCCTGCACACTTGAAATTCTTGAATGAAAAAGTCCAAATGATGAAGCTGGCCTTTTTTTGCTGATCCAAACTGTGATCAACCCAAGTTATTTTGCCCCAAATAATTTTGGTAGGTAGAAATCTTGGTCCAGGTTGCTCCACAATCTTCCAGCTGATGTGCAACACGTGGATAGATCCCATTTCTTCTGCCTGATGGAAATGATGTCTTCTGCTCTGATGGGAAATGAATTTTCAAACAAATTAATTTTTACTTTCTCTCTCTCGTTCTCTCCTCTATTTGCAGAAAACTCTTTCTAACTCTTTTCTTTCTGATTATTTTTGTGAGTTTGCTGTGTGAATGAAGAAGAAGAAGAACATGCAATATGATAAAGAGAAAGAAGAGAAGAAGATCTACACGATGATATACGTGGTTCGACAATATAGTGCCTACATCTACAGGAAGGAGAAGATCTTTTATTTCAAGAGCTAAGTCACACTTTTCTTTACAGATCTTGTAGTTTTCTTGTAAGCTTATGTAAGATTGTACTACAAATTGTAAATGATGCATATTTATACATTTTTAGCTAAAACAAGCAGTTACATAACAAACTGTAAAGAAAAATGTAAAAGTTGTTGAATATTCATTTGTATGCTTGAGCTTATTTTATACTTCACTGTCTATAAGGGCGCAACTTCAAATAAACCTCATCCCCAATTTCAAAGTTCAATTCTCTTCGATGTTTATCTGCTTGCTTCTTTATACGATTTTGGGCTATTGCCAAATTTTTATTTAAGGCATTAAGTGCCATCTCTTTCTTGCAGCTGCTGCTCGACTGAGTTATTGGTGGTTTTCCTATCTCCATGCGAAACTAGTGGAAGAGGTAGTCTCCCATAAACTGCTTGGTAAGGGGTGGTCTTTATAGATATGTGGAATGTAGTATTATACCATAATTCAGCCTATGCGATCCATTTGTTCCATTTCATAGGTTGTTCATTGCAGAAGTATCTGAGGTAGGTTTCTAAGCATCGATTAACCCTCTCTGTTTAGCCATCTGTCTGGGGGTGGAAGGACATGCTTTTCTTCATCTGTGTCCCCATGGTTACAAACATCTCCTTCCAAAAATTGCTTAAGAAGATTTTATCCCGATTTGTTAGGATTGAGAGGGGAACTCCATGGTATCGAACCACCTCATGAATGAATATTTCTGCTCTTTGTTTGGCCGAGAATGGATGTTTTAGAGGGATGAAATGGGCATACTTGCTTAATTGGTCCACCGCTACCATGATAAAGTCATATCCCCCTGCTTTTGGTAAGTCTTCCACTAAATCCATACTTCATTCTTCCAAAATCAGGCACGGAATAGGGAGTAGCTGCAATAACCCAGCTAATGATAAGGATTCAGTCTTGTTCCTTTGACAAATGTCGCATCCTTCCACATATTTCTTTACGTCAATCTTCATTCCTTGCTAGAATAATTCCCCACTCATCCTTTTGTATGTCCTTAGAAACTTGGAGTGACCTCCTAATACAGAGTCATGGAACATATGCAACAAAGAGGGGATTAGGTTGGAGTTCTGAGATAGCACCAATCTGTCCTTGTAGAGTAATTTGTCCTGTTGCCACTTATACTTAGGTTTTCCATTCGGATCCCTCTTCAATATGGCTATTATCCTTTGGAGCTCCTCGTCCTCTTCCACTTCCTTCAGCATGACCTCGATGTTTATCAAGGTGGGAGCTGTCAATACACACAATTTTGTTTTGCAGGTCCGGTTGATAAAGTATCTCAAAATCATACCCTAGCAGCTTTGTCAACCACCTTTGGAACTGTGGCTGGACTTCACGTTGTTCAATCAAGAACCTTAGAGCCTTTTGTTCTGATATCACAGTCAACTTATTCCTTAGCAGGTAGTGCCTCCACTTTTGCATAGCTAGCACCACAACCATCAACTATTTCTCATATATGGATTTGGCTTGGGTTCTCGATGATAGTTTTTGACTGAAGTAAGCTATAGGTTTGGATTCTTGAGATAGTACAATACCTAAACCCAACCGGGAAGCATCGGTCTCAATAACAAATGGTTTGGAGAAATCGGGAAGGGCTAACATAGAGGTTGTCACCATAGCTTGCTTCAACTTATCAAACGCTTGTGAGGTTTCTTCATCCCACACAAAAGAGTTCTTCTGAAGAAGTCTGGTGAGCGGGGCTGGGATGCTTCCATAACCCTATACAAATCTTCTATAATAGCCAGTGAGTCCTAAGAATCCCTTCAGCTCCGTCACACTCTTCGGTTGGGGCCATTCTATTATTACCTTGATCTTACCATCGTCAACTTCCACTCCTTGTACTGAAATCCAATGGCCTAAATATTGAATCCTGGTTTGACAAAATGTGCATTTCTTCTTGTTGGCATACAGTTTGTGATTGCAAAGGATGTTAAACACTGCTCCCAAATGTGTTTCATGTGTCGAGATGTTAGGGTTGTACACCAAAATATCGTCAAAGAATACTAAAATGAATTGACGAAGGAATGGCCGAAATACCTGGTTCATTAGAGATTGAAAGGTAGTCGGTGCGTTTGTCAGCCCAAAAGGCATCACCAAGAACTCATAATGCCCTTCGTGAGTTCTAAACGTCGTCTTCTCAATATCTTCTTCACTCATTCAGATCTGATGATAGCCAAACCTTAGGTCTAGCTTCAAATACACTGTTGTGCCATGTAACTCGTCCAATAGCAATTCTATTACTAGAATGGGAAATTTATTGGACACTGTGGCCTGATTCAGCTTCCGATAATCAACACAAAACCTCCACCCTTCATCTTTCTTCTTAACTAACAATACAAGAATGGAGTAGGAGCTATGGCTCAAACAAATCATCCCTGCCTTCAGCATCTCTTCAACTAGTTTTTCAATCTCTTATTTCTGGTTATGGCCATACTTGTAAGGCCTCACGTTGATGGGTTTTTGGTTTGCACAAGACCGTATACGGTGATCCACCGCTTTTCTTGGGGGTAGGGTTGTAGGTTCTTTAAACACGTCCTCACTTTGTTCTAATAGGGCTTTTATCATGACTGGGAGCACCTCCACCCTACTCTACTCGGCCTCCCCCTCTTCTTCCCCCTCATCTTCAAACTAAAAATTCTGGCATTCAATTAAGAATCCCTGGTCCTTGATGTGTTATTTTATGCGATGAAACAATGGTGTAGAATGTGATGGTGGAATATGCATTGTGCATGCAAGTTTTCTCAGTAAGACCCAAGTATAAATTCTACTGAGTTGCCTGGTAAGCCCAGGATCGAACACAGGGACTAAGGAAAATAGTATGCGATGGTAAATTTCGACTACTTTGCGGTAACAAATAAATCAAGGTGTTGGTTGGTATGTTGTTGAAGGTATAAAAGTGTATGCAGAGGATTTGAGAAAAGAGTAATTATGCTACAGATACAATGAGTATGTGGAAGAACGGGTTGAGAAGGTCTTTAGCTAGCGTTTCCTGAGAATGCGTTCAAGTTATGCGATCATGCTACACTCATACGATAGCAGTTCATTTTCCAATGCAAATGCGATAGCTCCTAATTTTAGGACGCATGCGATGAATGCAATAATGTCTATAGAGCTTATTCCTAAGTCTCTACTTCTTGCCTATGCAATGATGAAAGATGCACACATGGACAAGATGACCGCATACAATCATATCCTATCTCTAGGGTGCCTGCGATGCGTTAATAGCAAACAAAACTTATTCCTAAGCTTCTATTTCTTGATTATGCGATTCTAATCTGACTCTCCCAAGCCTAGATTCTAATATGAATTTTCCAAGCCTAGATTCTATCCTTAGACTACTCTCTCGAGTATCTCTAATGGACGAATGACGCATACATAATACAAGATGATCGCATAAAGTGAAGTTCCCAGGCTATGCTAACTAAGTGCTTTTCAACCCATTCGACCGATTTAGCTACTCATGCGTAATGTAAAGAGAGTGGACAGATATAAAGATGCAATTTTTATTTTATAGATAGATTTAGAGTACAAAATGATAATGGAAAATAAGAGTAGAGAGCTTGATAGCAATATCTTGCTTCCCAAGGCTTTTACACTGTGTTATCTCTATTCTACCCAAAAGATGTTCTTGCTTCCGCAAAAGTTGGCCCTCTCTCTAATTTCGACGCTTCCCAACACTCTTCCGAGTTCACCGGGATGATCTCTCGGTGTAATCTCCCTTCATTCGCTTCCACCTTCTAAGTAAAAGAAAAACTATGAACAAGGCTAACTTCTATCTAAAGGCTGAACTCTGTAAATTGGGTGAACTCCTTCAATGAAGATGGCCTTCAATATTTATAGAGCTTCAGGGTGAAGAGCTTTTTCTCTCATATGATTGCACTGATGGGATGGCATTAATTCTCTGTCTGATGCGCCGAATATTTGTCACCGAAAAGTTGAGTATACTTGCTACAGTAGGTTGTTAATGGCTTGTCAACTTAATTCGGAATCGACCGTCATCAGCTTTCTGTCCCATCGTGATTTATTAAGCTTTCACCCAGATGCGCACACCACGATGCGCCGGCTCTATGCGACCACCTTATTGAGCAGATTTTTGCGAGCGTAAATGATCACATAGCCTTGCGGTCGCAATCTCGTAATACGCTCGAACGTTAATTTCTTCGGATCACATTTCCGCCTTGCGTCAACGCATTTTCCTGCATAAAATACATAAGTTAGCTGTTTTAATGCAATGGATGCATGCGATCGCAATGTTGTGAACTTAATGCTTTTGAACGCAATATTGTATATTTTTACCATCACAATCCTACATTATTTTATAACTTTGCGTTGTAATAACGTGCATTTCTGCTCGTTATCACATACTCTCCCTTCACTCGCTTCTGTCTTCTAAGTATGTAAAATCTAAGTATAAGGTGCAGAAGAACTCTAAGGTTTGAGGAGCAGAACCAAACTATCCGAACTCCTTAAACGAAGGTGACCTCCGGTATTTATAGAGCTTCAGGGTGAAGAACTTTTTCTCTCAAATGATTGCACTGATGGGATGTCATTAATTCTCTGTCTGATGCGCCGAATATTTGTCAACGAAAGTTGAGTGTACTTGCTATAGTATATCCTTAACGGCTTGTCAACTTAATTCCAAATCGACGTCATCAGCTTTCTGTCCCATCATGATTTATTAAGCTTTCACCCAGATACGCCCACCTTGATGCGCCGACTCTATGCGACCACTTTCTTGAGCAGATTTTCGCGAGCGCAAATGATTGCATAGCCTTGTGGTCGCAATCTCTTAATGCACTCGGACGTTAATTTCTTCGGGTCGCATTTCTGCCTTGCGTCAACGCATTTTCCTGCATAAAATACGTAAGTTAGTTGTTTTAATGCGATGGACGCATGTGATCGCAATGTTGCAAACTTAATACTTTTGGACGCAATATTATATATTTTTACCGTCTCAATCCTACATTGTTTTATAACTTTGTGCTGTAATAACGTGCATTTTTGCCCGTTATCACACTCCTAAATTTAAAACAATGCTTGTCCTCAAGCATAAACTAAAGATTTTCTTTAGAAAGTCGACCGCCTTTTTCTTTCCTAGATTTCTCAAGGTTAACTTATTCAAATCCTATGCACCAAAATCTCCTTAATTCTTATATAGGTCTCTTCTTAAAATATTGCTAAAATTTAGGGACCGCAAGTTTAACCTTCAAAAAGACTTTACTAGTTTCCAGGGCATGGCATGATTTATTTCATAAAAAAACTTTTCCAACTAGGGTGTTTTCAAATGATTTTTATCCTTGCGTATTTTAGACATATATTTCTTTTTTTTTTTTTCCTATGACCTTGCTCTGATCCAAGTGCCTAGCTTTCGTTTTGGCTTGCCCACACGTGTGTCATGCGGACATCCAACTACGATTAAGGTGCTCTTTCTCAGTCTAAACTCATGCCCATTTGGCAGTGGAGTTGCGATCATTTATTTATGCGTTGATCACGATTCCTACCTTCGTTTTGGCTTGCCCCCACATGTGTCATGCGGACATCCAACTACGAGTAGGATCCGATCGCAACGTTATAATTTAATTTTTTATATATATATTTTTTGTAATGCCTAAAAATAGCAAGGTTGAAAATGAATACCACACCCTCAAATTTAAACGCAGCAATGTCCTCATTGCTGGAAAATTGAAAGAAGGCATGCGATGCTCTTAGAAAGTTTCGTAAAAAGTCAGTTTGAAAGAAAGCTAGCGAACCACTATCTTCTAGAAATATTTCATGAGTTGACTGTCCTAAAATTAAGTTGACTCTAGTACATACGAAAAAATATAAGCATGCATTTCATCATTGAAATCATAATTAGCAAAGAGAAATAATGCGGCGACTTACTAAATTAATCAATGTATAATGATTGCCCGACTAAATAGGATGCGATGATAAAATTATCAGAATTAAAATGATATGCAATAAAGCAAAATTTGGACTAAATAAAGTCACGAAAAGATACAACCCCCAAATTTGCTTTGTCGCCCGCATTATTTGTGAACGCATCCTGCTTTGCAGCGAACTGCTCTCTTCGATTGCGATGATGTAAAGTAGTTGCGTCTTTCGTGTAGTGCATCCGCAATTGTTCAAAATGATCGTTGCAACGAAAACATTGAGAGGGTCAAATAATAGACAGAGTTAGCAAAATCGTTTACCACAATCGTTCAACACGATTGCGGCATCGATTTTTTTTTTTTCAAAAAGACAAATATACGATAATAGTTAAAAGAAAGGTAACGAAAGTTCATGAGTCATTGAAAGGAAAAAGGATATTCCAAAAGGATTGTGTCCCTAATGAGTGTGAGTCGCATAGTAACGCAGGGATTGCTTATTTCAATCTGTGCATTTTACGTCCAGGGCGGCTTCCTCATCTTTTCTTGGTCTTCTGGGATCTTGACTGCCTTAATCCGGAGCTTTTCCCTATTGATGTTCATTATGATTTCCCCCTTGTGCACATCAATTTGAGCGCGATCAGTCAAGAGGAATGGTCGCCCCAGTATGATGGGTGCATCTTCGTCCGCTTTATAGTCCAGAATGATGAAGTCTGTCAGCAAGATGAATTTGTCAATTGAGATTGCAGCATCTTTCAACTCTCCCTCAGGATGTATCCGAGATCTGTCCGCAAGTAGAAAAGTCTCCGTCGTGGGCATGAGTTTGCCCATATTCAATCGTTTGAAGATTGATAGCGGCATTACGTTTATACTCGCCCCAAGATCACATAGTGCTTGATCAATGTAGAACCCTTCAATTGAGCATGGTATCGTGAATATTTCTGGGTCACACATTTTTTGTGGGATCGTAGTATTTTACGTTACTGCCTCTGTAGCAATCTTATCTTCACCATTCTGTTTCTTTTTCAATCTTTATAGGAATGGTGGTAGCTGGACTTCTTCTATCTCGTGTTTTAAAGGCTTGAAGGTGGACGCAACTTCTAGGTTCATCTTCTCGGGCTCTTCTAAATCATATGTCAACGGGTCCTCGGTTATCACCACATTTGAGTTAGTCGTGATGGGTTCTTCCCCTTCTTCCACTGTCATTTTTTCGCTTAGCAAGGAGACTGCTAGGCATTGTTCCTTTCTCGTATCCCCAGAGTTGCGAGGGAGCTCAGTTGAGCTCAACAACACTCCTTACGGTATATTTTTGAGTTCGCCTGCAATCTGTCCTAGCTGAATTTCAAGATTTCAAATGGACGTCGCTTGATTCTGAAGCACTGATTTATTCTTCTCAATATACTGCTTCAGCAAGCTCTCTAAGGATGAAGATTGCAGTGCCTGCAAACTGCTGGCTTGGTTATGCGTTTGACCGTTTGTTCGTGGGAAAAATCCTGGTTGCCCTTCCTTTTGCGCCACTGCTTGAAAGCTTTGTTGTTGATTTTTTCACACGAAATTGGGGTGGTTTCTCCACCCGGGGTTGTACGTATCGGAATAAGGGTTATTCTTTATGAAGCATACTGACTGCGAATTTCTTGGGCATTCTTCCTTCAGATGTGCTTCTCCACAGATGACACAACTTGTGGTCGTTTGAGCAATTGTGTTGGCCTGCCCTTTTTGCACTCTCATGCTATTATTGCGATGTCTTGTATCAAACTCATCATCGCGTTCATTTGGGTTTGTAGGGAATCGATGGCCCCATTGTTCGCGTCACTGTCTTTAATTCTTAATCTTTGATCGCTTTCTCTCCAGTCCTCATGATTTTTTTAAATGCGATCAAGTATATTTTTCGCCTCATCGTAAGTTTTATCAAGCAGACCATCAGTTGTTGCCGCATCGGCAGCCGTCTGTGATGCAGGTTCAGTCTGTGGTAGAAAATCTCCATCTGTAGACAATCTGGTAAGCCGTTATGTGGGCAATCTCTTACCAGCATCTTAAACCTCGCCCAGGCATCACTGAGCGATTCGTCAATTTCCTGTTCAAAATTCGTAATTAACTTCCTCCTTCTTGCGTTCTCCGTTGGAGAGAAGTATTTCTTCATGAACTTTTCCACTACTTGTTCCCACGATGTTATCTCCCCTGGCTCGAAAGAATAAGCCCATTTTCTTGCTTGATCGCATAAGGAAAATGGGAACAACGTTAGTTGAACCTCCTCGGCAAAGATATTTAGAAACATAAAAGTGTTGTAGATTTTAATAAAACTCCGGAGATGGGCATGTGGATCCACGCCTTCCACCAAACTGCCCGATCGTTTGAATCACCTGCAATATAACCGGTTTCATTTCAAACCTCGATCCGTCCAGAGTTGGCCTCATGATTCCCGGGGAGAAATCATATAGGTTGGGTGACGCATAGTCCCGAATGGGTCTATCGCGGTCATTCGCTAGGAGGATGGAGTTGGCCATTATATTATTGCGTTTGCGGCCCTCTCTTCCGGTTGTTCCGCCATTCTTGGAGTTTTGTCTTGTTGTTGTTGGCTATTGTCTCTCAATCTTCATCGGAACGTTCTTTCAATCTCTGTGTCGTATTTCACTAGAGATTGAAAGCTGGAAAGAAAATAAAAAAAAATTACTGTTAGCACAAAGTATTGTCGAAGTCCCCGACAACGACGCCAAAAACTTGATGCATTATTTTATGCAATGAAATAATAGTGTAGAATGCGATGGTGGAATATGCGTTATGCATGCAAGTTTTCTCAGTAAGACCCAAGTATAAATCCTACTGAGTTGCCTGGTAAGCCCAGGGTCAAACACAGAGATTAAGGAAAACAATATGCGATGGTAAATTTTGACTACCTTGCAGTAACAAATAAATCAAGGTATTGGTTGGTTGGTTTGTTGTTTAAGGTATAAAGTGAGGTAGATTTGAGAAAAGAGTAAATATGCGACAAATACAATGAGTATGCGGAGGAACGGGTTGAGAAGATCTTTAGCTAGCATTTCCTGAGAATTTGTTCAAGCTATGCGATCATGCTACACTCATGCGATAGCAATTCATTTTCCAATGCAAATGTGATAGCTTCTAATTTTAGGACGCATGCAATGAATGCGATAATGTCTATAGAGATTATTCCTAAGTCTCTACTTATTTCTTTTGCGATGATGAAAGATGCACACATGGACAAGGTGACAGCATACAATCATATCCTATCTCTAGGGTGCATGCAATGCGTTAATAGCAAACAAAACTTATTCCTAAGCTTCTATCTCTTGATTATGCGATTCTAATCTGACTCTCCCGAGCCTAGATTCTAATATGACTTTTCCAAGCCTAGTTATATCCTTAGACTACCCTCCCCAGTATCTCTAATGGACGAATGACGCATATATAATACAAGATGATCACATAAAGTGAAGTTCCCAGGTTATGCTAGTTAGGTGCTTCTCAACTCATTCGACAGATCTAGCTACTCATGCGCAATGTAAAGAGAGTGGACAGATATAAAGATGCAATTCCCATTTTATAGATAGATTCAGAGTACAAAATGACAATGGAAAATAAGGGTAGAGAGCCTGGTAGCAATATCTTGCTTCCCAAGGATTTTACACTGTGTTATCTCTATTCTGCCCAAAAAATGTTCTTGCTTCGGCAAGAGTTAGCCTTCTCTCTGTTTCCACACTTCCCGACACTTTTACGAGTTCACCAGGACGATCTCTCGGCGTAATGATGCATTATTTTATGCGATGAAATAATGGTGTAGAATGTGGTGATGGAATATGCGTTGTGCATGCAAGTTTATTCAGCAAGACCCAAGTATAAACCCTACTGAGTTTCCTGGTAAGCCTAGGGTCGAACACAGAGACTAAGGAAGAACAGTATGCGATGGTAATTTTAGATCATTTTACGATAACAAATAAATCAAAGAGTTGGTTGGTTTGTTGTTTAAGGTATAAAGGTATGCGGCAGATTTGAGAAAAGAGTAAATATGCAACAGATACACTGAGTATGCAGAGGAACGGGTTAAGAAGGTCTTTAGCTAGCGTTTCTTGAGAATGCGTTCAAACTATGCGATCATGCTACACTCATGCGACAGTAGTTCATTTTCTAATACAAATGGGATAGCTCCTAATTTTAGAACGCATGCGATGAATGCGATAATGTCTATAGAGCTTATTCCTAAGTCTCTACTTCTTGCCTATGCGATGATGAAAGATGCACACATGGACAAGGTGACAGCATACAATCATATCCTATCTCTAGGGTGCATGCAATGCGTTAATTGCAAACAAAACTTATTCCTAAGCTTCTACCTCTTGATTATACGGTTCTAATCTGACTCTCCCGAGCCTAGATTCTAATCTGAATTTTTCAAGCCTAGATTCTATCCTTAGACTACCCTCCAGAGTATCTCTAATGGACGAATGACGCATACATAATACAAGATGATCGCATAAAGTAAAGTTCACAGGTTATGCTAGTTAAGTGCTTCTCAACCCATTCGACAGATCTAGCTACTCATGCGTAATGTAAAGAGAGTGGACAGATATAAAGATGCAATTTCCATTTTATAGATAGATTCAGAGTACAAAATGATAATGGAAAATAAGGGTAGAGAGCCTGGTAGCAATATCTTGCTTCCTAAGGCTTTTACACTGTGTTATCTCTATTCTGCCCAAAAAATGTTCTTGCTTCCACAAGAGTTGGCCCTCTCTCTGTTTTTTACACTTTCCGGCACTCTTCCGAGTTGACCAGGACGATCTCGCGGCGTAATGATGCATTATTTTATGCGATGAAATAATGGTGTAGAATGCGGTGGTGGAATATGTGTTGTGCATACAAGTTTATTCAGCAAGACCCAAGTATAAATCCTACTGAGTTGCCTGGTAAGCCCAGGGTCGAACACAGGGACTAAGGAAGAATAGTATGCGATGGTAATTTTAGATCACTTTGCGGTAACAAATAAATCAAAGAGTTGGTTGGTTTGTTGTTTAAGGTATAAAGTGTATGCGACGAATTTGAGAGTAATTATACGACAGATACACTGAGTATGCGGAGGAACGAGTTAAGAAGGTCTTTAGCTAATGTTTCCTAAGAATGCGTTTAAGCTATGCGATCATGCTACATTCATACGACAGCAGTTCATTTTCCAATGCAAATGCGATAGCTTCTAATTTTAGGACACATGCGATGAATGCGATAATGTCTATAAAGCTTATTCCTAATGTCTCTACTTCTTGCCTATGCGATGATGAAAGATGCATATATGGACAAGATGATAGCATACAATCATATCCTATCTCTAGGGTGCATGCGATGCATTAATAGCAAACAAAACTTATTCCTAAGCTTCTATCTCTTGATTATGCGGTTCTAATCTGACTCTCCCGAGCCTAGATTCTAATCTGACTTTTCCAAGCCTAGATTTTATCCTTAGACTACCCTCCCGAGTATCTCTAATGGACGAATGACGCATACATAATATAAGATGATCACATAAAGTGATGTTCCTAGGTTATGCTAGCTAAGTGCTTCTCAACCCATTCGACAGATTTAGCTACTCATGCGTAATGTAAAGAGAGTGAACAGATAAAAAGATGCAATTTCCATTTTATAGATAGATTCAGAGTACAAAATGACAATGGAAAATAAGGGTAGAGAGCCTGGTAGCAATATCTTGTTTCCCAAGGCTTTTACACTGTGTTATCTCTATTTTGCCCAAAAGATGTTCTTGCTTCCGCAAGAGTTGGCCCTCTCTCTGTTTTCTATGCTTCCCGACACTCTTCCAAGTTCACCAGGATGATCTTTTGACGTAATCTCCCTTTACTCACTTCCGCCTTCTAAGTATAAGGTGTAGAAGAACTCTAAGGTCTGAGGAGCAGAGCTACTAAAGATTTGACCTGGAAAGATTGATGCTTCTAAAGCAGTAGTAGAATATCTATCTGAACTCCTTAAACGAAGGTGACCTCGGGTATTTATAGAGCTTCAGGGTGAAGAACTTTTTCTATTGAATGATTACACTGATGGGATGTCATTAATTCTCTGTCTGAAGTGTCGAATATTTGTCACCGAAAAGTTAAGTGTACTTGCTACAGTATGTCGCTAATGGCTTGTCAACTTAATTCATAATCGACCGTCATCAACTTTCTGTCCCATCGTGATTTATTAAGCTTTAACCTAGATGCGCCCACCTTGAAGCGTCGACTCTATGCAACCACCTTCTTGAGCAGATTTTTGCGAGCGCAAATGATCGCATAGCCTTGCAGTCGCAATCTCTTAATGTGCTCGGACGTTAATTTCTTTGGATCGCCTTTCCACCTTGTGTCAACACATTTTCCTGCATAAAATACGTAAGTTAGCTATTTTAATGCGATGGACGCATGCGATCGCAATGTTGTAAACTTAATGCTTTTGGACACAATATTATATATTTTTACCGTCGCAATCCTGCATTGTTTATAACTTTGCGCTGTAATAATGTGTATTTCTACCCGTTATCAGTCCTTTGCCTGCCATGTTTTTGCTAAGGTCTTGAATGACACTTTCGATTTGGTCAATGAGGGATCCTCGCGAATACGACTTGTGAGTTACCTGCCAAGAAAGACATGGTTAGTGAAGGCCAATGCACTCCTATAAACCCTGTTGTACATAGCCATGGTATCCCTAACACCAGGTCCATTTGTCTGAGATCAATGGCAAGAAAGTCAGTCTTCACGGTCAGGGCGGGAGGATTCAACTCCAGGGCTTTGCATACTCCTTCCTCTTGTATTACCGTACCATTCTCGATCACCACATTGAAGTTTTTTTTGTCGATTGGAAGATGCAGCTCTCTTACTATTTTCTGATGAACAAAGTTGTGGGTTGTTTCACAGTCTATTAGCACAAGGACTTCTTTTCCCTTCAACTCCCCTTTTAGCTTCATTGTTCCTCGAGCGGACAACCCAAACATGGATCTCAGAACAATTTCTGCTTTATCTTCGTCCTCTATGGCTTTCATCTCCTTTAGCTCTTCTCCTTCCTCTTCATCCACGACCGTTTCCTCTTCTTTGTTGGTAATAAATAGCATGAGCTCGCGATTTTCCTTGACTTTGCATCTACAGCCAAGTGCGTATTTCTCATTACATCTAAAACAAAGGCCCTTGTCCAGCTGGTCACGAAACTCACTATCTAATAGGCGCTTCATGGGAGGATCTCTTTTCACGTGGTTACCTTTCACTGGTAAGGTGATGTGTTTTATAGCTTGCACATCCATCGGTCTCCCACTCTTTCTTTCAGATGTTGCACCCTCTTTCATTTGGGTTTCTTTCCTACCCGGCCCAACTACACCCAGGTCCGCTAGTGCTAGCTTCAGGGCCATGTTTCTATCACTCACTAACTGGGCTTCGCGCATACATTCCTCCAAGGTTGTTGGTTTTCTGCTAATCACCTCTACCCTCAACGTAGGTTCCAGCCCATTGATGAAGGTATCTTTGAGAACATCCTCTGTTAAGTCGAGAAGATGAGCTGAATATGCTACAAACTTCTTCACATAGTTTGAGTATGATCCTTCTTGCCTTATCCTCAGTAGTCGCGCACCCAAACTTCCTTCTCCAGTCTGCCTGTATTCAAACATCCTTCTCTTCAGCTCCTCCCACGTAGTGATCACCTTCCGGTTGTGACTCCAACGAAACCAGTCGACCTCATCTGGCCCAAAGCTGATTACCACTACCTTCACCTTCTCCGGATCCGACAACTCATGGATCTCGAAGTAGTGTTCTACTCAATACACCCAAGACTCCAGATTTTCTCCCGCGAATACAAGTATTTCTAGCCTCTTGTACTTACTCTTATCCGGACCTCGCATACCAATGTGTGGTGATGAGTCAGACTCTTCGATCTTCCCCTTGAGCTTCAATCACAGTGCGTCAGTAGTCCCTGATTCCTCAGCCTTCCGGACGGAGTTACTTTCAATCATCTCCTCCGTGAGCTTTTCAATGTTTTTGCATAATCCCATCAGCATCTCTTTTACTTCTGAGATCTCCTTCACGTTCTTCTCCATTCTTTCCTCTAGTTGCTTTTGAGCCATAGCTCTTGTTCGCCCTAGGTTGAAGCGGGCTCTGATACCACTTGCTAGGTTCTTTTTTCCTCCAGTTGCTTTTGAGCCATAGCTCTTGTTCACCCTAGGTTGAAGCGAGCTCTGATACCACTTGCTAGGTTCTTCTTCCCTGCAACAAATAACCTAACCGATATGCAAGAAAGAAAACAAGAAGAGAACAGAGTAATGAGACTAAGATAGATTTATTTATGAACATTCTCCATTGAGCTTTCAAAAGTAATCAAAAATGGAAAAGAAAACATTCCCCAAAATGTAGCAACACTCCTTAAAGAAGACAAGATGATTGAGCAAAAATGGAAATAAAATCAACCAGCACATTAGAGAGAGCTGGTGGTCCTCTCCTGCAAAAGCCACTCTCAACCTTTACCCCAAAATATTCCCTGAAACCTTCCTTCTCCCTCCTGCTACCTTTTAAAATGGTTTTGTGGTCTCTAACTGATTGTTTCTCCTTCTGTCACCTTAGCTGGCTGGCCATTTCCCTTCTTACCCTTGCATTTATAGGTGTAGATAATTTGAGGCTTAACAACCTCCTCCACTTCTTTATTGTAAATAACAATAATTTCACTAGACAGGTAATTTCAAATTTACCATTCACATAATATAATGTAATATATGATCTTAAGCCTTTAGAAAGCCCTTTTTTAGATCTATCCTATCCTAATTTTGTTGTAGTTTAATTTATGTTTGAAATAATTACATGCAGTCTGTTTTTAATGCAATGGCAAGAAACATTGTAGCCATCGCCACAAATGGTTCGGGTTGTCGTATGATTATAGAACATGGTATCTGTCAAAGTTTTATATGAGTTGATTTTGTACTAGTTTACTCAACAGTATCATTATAAACTCGCCCATTCTAGCAAACAATAAATGTGGGTGAGTTTAATTTATTTATAATATGTACTCTTAATTTTTAAGGGTTAAGGGTTTAGTTTATTCACTAAATTTTCATGTTTGTGTCAAATAGCCCATTAACTTTAAATGATATGTAATAGTGTTCTAAACATTCAATTTAATATCTAATAGATTTTTGCTTTATCATACTTGAAATAGAAATTAAAGTTGAATTGAAGGACTTATTAGATACAAAATCGAAAACATAGAAATTTGTTAAAGTATTTGAGTACTACCTAAAATTGTAATTTAACATACTTCTTACTATGAATGATATATTAATCTATTAATATGGCTATATTTGTTTAAATTTTGGTATAGGAACTATGTGGTTCAACATGTAATTGGGCCCGACATCAAGGACAATTGGAGGGGAAATTTAGTGATTTAGCCAGCAGTAAATTTGGTTGCAATGTGGTGAAGAAATGCTTGAAAATTGATCAACAAAAGGAAGTTGTCAAAATCATTATGGAATTAGCCCATTCAATTGACTTTCTTAATGTTGCTCAAGATCCTTTTGACAATTACACTATTCAATCTGCATTTGAACGAACTCATTCTACAGTAATATTATCGGACTCCTTCTCTCTCTATATATATATATATTATCAAAGGCTTATCAATTGAATACAAAATTAAAAAAATCTCACATATTTTTTTTGGGGATGGAAGAACTTTACTATGAATTGGTGAAATGCATCAACGTTTATTCGTCGATACTCCAAACCAAATTGTATGGAAAAAAAGTAATGTCCAAAATTCATAAGCTTAATGCCACACCATATACTTCTGGAATGGGAAATAAATTTGGTATGTCTATCAAAATCAATGATTCCTCTCCTTTTGCAAATTTATTTGTGTAGTTCATCATAATTAATCCCCAAGATTTTATGTGGAAGATTTAATAATCTGGTGAGGAGATTAATTATTTGGACTTAATTTCAAGGTAAGTGACACTACTATTAGAATACCTCAATGACACGAGGCGAGACAAAAGTTAGATATATGTTGATGTACATATTTTCATGTGACTTATTATGAAACTATGAACGTATGCCATGTGATTGATTATGAAATTATGAATGTATGCCATGTGATTTACTATGAGTGATTTATTACGTACATGTTTTCAAGGGATCTAGTGCATGCAAGTGATGCACTAAAGTCGATCCATTATTATGAGATTATGAATGTTTGTCAAGACTGATTAGCATGACATTATTTACAAGATTTTATGTGGGACTCATGCATATGCGATTGTTACATGAAATTATGAATTTGGTATGTGATCTATTTTCCTTCCCATAGTTTTTGACGGTACGAAAGTGGTGCATGTTCAACGACTCTAGTGCATGATAGTTTATGTGCTAGGGTCAGTATATACAAAAGTGATACATACCTAGTATTGGGGATTGAGGTGTACGGAAATAGCATACACTCAGTGGGTTATGTCTACACAAAAGTGGTGCACATCCCAACATTCTTAGTGTAAACTTGGGGTGTGTGAAAGTGATGCATGTCCAAAAGGTCTTATGTATATGAAAGTGATATACACGGGACATGATATATATGAAATTGATGCACGCTTAGAGGAAAGGAAACAAAGTGAGCGAGGAATGAAAAATCTTAGGTCTCACTAGCATAGAGCTGTTTAAGTTCATGCTTACATGTGATTGCATAAGTTGACCCCAACAGGGAGATTACTGACAAAGTATTTTATATATTCAATTTTTCTTTAAATGTTTTTTTCTTTCGAGTAAAGGCTAAGTACATGAGCATGGTGGGAAGATCTATTGATGGTACCATATGAGACTAGAGAGTCGCTTCTGTTCAATATCATATCTTAAGAAGTTTTGAAAGTTTAAAAGGGAACAACTGAGTTTAGTAATTTTAAATTTAAATGTTTTATTTTGTTTTATTCATTTATTTTTAAACAATACTTTAGGGATCTTGAACTAAACTTTGCTTTAGTGTTCTTAGATTATGTTTTTGGCGATGGTTTAATATATATATATATATATATATATAAATTCAATCTTTGTCAAGTCATCTATGTTTTCAATTTTTTGTTTAAATTTAAAAGGTTTGTTAGTTGAGGGATTTTTAAACCTATTGAAGAAAACTAATGAACTAAATTAGCCATTGAAACGACCAAATGCACACCTTAAAAACTCAAAGACCAAAAAGGGTAATTTTCCCTCTTATTTAATTAAAGCAAAATTATTTGAATCTACCACTTCTAGGAAGAAATAGAGATGTCTTAAATGCTGACGGGATGGCTCCAAATCTTAATACCTGCTATAATATTTCATGTAAAAAAAAAAAAAGGGTATTATACTCTGTACAAAAGGGCGTAAAGGGGTATAAACAGAATGTTTACCTCCTAAACAAAAGCAAAACAAAACAAACAAACAGAAAGCTTACACAAGTTTTTCACTTATCAGGTGAATATGCAACATTCCTTCTAAAGATCTCAAGTGAGTTGGGCGAAATATGTTGACAAGATAATATTGTGAGCACGATCAACCGGAACTTCTTTCCTGCCAACCATTTAAGATGAGTGTGTTAGTAACCAAACAATATAAAATTTATCGCAAATGTTGAATAAGAACAAAATATATACCATGGAGGGTTGATACGAATTAAGTTCCCAACTTCAAGTTCGACAACGCTGCAAACTCGTTGGCTGAAAATAACTGTCCTTTTTTCACCTTCGGTTGCAATGGATTCATCACCATTTTGCAACAGAGAGCGCTTCAAAATCAAATGATAGAAGTATCATTTCAGCAAATGGTACTGGGGCAAGAAATTCAGTGAAGAAACTATGAGCAGGAAATATAAATTCCTCTGCAAACGTGTGGTGTGACTTGAGTTTTTGGCGCATGAAAAACAGGAATAAATCAGGAACCATAGAACGGGAAACAAATCTGAAAAAAATCTATGAGACGAACGAACAAAGGCTCCAGAGTTCCTCTTGAGTCTTTACTCAATGCACGGGATAAGCTACAGGAACGATCACCGGATGGTTCCGTCTCCCCCTACTGCTGCATCATATGCAAATCGGCAGAGGAAACACAAGCCCACACAAGCCCATCTTTTTTTTTCTTTTTCCTACTTTATATTTCCGATTAATATTTCCAATATATCCTCTATTACTACTTTCACAATACTCTACAATTTATATTTCCAGAAAAAGATTTATCTCATCCACATATCTAAACCAAGGCAAAGGATTGACAAAGGAGATCGTTGGACAAGATAATAACAGGACAATGAGAGAGAAGGAAGCGTACAACATCCTAATTTCAATGCTAATTTCACTTAGATTCCTAACATATTTAAATCAAACATTACAATTTTATTCACCTTCAGCTGAAATACCAAATGGAAATTCCCAATCCATGAGAAAGATGTATAAGTTCTCATATTACACTTGTCTAAAACAAAGAAAGTACCTCCATGTTTATAAAGAGGCAAGAGCATACTGTTAACTTTGCATCCAAGTATCTTGATAGGATCTTTACATCAATGCAGCCTAACACACCAAAAGAGATGTTAAAAAACTAAGGTACAACACTGATGGAAGGATTTAAAATATTGATGATGCTGAAAATACCATTTGGAGTTGTGCTGCAATGTAGCCCATTCAAGAAGTTGATCTCTCTTTCTTTTTCGCTCTGCATGACTTGCTGCAGCTTTCCAAATAAGCCAATTCTGTAGAATCGAATTGACAAGAGCCAGGTACTAGGTCAACTGACCCGAAATTACATGGTTGAATTCAAATTTGGCAAAGAACTTCAGCACAAAATTACAGAGTTTAGTTCTTCTGGTTTACCCTAGTGGATTTGGCACCAACCCAGAAGTCCTTTCAGCGTCCATACATGCAGCAACTAAAGCTTCCTCAAATCTATCCGTAATTGATTGCTCATTTGTACATAGGCCTGCAAGCTTCAAGTTCTGATCATTGACCTGCACAAGCATATTGGAACAATAATTTGCATACTGAGCAAAATAAACCATTTGCACGACCATCAAAACATACCTCATGGTCACTTGACTCGTTATCCGAGGAAATATGGGAATCTTCACTGTCAGCCCTTCTATCTACAGATGTAACAAGAGCTCTCTTCTCAACAATTGGGAGCATTTTCCCTCCAAGTTGGCTACGCTACAGCAAATGGAATTTAATTGAAATTGACCACTGTATACAAGCAATTGTTTGGCGATGAAAGCTAAAGAAAGCTTAATACTTGCATTATATTTATCATTTTTTTTTCTTTATTTTTTCCTTTCTTTTTTTTGGGGGGGTGGGGTTCCGTTCATTCCATAAAAACAAGAACCTAACAGGCCAAGGATGAGTCTTTTAACATTTTTCCTCTTGCTAACTTAACAAGTGAATTCGTTTAAGTATGACTCTTTTTGAGCCTTCCACAACTACTAAATTATCTAATGACAATATGAAAAACTTGAAAGCTTTCAGTATCTGATACCTTTCCTTCCTGATGTTCTAGAAAATGAATAATATTATTTTGTGTTCGAGCTGTCCTCAACAATAAAGTTGTCCTATATCCTCCTGAAGATAAAGGTCATTTATTACAAAAAGCTAATTTCTTTGCTAATTTGTAGAGGAGATATGGGGTTTGACATAGTGTAATGCCTCTCTTTGGTTCTTACTTCTAGGCCTTCTTATGGGGTTTGAAATATTAATCTGTTTTCCTTTTGTCCTCGATTAATAATAGGTAGGGCTCCTTTTTGTAATGTGTTCTTGCAGTCTCTAGGTTGATTGGACTGGGTTTTTCTATGTGATCCTTTCCATCACGATTTTAATCCTTGATTAACATTTTTAAAAAAAAAAAAATAAATAAATAAATAAAATATGATATACAATCAACCAGATTACTATGCATCAAAATCAATATAAAGATCCAAAAGTTGATCAAGAAATGTTACTAAAAAACAATCAAGAAACTCAACCTAGTAATGGATCTAAAAACTTTGCCATCACATTAGGAATGCAATTGGGTAAAATGTTGGGAGTATTAAGAAGCCTATAGTCATTGAATGAAAAGCTCATAAGTTATTATACATAAAGTGGATTGAAAGGGCAAGGAGGAGGCATATTTTGGGATTAGTCTTCGGATAGAACTAAACCATTTGAATGCTTAGTAAACTAAAGAAAGCTAAAGAAATTGTTCGGCAATGAAAGCTAAAGAAATGGAAAACCTATGACATTAGGAATCAACCAGATTACTATGCATCAAAATCAATATAAAGATCAAAAAGTTGATCTAGAAATGTTACTAAAAAAAAATCAAGAAAATCAACCTAGTAATGGATCAAAAAACTTTGCCATCACATTAGGAATGCAATTGGGTAAAATGTTGGGAGTATTAAGAAGCCTATAGCCATTGAATGAAAAGCTCATTAGTTATTATACATAAAGTGGATTGAAAGGGCAAGGAGGAGGCATATTTTGGGATTAGTCTTCGGATAGAACTAAACCATTTGAATGCTTAGTGAACTTCCACATTTTTATATCTTGTAATACATTTGAATGCTCATAAGTTAAGGCATATTTTATAATATCAAGATTAGGTTCCTATCAAATTAGCTGTTAGGAGTACTTATAGGAAAGACATTGATTATAAGGTTAATTGAGGCATATTAGTTATTGGATGACAGGTTAGAAATAAAGTATAAGTGAATGCTTAGGAGGCATATTTTCTACTAAAAAATTTAGTTTTAGAAGTTATTGTTTCAAAGATCTGATTGAATTTATCGTGACTTAGCATTACTAATAGATAATAAGATGCTTCAGTAATAGATATTAAGATGCTTTAGAAAGTTAAAAGAAACAAACATACCCATTCAAGATGTCCATCTAGTGAGCTATTCTTATCTTTGAGGACATCTAAAAGCTCAGCAATTGAACTCTCACTATTTCCACAGTTCAGCGCAGGTCCTATGTCAGATTGGTCTTCAAATTCTTCCACCAAATCTTCGAGACATTCTGCAGCTGGATACTTCTCAGTTCTTGACGCAAAAGCATCAAAGGTATCAGATAAATTATAAACCTTGGATATGGATGCTGAGCAGAGTCTATCCTCACAAATAACAGAGCATGATTGTTCTCTCCTCTGTGAATGAAACCTAAATTTAGGTTTGGCTTTGCCTCTGATTCCTGAAGCAGTAGATTTGTAATCAATACCAACAGCAGTTCACAAATTTTAAGAAAATAGCAGCATGTAAAAAAAGATGTATCAGCCTATGGAGGATTATCATCATAAGTGTTATTTGTAATTGATTGGCTCATGTATCCAAAATGGTTTAAATCCAACCAACTAAAGAAATGGATTTAAGTAACCAATCCTAACAACTACGAGCAAATTCATTCAACTTTCAGCTCGCATAATGCTCTTGCCTATTGGTCTATAAGCATACCAAAAGATCAATCAAATGATTCAATAAGCCAACTATTTAGCCCGTACCACTTGAATCGTGGAGTATGGCTTAAATGAAAATGAAAATCAATCGGATTGAGAAATATTATCAAAAGAGATGTTTTAAGAAAATTATTTTCATAGGAATTACAGAAAGACAGGAAAGCTATGACATTCTTCGACCTCCATGCTGCAAAAACACTTTTTATGGTATTACTCATGGAATAAAAAGATATTTGTTGCTATGCTATTGGCTTTTGAGGCTTACACCTTGAGGCAGCTCAAATCTTTAGCCATGAGTCTAAGCCTTATTTGATCATAAGCAAGCTGTCCCTACATGAAAGTAGGTCAAACCTAAGAGTCTTTGTGCCTTGTGAAACAGCTAAAAATATAAATAACAGTTTACTATTTGTCTTCAAAAGTATAAAAGTCCACTTATGTATTCTGTTAGACCCCCAATTATCCACACGTACAAAAGGAAGGGTAAAAAGGGGACTCATCACAGGGACAGTGTAGGAGGAGGACGAGAGTTCTGTTATAAAAGTCCACTTATGTATTCTGTTAGACCCCCAGTTATCCACACATACAGAAGGAAGGGTAAAAAGGGGACTCATCACAGGGGCAATGTAGGAGGAGGACAAGAGTTTCGTTATTTTTGTTGTGGGGACCAGCAGAGCGGTTTATGAAGGGTTTGGGGGTATCAGCCAGTTTTTGTGAAGTTTTTGAGCTGAAAAGCTCGAGAGAAGGAGAGAACGAATACGAGACACGGATACGACACAAACACGGCAACATATCATTTTAAAAAAATTCTAGGGCATGACACTACAAGGACAGATTCATAAAAATGTACATTTATATATATATTTTATGCCAAAAGAAAATTCAAAGCAAATGAGTTTATGCATTTATAATCCTTAAAAAATTAGTTTGATGTATTTCACATTCAAATTTTATTATTATTGTCATATATGACATGTGTTTTTTGGCCTACTCAACAAGTATTTTATGCTTGTATTAAAAAAAAAAAAAAAAAAAAAAAAAAAGGTGTTCTATGTATATCTAACACATTTATTGGACAAGTGTTCGATACGTGTCTAACAAGTGTCCAAGTATCCGACAAAGACACACTAACCAAACTAAAGTGTGTGCTTCTTAGTTGTTGGGCCTTTCTGAGTGCAAAGATATTTAGATATCTAATATATTCATGCTAATACATCATTGCTCGAGATAATTTAGCCCATAGCTAGTTTTACGACCACCATTTAAAGAAACATTGATGACAAAAATTACAAGATGCCAATAATGTTAAGAATTTTTTATAATATTTATTAAAAAATAATAATAAATAAAAGTGACAATTGATAGAAGTGAACTTTTCTATTAAAACAAAAAAATATACATTAAAAGAATTAATGTAACCATTACATCGAGTGATGCTTGTTTTTACTCCTTTTTTTAAGAAAAAAAAAAAATAATTAATGTTTTTTCAATGTTCTTCAATTTAAACTCAGGCTTATGCCTCATATCACTTCAAAACTTACGTCTCACCTCTTCAAAGAAAAAAAGCTTCAAGGTGCTTTTAGTCTTTTAAAACATTAATGTGTGTGAACATAATTAAGCCATGGTGACACTCCTATAATAAGTCTGCCTACTTCAGGACCTGTTAATCATCAAGGTCATTAGAAGGATGAGCTTATAACACATACGGAAAAAAGTACCCACAACTAGGAATAAGGTAGTACCTTTATCTGAGCTGCATGCTCCAGAGTATGCTATATAGGATGAAGAAAAGGAAGCACTGTTATTCAGAACCTTAACTACCTTGGTTTCTTTGTTTACTGGAAACCATGAGCATACACCAGTTTGCCTTTTAGTTGCACAACCAGGAGGACTATCTTCATTTAACCTCTTGGCACCAGAGGCAGGAGAGAATTCGAGAGCACATTGCTTGCCTTTCCAAAGATATAATAACCAGTACATTTTAAATTAGAGGGGAAGAATGCTAGAAGACACAAAATATAAGGGCATTCGCAGAGCCCTTAACCAATCCCAGTATTATTGACTATTACGGTGGGGCAATTAATGATCGGAACATGAATGAAAGATGTGAAAAGTGCCTGATTGATAAGTTATCAGTACAAGACCTTTAGAAACTACCTCCCAGTTACAAAAGGAGGTAAGATGATGAAAAGTAACAAAAACTCATTTTCCAGTTGAAAGATATATAGGACATTGCTTTGTAAGGGGATACAGAAAAGATACTTCACCTTTGAGCCTGTCCAGCCTTAAATTGAGCTGAAGTTCTTCCTAATAAAGTGTAAAGATATATGAGTCTTTTTGTATCAAACAAGGACAAAAAATAATTCAACCTAAACAGAAAAAATCACATCTAAGAATGGACAAGGCCAAGTATTGAAAAATAAATAATAGAAAAAAAAACCAAAGGCACAAATTTTTATTGATACTCAAAGTTACACAAAGTTAACACTTCTTTAGGAATTAAGTTAAAAGCCCATAAAGCAATAAGACTAGCGTCTAAAACGTAAACATGGTCTAAAAATCATTTACAAGTTACAACAAAGCTCGCCAACAAGAATTGATCTCATAATGACTCAAAAACAAAAATTATAACAATCTCATAAAAGAGCATTCAAAATTCTCACGGAAACTAACTTTTTTTCTTGATTCAGAGGCGTTTCTTAGAAGATATAAGAAACCAAAATGGCTAACAATATCAGATATCCTGATTTTAGAAAAACATAGCTAAAAATGGGTGAGGAAAAACTAAAACGTGTAAGCCTACTTCCAGATGTAAGATAGTTTGGACGTTATTCTCAAATAAATTAGGCAAGACTAAGAGTAAAGACTCTTTAAAGCTTGAAAGTATCATTTGTGATTTTATGATTGTATGAGCAAAAAAACAACTTCAATCACCTTTAAGGAAAAAATAGGTTTCCGTGAAAACAACTACAAAAATACTCATCCAAACGCGACCAAACCTGTTTTTATTCACTTCTTACAATACTTGTTTTTTTCCTATTTTTTATTCGAATAGCAGAAACTGTTTCCAGACCACTTCCATATAGCCACTAGCATTTATTTCAAAGTCAATTTCATGAGTTAATAAATATTTCATTCAAGACAGAGTTGAAGAATAAGTTCAAAACTTGCACGTAATTGATGGAAAAGAAACAAAAATCAACTAATGCCTTGATTCATAACCATTTCGATTATTATTTTGGAAAATTAAACTTACAAACACTACATTCATCTATTGCTTTCTCTTTTTTGTTATTTACTTTTTAAGGGTGTTTTCAAAAACCGAATATGGCTTAGAATTCAAATGTTTAGTATTCAAAGCAAGTTGTAGGAAAACAAGCATAATTTCAAAAAAAGAAAAAAGAAAAAAACGAAATGGTTATCAAACTACACCTAATATATCACTATCACTACTTATTTTTTAAAAGAATACAAATATCAAAGCCCTGAATATCGTCGTTCAAGACAAAAACGTTGTGTAAAAAAATCCCTGGAACAAGATTAAGGGTACACAAGGTGATTAGAGAAAACGAGATACAAACCTTTTCCTCCATAGCTCCTTCAGTTGAATGAAAATCATCGTCCTCTGTAGCGATCAGATTAGAAAATAAAGCCAATAAATTAATCATCGGCCTAGGGGGAGGAAACAAAAAAAAGTCTAATAACCAAGGTGAAGGAAGTACCGGAGATGTCGCAGTCAGAGTCTGCATTCGCCTGCATTTCTCTCCTGAAACAACCGGACACCGGCGTTCACAACAGGAATATTGAACAAACAAGAAATTTCAATGATGAAGGCGATGCATAGGCAATGGATTGGAGCTTTTCAGAGCCTCTGGGACGACAATTTTCCCAAGAGAGGGTTTTCAGTTTTCGCTGAATCATGATGCCGAGTATTCGAATTATTATTATTATTACTATTATTTTTATATTTGGTCCAACGTTTCGATTTACCCTTTAATCACTATTTTGGAGCTGAGATAAGTAACGAAGTCTATTTATATTTGGGTGTGTTTGCCCGCCAACTTTTTTATTTTGGGAAAGTTGAGTTATTAAATTTTACCGATTTACCTTAACTCATTACAACTCTCTTTTCTTTCAATATTTTTGATGATTCTATCTATCGATCATTGTTGTTGATTATTCCTATCACACTTTGGGGACCAATTTCGAGCTCCGATAACCATCTTCGATGAAAACTCCAACGATCAATTTCGAGCTCCTACAACCACCTTCGATGACCCAACTCCAACGATCACCTTTCGTACCACCAACTCCGATGAAAATTCCAACGATCAATTTCGAGCTCCTACAACCACCTTCGATGACCCAACTCCGACAACCACCTTTCGTACCACCAACTCCGATGACCAATTTTGGTCTTCGATAACCACCTACAATAACAAACTTTGATAACCAACTCTGACAACTACTTTCATAGGCTTCAACAACCACCTCCAACTACAAACTATGATGAAAATCACCTTCGAGCAAGCAACTCCGACAACCAACTCCAAGCTTTGACAATGTAAATCCATGAATTTGTTTTACTAATTAATTAAGTTTAAGTCCTCTTAATTATGTGATTAAAATGTGTATTAGTAATAAATGGAAAGCATGAACTAAGTATGTTAATTGAATAATGCATTTGAAATGACTAAGAAGGGAAAAAAATTCTAAGTGTTGCATATATATGCGTCCAGATGGTGAACCTGATCGACGCCTAGAAAGTCAATAACAATAAGGTAAGTCGGGAAAAGGGGCAAGAAAATATGTTAAATATAGAAGCTTAAGCTCTCGAGTAGAAAGGGATACAATGATGCCTAGTGTAAAATGGAAAAACGGTTGTGTGAGTTGGGCGTTGAGTGAAAGAACCTATGAAGGCCCTGAGCGGAAATGTGGATCATCCCATTTTTTTTTTTCACATAAACATAAAATACAGTACAAATCATGCATTCAAAAGACTAAATTACAGCATGCCCAAGAAGAAGAAAACTGGGGGAAAAAAAAAAAAGAAAAAAAGAAAATGTTTAGAAACCTTACCCTTCAAGATCCAAATCTTCACGAATTTCCTTTTCTTTCCAAAATGTCACGAACGAAGACAATCCCTCCAACCAAGATGGCCATCACTACAAGAAGCCTTCTGTATTCTCTTAGGATGAAAATCACAAGAGTTGTGGCCTTTTTGAATTTTGGTAGAGGAAGAATTCAAGAGCTTTTCACACTGGGATTTCCTTTTTTTCTTCTAAGATCTTCTTGAGAGAATAAGGATTATGTACAATTAAAGAACCACCACAACCCTCAACCCCTCACAAAATGTGAGATGAGAGAGATCATGGAGGGAAGTTATTTTCTTCCCAAGAAAAAAATTCAAAATTAAAAGTAAAAATATAAATTAATTAATTTTAATTTAAGAAATATATATATATATGTAATATATAACATATAACCTATGGTCCAATATTGTATCATATACAATATAATCTATAGTTTTAATTCTCTTGTGAATGGTTTTTAATATAAATCCAATTTATATTAAATTTAATTCTATGAACCAAATTCATATAATTAATATTTGAATCATATTCAGATATTTATTTCCTCTCAAATAAACTTTATATTAAAATATATCAAATACATTATAATAACTATATAAAATATAATTAAGAACATTAATTATATCACATATAATTAATTCCCTCAATTAATTTGAACAATTCAAATTAATCCAAAATTGATTTTCATTTAAATACTTATTGAGCTACAAAGGGGGCCTTATGGACCCATAGATTGAAGCTTTAATTGTACTTAAATAATTAATTAAATTATTTAATATCCATTAACTGTCGGGCACTCTGCTAAAGATCGATAGTTGCACTCTTTGCACTATAGATATATTTCTATGTCCATTGGATATAACCAGTCAACAGTACGATGTCCCTTCACAAATTGCTTGTAAGTACATCTAGGCCAAAATTGTCATTTTGCCCCTGTAATTACATCTAACTCCTTAAGTACCACTGATCCCTCTAATGAATAATAAGTCATAGTTCAACTATGATCAAACCCCTCTCGAGCCAAGAGAGGGTGTGGTGCCATATTATTCAAGCCCCGAAATCAGCTCTTAAGGGAGCAATTGATTTATTTACCCTAACAATGGGGAATAAGTGAATTTCTTCTTGTGTAGATGTATTCTTAGCTCCCCAATCAAAAGAATCCCCAAAATGGTAGGCTTAGTGAGTCGGCGATCTGGTCACTCTCACCCAATCAAAAGACCACCTTCATAGGCAAGAGTTTACTCAGGATTCAGGTCATGTCACCTATGGTCATCCTGGTGAAATTTAAGTCTCTATTATGAATGGTGTTATATAATGAGACTAGTCATTTCATAATCCCGTCTTATACAAACCCCTTTGTATATAAAATCCCTGCTCACATGTCACTACATGAATGATTAGGATCATATCATATGTAGCATTTTACAACAATTATAACATCTACAGAGTGGGTTGTATTCATAGTGTCACCAAAATAAGGTATCCAACCTTATCCATTTACTACAGACATTAGGTTATCACTTAAATATAATCCACCTGTATGTCTCTATATACATGTTTAAGCTACAGAAGATAACCTAGGATGTTAGTTTATTGGTTTGTGGGTTAATACTACTGAATGTCAAATAAAACATCTCGTATTTTATTAAATAAATAAAATGTTTGTACAACAATTACAAACTACAGAACCCTACGAGATTTAGGGTATCAACCCCAACAATCTCCTATTTGACCTAAAGCTAGTAGGATGTACAATATAAAATTTATACTAATATACAAGTACACAAAGCAATAAACTAGGGTATAACACCACACCGTCCAGTACAAAGCTCCCACTTGCCCTAGTGTAAATGTGACATGTTCTATAAACCCATACTCTGCATGTGACCCTCAAACCCCTTAGCCGTGAGGGCCTTTGTAAATGGATCAGCAATGTTGTGCTCCGAAGTTATTTATGTGACGATCAGTCTCCTCGATGCAAAATCTCTTGAATGAGATGATACTTCCGCTTTATGTGCTTCCCGCGCTTGTGACTCCTAGGCTCTCGGGAATTAGCCACAACATCATTGTTATCAAAATAAAAGATTATAGGCTTTATATGTCTAAACTACTTCCAAATCAGTCAGAAATTTCCTAAGCCACACAACTTCTTTAGCAGCTTCACTAGTCGCTACATACTCAGCCTCTATAGTGGAATCGACTATGCATCCCTGCTTGGTGTTCTTCCAAACTACTGCTCCTCCGTGGATTTACTAGAATCTTTACCAGTTTGGAAATCAGAGTCTGTGTATCTTGTAAAGATCAGATTCTTAGATCCATACACGAGCATGTAGTCCCTCGTTCTCTGTAGATACTTGAGGATATTCTTAGCGATAGTCCAGATATTAAATCTTGGATTAGACTAATATCTACTGACTATCCCTGCCGCATAGCGGATTTCAGGTCTAGTACATAACATCCCATAAATCAGACTACCAACAACAGATACATAGGAGATCCGTCTCATTTCCTCAACCTCTTAAGATGTCTTAGGACACTATTCCTTAGACAATATAACTCCATGCCTGAAAGGGAGTATGTCACACTCCCTCCCAGATTACCCTCTTAATCCGAAAGAGATTTTGACGGCAGCAGTTACCAACCTTTTTATGGCACTTACTACATGTTTAACATTCTTAACCTGCTTAGAAAACCCTAGAAGAAAACATTTATAACATTCAAGGTGCTAGAGGAACTTAGAATAGCTTCAACACTACCAGGGTTCCATACACAATATAATTACAACATATATATACATAAATAAAGTTCAGTGGGTCCCATTATTTATCTCTAGTCCCTAGTATGCAGACACATGTGTACAAATATTTACCAAACAAACACCTAAACCTTCTCTTTCAACTGAGTCTCTAGTGGCAGAGCAGCAGTGCAATTAACCTTTCGGGAGATGACTACTACCTGGGAAGGAGGAAAACATTTAAAACGAGTGAGCTACTAGCCCAGTAAGTAACTAATAAAACATTAGCATCATGCGTAAGATTGAAAACTGCCAAGCAAACTCATACCTATACATTTATAACATAACATTGTTGAAAACATAGCTTAGTATATTCCTTAGTTGAGAGATAACCCTTTTGCTCAATCCCTCAACGTCAAACCTTAGTTGATGTGGAGTACTCTCAACACAACCAACGTCAACTATACCTACGTGCACATGGTAATCAACAAGTACCGTCGTACTTTAGGTACTATGGCCCAGATACCTTCTTAGAGTCCTTCAGTATCAGGTTCATTACTAAACATTCCCAGACACCTTCTCAAAGTCCTTCAGTATCGGGTTGATAATAATCATCATAAAACTCATACTTTGAAATAAAACATATTCTGGAAGCATAAGCATCATAAATCATATGCTTAACATCTTTATCACCTATCTTGAAACTACTAACGCATGCTACTTGAACATAAAGAATAGAAGTACCGAAACCATGCTTTCATAAAACATGAGCTAGGCATGCGTTAGAAAACTCATGGAAAACTAGTTTGCTTGGAAATCTCTTTTTAACATACTTTAAAATAAAAGCAAACATGAAGCAAGACTTTAAGTAAACCATGCATTTACTAAAACATATTAAAAAACACTTAGTTTTTGTCACTCACAACCTTGGGTGTTCCTTCTAGGGTTGATAGACTTATCTTATTGTCATTAACCTTGTGGATATGAATAACATGTTTAGCTGGTGTCTTTATTCTTCTTGTGAGACTAACTTACCTAAACGAGCTTGACATTCAATTTAAAATATCAATTTCCCTTTCAACGCATACCTCTTATGCGTCCAACACTTAGGAAAATCTTGAGTAACTATGCCTTAGTTTATGCGACCAGCAAGCACACACTAAACGCCCATTGCATGCTTTAGACGCCCAACCAGTCGCACATTAACACACCGTCAGCGCCTCTTTGCGCCTACTACTTCAGCGCATGCCCACACAGTTTACGCACGCCAGCACACTCTCGAGCACAACATGATGAGCCCCTTGCACCCAACTTGGCCCTTCACGTGCGCCTGCAGCCTACCTGGGCAGAGCTGCTTGCTTGCTTAACAACTGCAGCTGCCTGCTTATTCAACCAAAATTTCAGTTTCAAGTTTGAGCTCGAATAACTTATTTTTCATATCTTATCTCAGAAAATTTTCTTCTACAAACTTGTTTAAAAATTTCTTAAATAGTTATCTTAAAATTTGAGCTATTAATTTCTCTTGGTTTGTCTGAAAACCTCAAATCTTCACCACTGGCTCAGATTCATCCGAGAGCTTGACCTTCTTGAAGATTTCTTCAAATTTTACCTTGAATCCTTTCTAGTTTTCTTCTGGCAGCCCCAACCCTTCAACTACACTCATTAATTTCGAATGTCTCTGAAATCACTTCAATAACATGAGTAGAATGTTGCTTGAATTGAGACTTTCTCTTTTATACCATGGACTACATGTCCTTCTTTTCATCCTAGGCTGTCAGCTCACCCTCTAAGGGAAATCAACACCTCTAATCAAGACAACTGGCTATTAGAATCAGTGATTAAGTTGTAACCATCCCTTAAACCAACACATGAACCAACATCACATTACCAATGCATGGTAACACCTCATTGTATAGCCCACCAACCAGTGCATGGACTTGCTTGCCCACATGGCTTGTCTGGCCGACGTGCACCTATATGCAAACCTACTACCGCTCAGCACTTTAGGCAACCTTGCCCCATGCCATGCACATTAACGCCCACTAACCTTGAGATGGGTTTGGTTGGCGCATGCCTATGCTCAGCGCATGACATCTCATATAACCATTACTCAGCTGCTTATCCCTTGCCTTACGGCCATCATGCGCTCAAATAACCTCAATGAACATGGTTGTCACACACCTAGGCAACACATCAAGGCTTTCTATGTCAGGCTAATATATTTAGCCAAATTTTTCCTTACAAAGTGCCTTATTGTCTTGCTACCCAAGGCCTTAATACTCAATACTTATAACATTTTTCCTTCTTTTTCCTCTTCAAGCGTTTCCCTACAACATATTATTAACTTATACTTAATCTTGATTAACATGTTATTTAACTTACTTAAGTAGGGAAAATAGGGTTCGGGGTTTACAGAGTAAACCTCTCTTGGAGTTCCGTATCAAAAACTTGACAAACATCTTATCAATGTACGATGCCTGAGATAGGGCTAGAGTTTTGTTCTTTCGATCTCTAAAGATCTGAATGCCCAGAAAAAACTGCATCTCTCCCAAATATTTCATTTGGAATTGGGTCGCTAGCTATTTCAGTCAATAGACCTACATTATTCCCAATGAGTAGGATATCGTCTACATAAAACACTAAAAAAAACTACTGAATTGTTGATGATTCTCTTGTATACATAAGGCTCATCAACATTTTGATCAAAGTTATAAGATTTGATTGTAGTATCAAATCTTATATTCCAAGATCAAGAAGCTTGCTTCAATTCATAAATAGATCGATTAAGCTTGCAAACCTTTTGCAATTGACTTTGAGTTATGAATCCCTCAGGTTGTTCTATATAAAAGGGCTCCTCAAGATTGCCATTTAGAAAAGCAATCTTGACGTCCATTTGCCAGATCTCATTGTCATGATATGAGGCAATGGATAGGAGGATTCAAATAGACTTTAACATGGAAATAATTGAGAAAGTCTTTTCATAGGCGATTCTCTCAACTTGGATATAACCATTTGCCACAAGTCTAGCCTTAAAGGTTTCCCGTTTTCTCTTGTAGATCCATTTGCAACCTATATGTTTAACCCTATAAGGTTGATCTACAAGATCTCAAACTGAATTGAAGTACATAGACTCCATTTTGAGATCCATAGCCTTGATCCATTCATCTTTGTCAACATCCTCCATTGCCTTCTTCTAAGACAATGGATCTTCAACGCCTTTGTCAGCTACCATATTTAGGATTTCTGTTAAACCCATATAACGAACAGGTGGGTTTGCAACCCTTCTACTACGTTGAAATTCCCTCAACACTTGAGGTGGATGTGACCTACTAGATGAACCAACTTCAACAACTCTTGTTGAGGTGTTGGGTTCTTCAACAACTCTTGTTGAAGGTTTAGTAGTTTCATTGGAAAGTTCATTCAACATAATCTTACTGCGGCGCTTATGCTCCCTTATGTGGTCTTCTTCTAGAAAGGTAGAATTTGTTGACACAAACACATTATTTTCTTTAGGGTCGAAGAAGTAACCACCTCTCGTTCCTTTAGGGTAGCTTACAAATAGGCACAATTTTGAACGAGGTTCCAATTTCTTAGGATTTGCCTTAAGCACATGCTGGGCAATCCCAGATCCTAAAATGACGTAAACTACCTTTACGACCATTCCACAATTCTAAAGGTGTTCTAGTAACACTCTTGGATGAAACACGGTTCAAAATATATGTTGCAGTTTGTACTACATAACCCCAAAACGAGTCAGACAAGGAAGCATAACTCATCATAGACTGAATCATATCCAACAATGTTTGATTTACCCTTTTTGATACACCATATTGCTGAGGTGTACCAAATACTGAGAGTTGTGATACTATTCCATACTAATAGTTATGGAATGTAAGATCCAAAAACTCTCCACCTCGATCAGATTGAAATATTTTAATTGTTTTATTTAATGCATTTTCAACCTTAGCCTTAAATACTTTGAACTTTTCAAAAGATTCAGACTTATGTTGCACTAAATAAACATACACATATCTTGAATAATCATTAGTAAAAGTGATGAAATATTCAAACCCTCCCCTTGCTTTAACATTCGCCGGACTACAGAGGTCTGAATGTACAAGCTCTAAGGGTTCTTTGGCTCTAGTACCTTTTTTAGTAAAAGATCTTTTAATCATTTGTCTTCAAGGCATGACTCACACATAGGTAAAGAATTTTCTTCTCTCACTTAGAAGTCAATTCTTCACCAATTTCTCCATCCTATTAAGATTGATGTGTCCTAATCTTAGGTGTCAAAGTTGGGCATTTTCTTTAGGGGAAATTTTAAGTTTTATATTTTGAGTTATCACAATTTTAAACATTTCAGTACTTTGAAGGGGTTTAGTAACTAACAGTCTTCGAGATTTGCAGAACAAATATATACACCATTTTTGTAAATAAATATTTTATTGACATCAAAAGAAATAGAATAATTTTGTTCTAATGGGCACTTTACAGAAATAAGGTTCCTTTTCAAACCTAGAACAACATATACATTATCTAGTATAATATATGATTTATGTAAATAAAGTAGAAGTCATCTCACTATCATAGCTGACACGACTTGCCTAGTTTCAACACGCATCATCATCTCCCCAGCTTCCAGTTGCCACCAAGAACTAATTCCCTGAAATAAAGAACAAACATGGTTAGTGGCACTCGAATCTATTAGTTAGGTAGAATCGTCATTCTCCATTAAGCAAGTCTCCAAAACAAGGAAATCACATTTACCTTGCTTGGCTTTCTTCTTTTCTGCTAAGTATTTGGGACAGTTCTTCTTCCAATGTCTCTCTTGGTTGCAAATTTATTTAATTCATCTTTCTAAATCAGTTTCCAGGTAGGGGTGTTATCTTTTCGTCAACTTAAATACCCAACCTAGACAGAACTAGTCTTAGACAAAAGGTCCCTTATAGATACTTTTGCTACAATTGTAATCTTTAATTAAAAATCAATTTAATCTTTAAAAGATTTAACTTAATTTCTAATCTCATTAGATACGTGATCTTAGATCTATGTGAATCATATTTTAAAACTATTTTAAAAAATGATTTTAATCTAATGTTTGCATGTAATTCTGAATTATTTATTTTAATTTCAATTTCATTTAATTATATTTATATAAAAAATGAAATAAATTATAAACATGCAATTGCATTTATTGACATACTTAGTAAAAATGTAACAGTTATAAAATTACCTAAAGTAATGTCATGTTTCATACAATTACATTTCATTACTGAACTTACATAACACTTATATAATGTAATGAATTAATTAATAACATACAACAATTCATACATACATACTATATATTATAACTCTTATAATATAAATAATGCAAGAATACGTTATCAATGCATGCATACATATATCATATCATTTATATTATGTGATGCATGAGCATACCATAAATATAAAATCATGCAACTAAATATTATAGCATTTATAATATAAATGATGCATGAATAAAATGCATAATCTATGATGAGATTTTTTACTATATGACATATATTATAACATATAATAATAAACATAAATCATACATCAAATTCATAATTAAAATATAATTATTGGACTAGGATTTGACTCCTAAACTATTAATTAAATTAATATAACACTATATTAATTTAATTAAAAAAAACTAACTCTTACAAATAAAAGCCAAACCGGTTCAAAACAAGTGAACCGGGTCTTGAACTGCTCGAACTGGACCATGTACAACTCGAACTAGCTATGAACCAGTCTAGAAGAACCCAAACCAACCGAACCGGAGAACCCACAAACCGAACCGAAACATCATTCCATGACCCGCATGCGAACCAAACGCCGAAACACGCTTCTTCTCCATCTCGGAACGTTGCGACGTTGTGCCCTAGTATCACGATGTTATGGAAAAGAACTCTGTCTGCCGCATCGGAGCGTCGCGACGCTACTGTACATATTCGAATTCTTTCATTTCTGCTTCAATTTGGGTCTTGATTTCTCCAGAATCTCACCGGCACAAGCGACTCAAAAACAGTGAATTACAGACCATATCGCAAAAATTATGCCCAAAACACGGGCCCTTACAAACCAATTTGTAAATTGAAAGTATTAAAGCTAAAAGGCCAATTCTGAAAACATCCAAAATTGTAAACTAGAAAACACATTCCATACAGATTCATCATATGAACACATAATGCAAAACCCACCATTATTGTAAAATTAATTATGAAAAGAAAATTGGGACAAAAAACCACGCTCTGATACCAATTGAAGGAACCTGTGAAGGCCTTGAGCAAAAATGTGGATCATCTCAATTTTTTTGGTTTTCAAAGAAACATAAATTACAGTACAAATCATGCATTTAAAATATTAAATTACAACATGCCCAAGAAGAAGAAAAGAGAAAAAAAAAAGGTTTAGAAACCTTACCCTCGAAGATCCAAATCTTCATGAGTTTCCTTTTCTTTCCAAAATGTCACAAACGAAGACGATCCCTCCAACCAAGATGGCCACCACCACAAGAAGCCTTCTGTATTTTCTTGGGATGAAAATCATAGGAGTTGTGGGCTATTTTAATTTTGTTAGAGGGAGAATTTGAGAGTTTTTTAGAGAGATTTTCATAATGGGATTCTCTTTTTTCTTCTAAGATCTCCTTGAGAGAATAAGGGTTCTGTACCTCTCAACCCCTTCACAAAATGTGAGATGAGAGAGATCAGGGGAGGGAAGTTACTTCCTTCCCAAGAAAAAATTCAAAATTAAAATTTAAAATATAAATTTATTAATTTTAATTTAAAAAGATATATATAATAACTGTAACACCCCCAAACTTCGTTCTTAATGAAATTTTAATATTTCAAATTATGAGGACATTTTTGGAATTTTGGGAAATACAAAATATTTTTTAGACTTAATTATAAATTGGGGAATTTACTTTTAATGTTGGAATTTGATTTTAAAGAGGAAGAGAAAATGATTTCATATATGTATATGGTTATAGTTAGGTTTTAGAAGGAAAGAATAAAACTAAATAAAGTTTTATTTTATTTTATTTTTCTTTTTCTTTTAAAAAATCTCTTTCTTCCACTCTCCTTCGCGTGCAACACAGCCCCTATCTCTTTCTTCTCTGTCGACCAGAAGCTGCAACTTTAGTCGCCCATGACCCACGACCGCCCCGTTGAGCCCCAGCCGCTCAGCTTCCATGCCACTACTGGACGTCCGCCAATCACGCCAAACCTCTCTCTCCACTGTGTTTTCGTTAGTTGCATGGGTTGCGACTTCGTCCAGCCGTACGCCGTCCCTCGCGTCCTCGCCTAGTCAAGTCGTTCAGCCCTCGTCCTCCGCATTGAATCAGCCGGCAAAGCTAGATCTGAAGCGTCGTCTCCCGTTCGCTTGCCGCGCCTAGACCATGAAGTCGTCGGACCTGCCAGATCCGTCCGTCCCACCTCATCGTTCGCGACCCGACGCCGCCTTTCCTACAGTCAACCAGATCCAACTTCCCCAGTTGCACATCGCTCACGGGCACGCTCTAGTCGTCCGCCGCTGCTTCTCCACCCAGTCTCGCGCGCTGTTTTCGTCGGGTTAATGCCGCCGCCGTTGACTTCGGTAAGATTTTGTAAGTGTGTGGTTTCCTTTGAAAGCCAATCAAACTATTGATTCAGTTTTACACTTACCCATTATGTTTGGATGTTTAGATTCAATTTTCGGGGAGAATCTTGAGGTTTTCAGGTGTTTTCGTTGTGGGTGATTTACGTTTGATCCTGTGGGTTTTCGGTAAGTTGTTGAGAAGCTTTTGGTTTAGGATTGGTGGTTTTGAAATTGTGCTTAGAGATTGAAATTTCATATTTGCTTGTTTGTTACTTTGGTTTGATTCAAGGTCTCGATGGGCAAGGAAGGGCTTAAGCTTGCTAGTTTGTAAGGTTTGCAATTAGAGGTAAGTAATCTTACAACTGGAATTGCCCACGTGCCAGGTAATGTAGTTATGATTTACTGAGAATTTGATGATGGTTTGATGTTTATGTATGCCTTGCTAATATGAGGATTTAAAAGACTAGATGTGCATAAAGATATTTGAATGCTAGCATGATTTGAGTATATTATTATTCTATGAGATTCTATTTCATCTGAGAATGATGAGATGTATATGTATGTTATGGGACTATGATGACGAGATGTATATGTGTGTTATAGAATTATGATGATGAGATGTATATGTATTATATAGAACTATGATAATGAGATGTATATGTATGTTATAGAACCATGTTATGATACTTGTGATGCTGTAATCGCGATAGTATCCTCACTGTTAGTTAGATGCTCACTAGAGGTTGTGTGTCTTTCGGGATTCACTAGAGGTGGTGCTTTCCTTCGGGATTCACCAGAGATTGTGTGTCCTTCGGGATTAACTAGAGGTGGTGGTTTCCTTGGGCATCCATTAGAGATTGTGTTTCCTTTGGGATTTACTAAAGGTGGTGGTTTCCTTTGGGATCCATTAAAGGTTGTGTTTTCTTCAGGATTCACTAGAAGTGGTGTTTTCTTCGGGATTCACGAGAGGTTGTGGGTCCTACGGGACTTACTAGAGGTTGTGAGTATACTTAACTACAGTAGGATGAAGTTCAGTAATTCATGTATGAATGTGTCCCATGAGGACTATGGGAGTGCTTAGTCCCACCAGAGCTAGGCATCTAGAGGACATAGATGCCTAGCCTGACTCCAGTAGTGGGGTTAGTTATTAAGTATTTTATACTCACCCTTTCTCATGTTTATATTTTAGGTAAGGGCAGGGACGCGCTGGCGAATGACAAGAGGAATTCATGAATGACCCACTGAGGATCAATTTTATGCTTCTGCTCATGATATTTAGATTTCTTTTCATATTTTTCAACTTTCAGTTTTGATGTTTGAAACTTACTATTAAGATTTGTTTTTAGACCTATTTATTATCATTAATGATTTATGGATACTCTATCATTTGTTTTTAATGTTTGAATTTAATAGAGGTCTTTTAAATTTACCTTATTTATTTAGTATTTATTTCACTATAAAAGGGTGTCGTTTTAAGTTCCATGTATGCATGTGTTTAGTAACGGCCTAACTTAAGTCCTAGGGGGGTCAAGTCGTTACAGTTGGTATCGGAGCCCATGTTTTGGGTTCTGTAGACTGACTTACTATATAAGTCTATATTGTCCTTATGGCCCATGAACGGATTCCTCGTCATCGCCAGGTATGTCTTATCAATTAAATTTTTATGATAGTTGTGCGTTAAAATATTTGTTTAGCTTAAATGTACCAGTTATGTTCTGATGCTAGGTCGGTGACTCGATAGAAGTTTTTATAAACGAAGTATTCAGGTACGACACTAATAAAAAAATATAAATAAATAAAATAAAATTATGAGGTCACTTGGCACTAGTTCATCTCATGGAAATTTTGTTAAAAACGAACAAATGTATACCTCAGTTCAGCGACCTTAAAGGTTGGTGCAACGATGTAGAATTATGACAATTTAGGAATAAAGGTATATATATGTTTAAGCCAAGAAATAAATTGTCAAGACAAGAATTGATCAAGGACTAGTGTTATGTTTTGTGTTGGATAGTGCAATTAGTGGTAGTATAGATACATAGGCCACGTACTCAAGTACAAGGTTAAAAGTTGTTTTATGGATAAGAAAGAAAAGAAGAAGAGCCTATAGATTTATTAAAGGTTCTAAGATATTAAACCAAACGTTTCGAGAGGAACTTTGAAAAGGATTAATAAGTCATACGTACTTTGGTAATACTAGGAACTTGATGGATTAGGTAAAGTATGTGTAATGATATGAAGAATTCTTTTGGAATATCTAGCTAAGTTGATGTCATTAAAGGAAGCTAAAATAGTTGGACATGACATTGGACTTAAAGAGGATAAAGCAAGGTGTTATTTATTTAGGTTGGAGGATTATTTTAGTATACGTAGACTAAATCTATAGCCTTATTGTGATGAAGAGATCCAAGTTAGGCAAATTTGAAGAAACAAAAGTCTTTTGGAGTTTAAAAGTATGCAAATTGGCAAAGGAGAATTCTACAAGATGGAAATTCTTAGTGAGAGAGATAAGACTTATGGATGAGTTAAGTAAAATAAAATTTAGTAAAGATATTATGTTCCACTTGAAAAGTAGGGAAAAAATAGAGGTATCTTGAATTTAATGGTTTTATCAAAGATAAGTGTGAAGGAGAGAAAATTATCCAAGAAAGTTTACTCTTTTGGAAAGAGAAAGAAATTTAATGTGTTCAAAACTTCTAGTTAAGTATGGTTTGGAGACATGATATGGGGGGTTACAAGATCGAAGGAACTGCTTTTAGGACAAAGACTCGAAGGGCTCGGTTGTGAGGATGTTAATAATTTAGGGAACGGTTCGACCTAAGCCACAGTTTGATCGACAAGCTTAGTTTACAATGAAAATAAATGCAAGAAGAAGAAGAACAAAATGGAATGGGATTACACATCTTCATAGGAACTATTCAAGTTCGATCGCAAATAGCCTATGTGCGCGAGACTGGTAGCTCGCTACCAGTGAGAAATAGCTGAGAAAGGAAGCATCATTGGCTAAACCCACGAGCCAGAGACGGAATTCCCAAGTCAAATGAAAAATCATCCATTTCTGTATCGGTTCCACTGACCTCTTTTCTACTACGATAAATTTCACTCTAAGCTAATCGAGTTCTCTACCTAAAGGTTCACTTGAACCTACCAAGCCCAACACTTGCCCGCTTGACGGTCGGAGCGCTCTTTTATGAAGGAAAAGCACGTATATCTTTTATCTATGCTTGGCTGGTGGAATAGATCATTGCATTTTTTTGAAATACTAAAAGCTAGCAATGACTTGTCAACTCAATCGAGATCAATCGTTCTTTTTTTTTTTCCTTTCCATTCACTTGGATCTCTTCTGTTTCATCGATTTTGTCCGGATCCTCCTTTTCTTTCAAAAAAAGGGAAGGAGAAGTATCTTCTTCGGTGGATCCCTCTTATTCCTGTTTAGTCCCCTTTGTTTCGGAAGTGGTTTCTATTTCTACATCTGTTTCTTTCTCGCTTTCCCCCATTTCCTCCATTTCCTCCATTTCTGAGGTTTCTTTCAGTTTTTTAGTAATAATGGGTGACGATATTTTGCCTAAATAGTAGACATACATAAGAGAAGAAAGATCGTAGCGTAAAAAAGAAAGGTAGCTTGCTTACTTAGTGCTTGTGCTAAGGAGAAAGAGTTTTGATTCGAGGCGGATCCCTTTTTTGTTTGCCTTTACAAGTTGAGTAAACAAATAAAAAATCTCGATCGTTAGTTAACTTAAGATTCTCACACTAACATGACAAACATGTGTTCACGTTGTGATTTTTGATGTAGTTGCAATCCCTATCATTTGGCTAGTTGTAAATAGACCTAGACTGTGGAACAAAAGATTATCTCGGACCTACATCGATATTGATGATGATTCTCAAATATCGAAGAACATAATTTGATACGATGAAATAGAATGCAATAGAAACAAAGATACAGGGAACGGGTTACCTACTCTTAATGGTCAAAGCAAACTCTTTCATTCTGAATTTTTTAATTCAGAATGAATCAAATCTCCCCAAGTAGGATTCGAATCTACGACCAATCAGTTAACAGCTAACCACTCTATGGTCACTACTCTTTACGAACCCGGGATGAAGACGTGTAAATTACAATAAGCGGTGGTTATGTTATACCATTAAGATAGCGAAAGGAATGAGTGAACCGATAGGGTGAGGTGCACGAATGAAACGTTATATATATACATTTAAGTAAGATAGGGTTCCTAGTATGGTTGTTAGCTCCAAACGTGTTGGAGTTTGACTTAGCTGGTCACTCAGGGGATGTTGGGGAACTTTTCCAGTTGGCCTATCTTGTCAGTTGGTTCAGCGATAGATGTAGAAAAGGATGGACAAACTATCTTGCGAACCTTGCTTACAGAAGTAGTTGGTCTGGGCTGCAGATGAATTACAGGCCTTGTCTGCAGTTAATCATATAAGGAAGATGGCATAGAATGTGCTATTGTTGCATGTGTTTTGGTGTAAAAGAAGAATATCTCAATATCACGTGGCTTAGGTCAGACCGTTCCCATGCAACACTAAATAAAATTTTGTTTATTTTCTTTTTCTTTTTCTTGTCGACCAGAAGCTCCAGCCCTAGCCGCCCATGACCCACGGTCGCCTTGTTAAGCCCCAGTTGCTCAGCCTCCGTGCCATCGTCGGACGTCCGTCAGTCGCGCCAGACCTCTCTTTCCACTATGTTTCTGTTAGTTGCGTGGGTCACGACTTTGTCCAGCCGCATGCCTTCATCGTGCCCTTGCCTAGCCAAGCCGTTCAACCCTCATCCTCCGAGTCAAATCAGCTAGTGAAGCTAGATCTAAAGCGCCACCTCTCGTTCGCTTGTCGCGCCTAGACCTTGAAGCGATCGGACCTGCTAGATCCGTCCACCCCACCTCGCCGTTTGCGACCCGGTGCCGTGTCAGACTCCGCCCCTCCCTCAGTCGGCCAGATCCAACTCCCTCAATCACACGCTGCTCACCGATGAGCTCCAATCGTCTTCCACCCAGTCTTGCGCACTATTGTCGTCAGGTCAGTGTCATCGCTGTCGATTTCGGTAAGATTTTGTAAGTGTTTGGGGTTTCCTTTGAAAGCCAATCAAACTATTGATTCAGTTTCACACTTACCCATTATGTTTGGATGTTCATATTCAAGTTTTTGAGAGAATCTTGAGGTTTCCTGATGTTTTCGTTGTGGGTGATTTATGTTTGATCCTGTGGGTTTTCGGTAAGTTGTTGAGAAGCTTTTGGTTTAGGATTGGTGGTTTTGAAACTGTCCTTAGAGATTGAAATTTCATATTTTCTTGTTTGTTACTTTGGTTTGACTCAAGGACTCGTTGGGCAAGGAAGAGGTTAAACTTACTAGTTTCTAGAGTTTGCGATTAGAGGTAAGTAATCTTACTACTAAAACTACCCACGTGCCAGGCAATGTATATATGATTTACTGAGGATTAGATAATGGTTTGATGTTTATGTTTACCTTGCTGATATGAGGATTTAAAAGACTAAATGCGCATAGAGATATTCGAATGCTAGCATGATTTGAGTATATTATTCTTCTATGAGATTATGTTTGATTTGAGGATGATGAGATGTATATATATGTTATGGGACTATGATGACGAGATGTATATGTATGTTATAGAATTATGATGATGAGATGTATATGTTGAAGGAACTTTTATCAAAGAGTACCTATGAGCGGAAACAAGATCGTTCCAAATTCATTGTGACAGAAAAGCAAGCATTCATAAACATACACAGTAGTTATACATTACAGAATAAATTAGGCATGCTTTCAACAAATTAAATACAAAATAACAAGAGACTCACATTTGAAGAACTTTTCTTATCTTTATCTTTCGGTCTCGTCAAGATCAGCCCCTCTCGTTGTCGCTACAACGCCAAGCCAATCGTCTACCAAATCTCGTTGTCACTCAACCAATGAACGGTCTTCTCCACGTACAGACAGCAACTTAGACACCACCACTCAGTGACCTTGGTATTCTAATAGTGCGAATCCAAGAGGTGTGGGCTTTGTTGGATTTGGTAGAGGGAAGGAGGAAACATGATCGTATTCAATGACCAAGTAAGTGGGAGAGGTTTAGAGTCTATCGTATAGATAGGTGCTTGATCATTTAGAAAAAGGGTGCACAATCGTCTAGGTAATCAGCTATGATCGTTTGGATGATCATTTAGATAATCTCGCTCTCGCGTGCAATTATTTAATAAAAGCTATACGATCGTTTAGGTTGACTGCACATGTACACACGATTGTTTAGGAAAACTTGAGCTGTCGTGTAGGCTCTCGTTAGCTAAACGACAGAGAGTGTACGATGTTATAAAGTCATTATCCGATCCTGTTGCAAAATGAAAACTATTTTCATTTTATCCTTCAGTAGTAAAAACTGAATGCAACCTCCCACTTTCACGCACAGTTCTGGAGAAAACCACCAACAATTATCTCATAGTTGTTTAATTATAAATAAGTATAATAACTAACTTATCATATTATATTTATAACTTATAGTTCTAATATCACATCATATGCAATATTTAAAACATAGTCCTTTTCTCCTCCACTAGATATAAATCATATTTATATCATTTTCCTTCAATTAATGTATTTCATACACCATGTCAACTATATCATATATAATTGACCAGTTTAATCATATCATATATAATTAAACTCCCTCTTGTCAATTTGAACACTTCAAACTGACCCAAAAACTGATTCTCAACTTGAATCCATTGAGCTACCAAGGGGACCTTATAGACATGTTGCTTGAAGCTCCAACGGTACGTGAATAGTTGACTAAACTCTTTAGCCACGAAATCCATCATCTGGTAACTGCCGAGCACTCCACTAAAGACCGAGAGTTGCACTATTCTCACCACAGATATATTTCTGTGTCCATCGGATATAACCGGTCAACAGTACGATAACTCTTCACAGATGCTCGTAAGTACAGTTGGACCAATTTACCATATTGCCCTTGTAGTTACATCTAACTCCTTAAGTACCACTGATCTCGTTAATGAACAATACATCATAGTTCTACTATGAGTGGACACCTCTTGGGCCATGAGAAGGTGTGTGGCGCCACATCGTTCAAGCCCTAGAATCAGCCCTTAAGAGAGCACTCTATCTACTTACCTCTGCTTCGGGGAAGGAATGAATTCCATCTTGTACAACTAAGTTCCCAACTCCCAAATCAGACAAATCTCCAAAGTGGTAGGTTTGAGTTGGCAATCTGGCCACTCGCACCCATGCAAATCAAAGTACCGCCCTCAAAGGTAAGAGTTCTCAGCTCACTCAGGATTAAGATCATGTTATCTATGGTTATCCTAGTGAAGTGAAGTCTCTTTCATAAATGGCGTTATATAACGAGAATATAACACTTCATGGTCCGGTCTTATACAAACTCCTTTGTATAAGACGCCCCTGCTAGCATGTCTCCATATGAATGATCAGGATCAGACCATCTGTAGTAAGTCATAATACTTGTAACTCTCTACAAATCGGGCCGCATCTGTAATGTCACAAGGATAAGGTTTCCCTCATATATCCATATACTACAAACCATTTTGGTTATCACTTAAGGCATGATCCACCTGTATGTCTCCACATACATGCTTAAGTTACAACTACAACCAGTGATCTTAGTTTATTAGTTTGTGGTAAAGAGAATAAAATATCTCATGTTTCATAGACAACAATGAAGAAAATATCATATATTATTGCATCACAAGCGTTTTTTGAATGCAGTGTTTACAAACTACAAGACCCAACAAAGTTTAGGGCATCATCCTCAACAATCTCCCACTTGTCCTAAAGCGAGTGGGGTGTACATTACAACAAGTACCAAACAATAAACTAGGGCACTAAGGCCCAATACAAAAATCTCCCACTTGCCCTAGTCCAGCCGCGGGCAGTCCCGTAGACCCATGCTCTGAAGGTGACCTTAAAAAATCGTAGCCGTGAGAGCTTTCGTAAATAGGTAAGCAACGTTATGCTCCGAAGCGATCTTTGTGACTATCACGTCCCTTCGATGCACTATCTCGTGGATGAGATGATATTTTTGCTCTATATGTTTGCCGCGTTTGTGACTCTTGGGCTCCCTAGAGCTCGCCACAACACCACTATTATCACAATTGAGGGTGATGAGCCTAGACATGTCTGGAATAACTTTCAAATCAGTCAGAAACTTCCTGAGCCAAACGACCTTCTTAGCAGCTTCACAAGCCGCTACATACACGGCCTCCATCATGGAGTCGACGATGCACTACTGCTTAGTGCTTCGCCACACTACAGCTCCTCCATTAAGAGTAAACACTGACCTTGAAGTGGATTTTCAAAAATCCTTATCAGTTTGAAAGTCAGAGTCCGTGTATCCAGTAAGGATCAAATCCTTAATTCCATACACGAGCATGTAGTCCCTCGTTCTCCGAAGATACTTGAGGATGTTCTTAACTGCGGTCCAGTAACCCTGTCCTAGATTAGACTATTACCTACTGACTATCCCCACAACGTAGCATATGTCTGGTCTAGTACAAAGCATCACATATATCAAATTGCCAACGACAGATGCATAGGGGAATCGTCTTATCTCCTCAACCTCTTGAGGCATCTTAGGACATATTTCCTTAGACAAAGTAACTCCATGCCCGAAAGGCAGTAGGCCCTTTTTGGAGTTTTGCATCGAGTACTTGAGCAACATCTTGTCAATGTACAATGCCTAAGACAACGATAGCACTTTGTTCTTCCAATCCCGAAAGATCCAAATATTAAGAATAAACTGAGCCTCTCCCAAATCTTTCATCTGGAATTGTGTTGCTAGCCAGTTCTTAACGGCAGTCAGTAGATTTACAACACTAAGAAAACTACTGAACTGTTAATAATTTTTTTGTAGACACAAGGCTCATCAACGTTTTGGTCAAAACTGTACGATTCAATTGCAGTATCAAACCGAATGTTCCAAGATCGAGACGCCTATTTCATCCCATGAATAGACCGATTCAGTTTGCAAGATTTGTAATATGCTTTCTTGAAATTAAGTTTGCAAGATCTACTATTTCCATGCATGGTTTCATCTCTTTCATTGGCCATCTCATACCCTACTTTGGATGTTTCTATTGACTATTCCTTCCCTTAGGCTGAGAAAGTTAAAGAGTATCTTGAGGTGTCTTGTTGCAACAACTATTGAGAAGAAAAAGGAAGAGCCCACTAAGGAGTCTAATGATGATATTGGTTTCAGCTTGTTTGATTAATTTGTAAGTTAGAGAGATAATGGGGCCTTTTGTATTTTGAACTTTTTAGATATGGGGTAGATGGATAGTTTTGATAGAAGTTTTGGAAATGTAATTTTTGAAACTGTTCATATTAGGTTGACTATTAGAATTAGGTTCCTTATATTCTTCTGGAAGTGTCAATGTGGGTATGTCCATATTCTTTTAATTAACCTAGAAAATCCTTCACGGAGTTGTAAAGTTTTATAATGACAATGTTGAAGAATGTTATCTTTTGGAAAAAATTTTAGTTCATAAGATTGAAAATGTGTTTGGTTGTTTATTTGTTTTGATGGATATTTGTCATAATATATGACATGTGATTGTTGGATTAAAATACAAGAACAATTTAGAGGTAAACATCCATATTAATCTTTTTCTTAAAAAAAAAAATTACAAACATACTTGACGAGTTAAACGTGTCAAGATATAAATATATTTGACAAGTGAAAATTGTCAAGAAGTTTTGCACTTGAAATTTTATTCTTTTCAAGAACACTTATATTCTTGATATTTTTCAGTATCAAGTAAAGTATATCTTAACATTTTTTACATATCAAGTGAAAATGTTCTTGACTTTTTTTATTTGTTAAGAATGTCAATATTCTTGACATTTCAAAAATGTCAAGTGTCACTATTCTTGACGTTTTTTCTTAGTTGAGAACATAGACATTCTTGACACTAGATTCCTTGATGTTTCTTAAAACGACAAGAAAATTGGCACTTGACATTTAAAAAACGTCAAGATACACTGTTTTTGTATTAGTGGGAGAAGATGACTTGAATTAGAGAGGAGCATGAAGAATTGATCTTCAAAGGTCTCTTCCCATTTATTTGCTCTATAGAAAGCATGCTTAGATTTATGTTTTTCCATGGTTTCTATCACTCTGAATTCTGTTTATTCAGTAAAACAAAATTTAGAGATTAATGCATCCAATTGCTTCCATCGCAGGGAATTCCAATCCCTTCATTTACTAATTATCCTGATGTAGATTCTTCATTGGAATGTCGAACGTTTTCTTTTTTCTTTTATCATGAATTGTCAACTTACCATTTATGGAGAGGATTATTGGAATAAATGGTAGTGACTTTTAATGTAGGGTTTCATTGTTTCATGAATGAATATGTCCTTTTGAAAATAACCAACTTGAAGAAGAGATACGACTATTCTAAGGCCACAAATAGTCTATACATATGTCTCTTCTTCAAATTTCTTTTTAGAACTATTTCATAATCACTTTTATCCTATTAAATGTTGGGATATACTAGCATGCAACAGAAGTAAATAGAATCAATTAACACTCTAATTACATTTGATTTGAGTTCTAAAAGTATGCTTAAACAGAAATTTAAGAGGAGGATTTCTCAACAACATACATTTGATGAATTCTCCCAATTCCAAGCTGCTCTTCACGTGATTTCAGCTCCAATTCAACAGTGAATCACTAAAAGATCTTCTCTACTATTCTTAGCCTTGAAATTGAGTAGTGGAACTCCAAAATGGAGTGAATTTGTGAAGGAAAAAAGTGGGTTTTTGTCAAGAAGAAGAATAGTGCAACAAGAACTTTTCCAGCTACCAAAACTCTGATAACATCTTCAAATTGAAGAGGTTTTATATTTGATTCACATGCAAGCACTAAAGTTCAATAATATTGACACTTTAATCACCTGAAATTCAGTGGGCAAGTGATAGGTTTCCAATTATGTTGCAATATCAAAAAAGAAAGAATAAAAGAGATAAAAGGAAGTCGAGGGTTGAATCAGTTAAGAATTATTTTCAATGTTGTTGGGAGAATTTGAGGTTTAAAAAGAGGGAAGATTTGCATATCTGGAGTTGGAAAGGGAAGCTCTCAAGAGTGGGAGTTCAGGCGTTCCATTGTGTAGTTCCTATCGTCATGTGTCGATTATCGTTTACTTCTTCTAAGCGATCGTGTAGTAGTGGGTATGCGATCATGTTGTAATCTGTAAGTGATCGTACAATAAATTGTAAGTGATCGTATAGGAGTTTGTAAGCGACCACGGAGTATTTTGTAAACGATCAACTAGTAATTCTCAGCGATCGTGTATAGCTTGTAAACGATCGTTTAGTATTTGATAAACAATCGAGTAACAATTGTAAGTGATCGTTTAGTCCTATTGACGCTTATCGTTTAATAAAGAACTCAGTATTCGTTTAGCTGTTGTGTCGACTGGTTACGTAATCAAAGTCTTAATAAAAATCAGTTTCCTAACAACAAGGATTGGAGAGGAAACACCTCCTACTTCACAAAAGTGGGGTGTTGCCACTTTCTATTTTCAATTTTCTATTTTCCCTTTTATTTGTTTTTAGTTTCAATTAATTCAAAATTAATTAAAATCAAAATCAAAATTTCAAATTTTGGAATTTGAAATTAAGTGATAAATTAATTTAATTTTAATTAATTAAATAATAATTTAATATCAAATATTAAATTAATCACACACCTAATTTAAAACATGAATCCTATTCATGTAATTAATATTTAAATCAATATTATTATAAACTCTCCAATTTTGTTTAATTTCGATAAATTAAACATTGATTAATTATATCGAATATAATTATACAAATCCTGATTCGAATTTGAACTATTCAAATTCAAACCCTCATTTTAATTTCAACATTTCAAATTGAAATTCAAATCGAACAATTCAAGTTGATATCATTTCAAATTCACTCCATTTAATAATTCAAGGTGTTCATGTTTTACGAGCTAGTAGAGGAATCTTGTGGACCTACAGATGGGTTGTACGTCCTAAAACTCGCAGTTTGTAAAGTTAAACATATTCTATTATCAATAAAGATGTTATTAGTGAATTCGTAAATTGCAATTTTAAAGACTAAATCCAATAAACTAAGATCCATGGCTATTATATGAATACTTTAACTTTATGTGGAGACATAAAAGTGGATCATACTCGAGTAAATGGTTAAAAAGATCTATAATATACGAATAAGGTTGGGTGCCTTATTCTGGTAACACTATTGGATGCGGCCCACTCTGTAGTTATTACAATTTATTGTAAGATGCTACAAATGAAGTGATCCTGATTCATTTATGTATTGACATGAAGAGTGGAGGTGTCCTATGCAATGAGTTTGCATAAGATTAGACCAAGAAATAAGTCATTCTTACTTTATAACGTTGTTTACTGTTTAAGACTGACTATTTCACTTAGATGACCTAGGTAACTCGATTTTAATCGTGAGCTAACTATGAACTCATGTTTATTCGGGATTATCTTTAGATTTGCATACGTGAAGGTTGGCTCAACAGCGCCGGCTTAATAAGCCTCTCATTTCAGGGGTAAGATCGGGTAGATAGCTCCGAACATAGGGTGCAATAAGGAATTCACGCCTATCCAATTTAGGGATAAGAGAAAGGTTGTTCTCTTAAGTACTGAATCCAGGTCTTGAACAAGAGGCCCCACCCTCTCATTGGCAGGGATCTAGTTTAGTGATTAGATCACAAACCAATTGTTCATTAGAGGATCAGTGAAACTTAAGGAACAAGATGTAATATCAGGGTAAACCAATATATTGACCCAACCATTATTACGAAAAACTTGTGAAGGGTTAACTTACTGATGGTTAAATCAAGTGGACACAAATATATCTACAGTGAGGAGAGTGTAACTATCAAGCTATAGTAGTGTGACTTAATAGTTAACGAATATTGATTAATTTGGTCTAAAGAGTTTTAGCCAATTAATCTTAAATCGTTGTAGCTCATGATCTATAGGTCCATAAGGTCCCTCTACTAGCTCATAAAACATGAATACTTTGAATTATTAAATTGAGTGAATTTAGAATTATATCAATTTGAATTGTTCAAATTGAATATCAATTTGAATTGTTCAAATTGAATATCAATTTGAAATGTTGAAATTAAAATTAGTGTTTGAATTTGAATAGTTCAAATTCAAATTAGGGTTTGTACAATTATATTCAATATAATTAATCAATATTTAATTTATCAAAATTAAATGAAATTGGAGAGTTTATAATATTTAATTATTGATTAAAATATTAATTACATGAATAGGATTCATGTTTTAAATTAGGTGTGTGGTTAATTTAATATTTGATATTAAATTATTATTTAATTAATTATATATGTTTAATTAATTAAAATTAAATTAATTTTTCATTTTATTTCAAATTTCAGAATTTGAAATTTTGATTTTGATTTTAATTAATTTTGAATCAATTGAAATTAAAAATAAATAAAAGGAAAAATGGAAAATTGAAAATAGAAAGTGAAAACACTCCACTTTTGTGAAATATGAGGTGTTTCCTCCCCTATTACACACCATGCCCACTAAATTTCAGGTGATTTAAGTGCCAATGTTGCTTAGTTTCAGTGCTTGTATGTGAATCAAATATAAAACCTCTTCAATTTAAAGATGTGATGAGTTTTGGCAGTTGGAAAAGTTCTTGCTGTAGTATTCTTCTTCTTGACAAAAACTCACTTTTTTCCTTCATAAATTCACTCCATTTTGGAGTTCCACCACTCAAATTCAAGGTTGAGAATAGTAGAGAAGATCTCTTGGTAGTTCATTGTTGAATTGGAGCTGAAATCATGTGAAGAGCAGCTTGGAATTGGAAGAATTCATCAAAGGTATGTTGTTGAGAAATACTCTTCTTAAGTTTTTGTTTAAGCATGTTTTTAGAACTCAAATTAAATGTAATTAGAGTGCTTATTGATTCTATTTGTTTTCGTTGCATGCTAGTATATTCCAACGTTAAAAATTTTCTCTCTTTTCATAAAGTCGTTGAAGTTCGGTTTATTTCCACAAAGTATAGTTCATTGGATCTTATGGACGAGGTGTTGCTTCCATGAGAAAGGTAATTTATTTTATCTTGGGAGACAATTACTTATGAAACTCAGACACTAGAGTGAGTAAAATTGTTAAGGAGACAATGTGAATTAGTTGGCTCAAATTCTCTCACATTTACAAGGTTACGTATTGTCTCATATTTTAGGTGAACTTATTCATACAACAAATATTAATGGTAAGATTGAAACATTATATATAACGACAAAGCCCCATTTATTTAATTGAATAAAAACTAAACCAATTAAGTTGGAATATTTGTAGCTATGATCACAACTAAAATACCATAGTTATTTTAAAAATTAAAAAAAAAAAAATTGAAGAAAGCTAAAACAGTAGTTTATGATTGTATACTACTACAAAAACCATATTACTTGACGCTTGAAACTTTTGAGTATTTGATATTTTTATAGAAAAAAAAATGTCAAGTAACATATAAATTTGATGAAAAACGTTAAGAATAATGAAAAACGCAGAGATTGACAGAAATTTCTGAATTTTTTTATCCCATTTTTACTCAACGCATTATAAACGTCAAGTAAGTTATGGTTTATTAATCTATGTCTTTTCCCTCTCAAACAAAACAAAGCTCCGGAAATCGTGAAACCTCTTCAGTTTTTTCCCAAACATCACACGTGAAACCCTCCACTCAAGCATCTCCTACGCGAAATCATGAATCTAGGGTTTGCCTTCACGACGCCTATGCTTTCATGTTGTTGCTGCCTTGTACGTTTTACCACGCTCTTCAGACTCTCTTTTCATTCTTCACGCTGCCGCTGCTTCCGCTGGTGAGTTTTGGACTCTATTTTAGTTTTCTTATTACACTTGTTTTCGCTTGATTTTAAATCTCATTCTCCAATTTTTCAGTGTTCGAAGACTTCTTTTTAAGTCTTCTAAGCACTATGATTTTTTTCTTTGTCTCAATGGTGAGAAAATGATGGAAAATTAAGTTCTCTTGCTTACGAAGTTCATCATCATAAACAAAACACCTCAAAGTGTAGAAGCGAGAAGGGCCAGAGAGGAGGGAGGTGGAGGTGGGTTTCGTTTCCATAGCCTTTACTGGTTATGGAGCGGGTAAGATTCGACAGAGGAAATAAATGGATAGAGAGAGAAAGAGAGAAAGAGAGAAAGATGGGTTGTGGTGGGATGGAAGATATGGTGTAAAGTTGCAGAATCAGAATGGAAAACCCATTATTTTAGTTGAAATTTGGACTCCTCCATTATTCAAATTTTGATATAACTAGAAATTCCACGGCGGAAGGAGATCAAATAACATATCGTTTTTGCCTAAAGATCAAATGCCATAACATATTATTTTTTGCCATAACTAATTTCGCAGAAATTAGTGTCGAAGAGACAAGAGAACTTGGCCAAATTGGTTTTGTAATGCCCTAGTCTACAAGATGTGGACCTCAAGGACATTTATAACTATTTTTTTTTTTCAAACTAAGGACTCATGTTTGTATGGTGAGTTTTAGGCAAAAAAAAGCTTGGTTTAGGCCTTTTCAATTTCTTTGTTTGGGACCTTTAAGGTTGTTTTAGAAGCACTTGGTGACTCTGATCAACTTCGAAATTAGAAGTTTGATACTTCTTCCATTCTATATAAGGTTGTCAAAAGAAGTAAATTTTAGTTAATCATAATTCTTTTAGTTATCTATAAATTTATCAATACAAATATTCACAATGAGTATTCAGTAAAAGATCGAGGTAAAAAAAATAGATATTAAAATTATCAAATTGAAACAAAATTCAAATGTTAAAAGTAAAAATTTAACATCTTGAATCTTAGAAATTAAATGAAAATTAAAAAAATATAGATTTCAATTAATTTAACAATTCGTCTAAGCTTATGTTCAATCATTGTCAAATTATTAGTCATTATTTTACCAATAATCAATTTAAGTACACACCAATATTTTTAAAGACAAATTGAATTTTAGTATATGATAAAATAAAATAGAAATATCTGTGAACAAATATATGTAATAATTGAATCAATTGCAATCATAGTAGAGACCCCACGTCAATCTTTCAACAACTGAAAAGCCCATGACTAACTCAAAGATAAGCCCAATTTCGTCTAGGATATTTGTAATCAATACAACAATATATATATATATATATATATATATAGTACCTCTTTATAATATTTATAAATATATAAGAACTTTTGAATTTTTCTCATTTTTAATTTCTCCTCCTTTGTTTTATTGCATGTCTTCTTCATCCCTTTCTTTCTTTTTTTTTTTTTTTTTATATAACTTTTTAATTTTCTTTCATTTTCTCCAATTTTTTTCTTTCCTTTCTTCCCTTCTTCTTCTTTTTTTTTTTTTTTTAAAAAAAATCATTCCTTTTCTCCTTTTTTATTTTATTTTATTTTATTTCTCCGAGCTTTTATTTTTTTAAAACTTTCTTTTCTTTCTTCAATTTTTAATTTTTTTCTTTCTCCAATTTTTTAAATTTTTTTCTTTCTCCGATTTATTTTATTTTCTTTCTTTTCTCCAATTTTTGCTTCTATCTCCCCAATCTCCTCATCTCTCCAAACATTACATAGTACATAAATACTATTACTAATATCATTTACATTGATAGCAATAGAAAATATCAGTAGTTATCAATGATATCCTTTATGACTATCAATGTAGAAGGATATCATTCTATACCTATATGCATAATAACGACATATAAACACACTACATGTATCAACAAATTAATTAAAAGACTCTGATTATTTACAAATAAATATAATATGATATCAAATTCAAACAACAAAAAACATTAAAACATTACCATTGATAGAAATATATCAGCAATAGCCACTATTTGACTATTATTGATAGAAACATATTAGTGATAGCAATTGATAGACTATTTCTCAAATTGAAAGCTATAACTAATAGCATCATTACTAATAACAGCTATCAATGTTAGCAACTGATAGCACATTTCTCGAATTGAAAGTTATCACTGATAGCAACCATCAGTGATATTCACCGATAGCAGCATCACTAATAGCAACTATTAGTCATAGTAACTGATAATACATTTCTTAAATAGAAAGTTATCACTGATAGTAGTATCACTGGTTGTAACTATCAACGATAGCAACTAATAGCACACTTGAAAGCTATCAATGATAGTAACTAATAGCACACTTCTCAAATCCCACTAATAGAAGCTAGAGGTGATAGCCACCAGCAGCACACTTCTCAAACTGAAAGCTATCACTAATAGCAGCTATCAGTGATAACTTTCAATTTGAGAAAAATAGAAAGCAAAACGCAAAATGGTGGTTGGACATGAATTTTTTTGTCTTTTACCATTTTTGTTCTATATATACAATTATTTTATCATTGTACTACATATTCTATTATTTTGGGCTTGAATTCCATTTATGCAACTAGCCCTATAATTAAGAAGAAATCTAATTAGGCTGGTTGTAAAATGAGTAAAATAGGTTATGATAATTAAGCTTGTAACTCAAACTTTTTGTGACTGCAGAAGTAGCAAAATTTTAAGTCCAGCCCACATTTTGAAACCTAGGAACCAAATAAAAACGAGACCCAAAACTGAAATAAAAATGTAGTTTTTTTAAAAAAAAAAAAAATATGAGATGGGTTTTTCTTTTTCCCTTCTCTCTTTCCAATTCTCCCTCCCTTCTTCTGTCTCTCCCTTATCTATCCATTGAACCCTAGTTCGAGGGTCGTATAAACTCTATCTAATGAACTTGCTATCAAAACTGATGGGTACATGGAAAGGTCCTGGTGATTTGTAGGGTCGGAAGAGGAATCACTAGAATTTCATCTAACATGAAACAAAACTTGAGCCAATTTTGGAACAATTGGTACACGTCAAATTAGTTGAAATGCAAAAATCAAATAATTCTTTGTGGTGGAACAAAATATCTCTCATTTCCCCCTCGAAAAAATTTTTTGGGGAGTTTTTTCCTTTATTTTTTGATTTGACATAGATAGAGTAGCGGCTATGCTATTATGAAACTTTTCTTTTGATAACTAGAAAGATAGATCCTGGAACCTTCAAAGCCAAGAAGGAAGACCTGAATGATCCACTCAAACTCGTTTCTTTTGGATGGTTGGATATGAGTGTGGTCGAGTTGTCAAGAACCACCAAAATAAAACTGACTTCCTATTCTAAAAAATTTTTACAACCAAATTTTCAACAAAAAGGTAATCAGTGGGAAGGGTTTGTTTAATTTGGATAGTAAGAGTTAAATAGCAGAAGGGACAAATCAAGTCTTACCAAACTTCCATCCAAGGGTAAAGTTGAATCTACATATAAAATTGATTATACGAATACCAAACAAATATATATTTTCATGCAAAAAATTGGTCAATTTATTCGGAAAATTCGTCATTCCTCAAAGCCATATTCTCCAACAAAGCATTAAATCAAACTTGACACCTAGTCAATTAGGTACCATATAATTCATATTAATTTAGTTAAAAGCATTAAGTAATTTGGGAAATTTTTCAATTTTGTATTTAATTAATAAGCCTTTGATAATATATATATAGAGAGAGAGAGGGAGTCGGATAATGTTACCGTAGGATGAGTTTATTCAAGTGCAGATTGAATAATGTAGTTGCCAAAAGAATCTTGAGCAACATTAAGAAAGTCAATTGAATGGGCTAATTTCATAATGATTTTGACAATTTCCTTTTGTTAACCAATTTTCAAGCATTTCTTCACCACATTGTAACCAAATTTACTCCTGCTAAATCACTGATTTCCCCTCCAATTGTCCCACTATGCATTCGGGTACATTTACAAAGTTGAGTCTAGGAATCTTGGTTTTTGAACCTTCGAGTCAATGTAGGAAAAAATGAATTAAGAGCCTTATAAAACCATTCCAGATTTTGTGAGTTTAATTAGTAAGGCTTTTGACTCACTTATGCACGAGTAGTTTTAGACTCATTTTTAAATGTGCTTCGTTGATTGATTGTAATTGGATTTCATTTTTTTATTGCAAATCTCATCCTTATAGACGGTTGAGAGTCGAGACTAGAGTAACAACCTATGTGATTGAGCAAGCATAATTTTCTGTGTGAATATGTGATTCTACCTTGCTCTCGATGATGATCAAGAATTAAGTTGGGGGTGTTTGATAACACCAAAAATTTTCTATTTTCCTCTTCTTAATTTTAGGTCGCTTTTATGTTTAATGTATTTATTTAGTGATTTTACACGTATCAAGCATCTTGGAGGTAGAATCCATCATTACTAGCTATCTTGGGTTAATTTGGAGTAAGTAGGAGCTAATTTAAGCAACTATACTTCAAAAGGACGTGAACAGATAAAAAAAAGCCCATGGACGAAGCGTCGCAACGCCCAAATGAGCGTTGCGCAATGCTACAAGGTCTAATCGTTATTGGAGCACAGAGTAGCATCATGACACTCCAGATTATGACTGATGGATGCACGCGTGTAAGGCTCGCAGCATTGCAGCATCGCGACGCTCCGATGACTGCTATATATAACTTCAATTTAGGGTGGAAAAGGGACCTCCAATCGGCTCCTAAGCTGAATTTCTCCTCTTCCCACCTCTCCACTTGTATTTTTCTCCATTTTTCTCCCCATCTCATGTAACTAATGGAACGATATCAGGATTTGTCTTTTCCATCTCCATGGGAAGGTATGTTCTAGCTATTTTCTAGTTTAGGGGATTTTGGAATAATGTAGTTTTTGGGAGTTTTGTTTGAATGTAATCTTTTTTTTTTATCTATGGGTTTCAATCTGAATTTTGTGTTCATGAATTGCATGATTTTATTATTGATTGACAACAAATGAATTTGTTGTGTGACTCTAATGCTTGGAGATTGACTTCTAATATGTAACATGAAATTATAGGTTAATCCCATTGGAAGCAATAGGTTAGATAGACTTGCGATTCATTAGGCCTGAGATATGTTGCCTAAAAAGAATAGTATTGCTCCTATCAACTTAGAGAGAAATCGTATTGAATGTTTGATTAGACGTTGGAAGTCGAACACCCAGCCTAGCGTTATCCCTAGAACTTATTGTGATTCGTTAATTTGTATGGAATGGATTCATTTTCTATGCATGTTGATTAACTAGGTAATTAGGACCATGGGATTCCAATCAATTGGGTAGGCATAGTCAAGAAACTAAATTGTATTTAAACATCTCGATGAACAAGAATTACATTGGTCATTTTTTATTCCCTTAAGCTAGATCGTTTCCTTTAATTGCATTTCTATTTTTTTTTCTCGCATTTTATTTTCATGCACTTTAAATTATCAATCCACCCCTCCTCATTTATCACTTTAACTGAAAATGCGGTTTGATGAATTAATCTTCCGCGCTTCCCTAAGGTTCAACCCCGAACTTGCAGCTTGTACTACCAGTTAGTATAAGTAGTTCGTTCGTTTGGTGATTTATAAATTTTATTTGTGTAGCAAGGGTTTATGGGCGACGGTAAACTTCGACCCTATCAGTACGTTATATACATTATTCCATAGGTTCATGCAATCAACATTGTCTGATTTTCTCATTGCTTTAGAACTTCCTAAGACACGATCGTCATACTATCGATTGGAGTAAGGCGATGAACATATTAAAGTATGTCAATGGTAAACACACTGACCATAATGTACCTTGGAGCAACGTTGATGTTGTTTACATGCCTTTCAACCTCTATGGGATGCACTGGGTGCTTGTTTGTGTGGACTTATATTATTGTTTGGAGTAAGTCGAGATGCTTTTGTGCCTGAACAATATGAGAGTGGTGATTGTGGTATGTTCACATGTAAAATTTTCAAATATGATGTAATCGGGTCCAAAATGGGCATCTTAACACAAAATAGAATGACATATTTTTATAGACAATATATCATTCAGATTTGGGCAAATAAAACATGATTTTAGAGGTTCGTAAACTTTTTTTGTAATTAATAGTGGAAGCGGTGAATGAAAATTTATAGTTGACTTAGATTGTTTTTGTAGTTAATGGTAAGGATATATCAGAAAATCACCAAAGTATACAGGGCGAATTCCCGGGCGGGCTCATGCAACTAGGTGTCAATTCTCGATCGGGCTCATGCAAAAATCATAAAATAATACTAATTTTCGGTTGGACCAATGCAACTAGGCATCAATTTTCGATCGGGATCATGCAAAAAATCATAAAATAATACTAATTTTCGGTCGGGCCAATGAAACTAAGGACTAATTCCCGGTTGGGCTCATGCAAAAAATCATAAAATAATACTAATTTCCAGATGGGCCCATGAAACTAGGTGCCAATTCCTGACCGGGCTCATGTAAAAAATCATAAAATAATATAATTCCCAGTCGAACTCATGCAACTAGGTGCCAATTTCCCGTCGGGTTCATGCAAAAAATCATAAAATAATACTAATTCCCAGTAGGGCCCATGCAACTAGGCGTCAATTCCCGCCGGGCTCATGTAAAAAATCATACAATAATACCAATTACCCCCACAACTCTCATCCATCGTAATCCTTTTCCTTTTCATTCCAAACACCACAGAAACAAATCCAAACGCGAGGCATTTTCCTACAATTTATAATAAAAATGTATTAATGTAATGTAGTTAAAGAAAAAGTAAAAGAAAAGAAAAACTAAAAAGAAAAAAATTGGCGCGGTCGTCCACCCGATCGGGTACAACACAGGTCCAACAAACAGTATTCCTACTTTTTATGCGCCCGGTCGGGCTAGAGTTAACTCTATCGGGCCTGGACCAGTCCCAGCTCGGTTCCTATCCCGTACTCGGGTAGACTGAGTCAATCAATTTATTTTATATCCGGTGAAGACCTGGTGAAGCCCGACCGAGTTTCAAACTTATTCCAACAATTATTTTGTACCCGGTGAAGCCTAGTCGAGTAATTTTAACTCATTTGCTTTTATACCTAATGAATACATGACGAAGCTTGGCCTGATATCCAACTTATTTCATCAATTACTTTGTACCCAATGAAGCCAGATCGAGTATCTTTAAAAAAAATGCTATTTTTTTCTTTTTTTTTTCTTTTTTTTTATAGATTTATAAATATCAAATGCAGGGCATTATAAAATTTCCTTCAATTTCATTTTCATTCATGATGTGTTATCAGTGTTTGACTATCAGTTTACAGGAAATAAAGGGTAAAAACAACTGCTCCATATCGACCAGCTTTATCGAAACTCGACAGAGGAGGAGGGGTTGGAATCGAATGTACCAGTGGAGTTTTGGTTTTGATTACTCATATTATTATTATCCATGTTTCACAATTCAGAGAATTAATCAACTCAACTCGAGAAATATTATTGTTCAAAAGTTTCCTTCAAGTTCAAAGTGGTCAAGAGTAGGGGAATTGAAGTAATTTAAAATGAAAATTTGAAAATTTGTTTTAGGGGAGTTTAAAAGGCAATCATTTACCTAGGATTGGCAACGAGGACTCCCATCCTCGTCCGGGGTGTTTTCTCCATTCCCGCCCCCACCAGGGATTCTCTGCTGGGGAAACGGGTCTCCACGGGGACCCATCCCCATTATATATATATTAAAAAAATAAAAAATTTAATCAAAGATGGGATACTTAGTGAGTGACCATGGGCCAACTAATTTGGGCCGAAAATCCATATGAAAAGTACGATAATAAATTTGAAATTACAATATGCGCTCCCTGAGAATCCAATCACGGGCCTTTGATGAAACATGCGGACTCCAAAGTCACTTAACCAACTTGTACAGATATTATTAAACTCATATTTTCTATATAAATACAATGGTTTGGATAATTTCTTTTCCCGTTAAAACCCAAAAACAAATCGAAAATATTTATCGGAAACACAAATATTTAACTAATTTTCGTCTAATTTCCACTCTCCATATACTCTCCTTACTTTAATGGAATAGAATTAAAAGTAAAATGAATATAATTATTCACAAATTTTACTTGAAAAATTAGTAATATATTAAAAAAATAACTTTTGAATTTTAAACACATGCAATTAAATTATTTTACATTGTTTTGCAACCAATTTGTAAATTCATATAGAAAAGGGAAAAAAATTTATTTATTTCATATTGATGTTCATCCTTAATTGTGAAAAGTTTATGAGATTGTTTTTCTATTGAGGTTTGCTAGATGTCTACTCAAAATTGAAACAGTTGTCACTATCAATTTGGTGAATGAGAAGACCATCACATCTATTAGGGTTCAATTTTGATGCAAATAAATTAAACTAACTCGAAGAAAGCAAGTAAAGTGATCAAATATAGAGATTTTTAATAAAGAGACGTCCCAGATAATAGCTCTCACCAAAGGGTCTACCAAACTTAATTGCTTTGATTCTTGAACAAATTAACATAATACCTAGATCTATAAGTCTTTTATCTAATTACCCCTTTCAAAGTCAATCTTTTCTTTCACCTAATTCCTAATCTCTTCATATTCCATCTAAATGTTTGTTACCTATAATTTAATATAAAAACACATAGAAACCCACAATTAACATATAAAATTAGGGGGAAAAATATAAGCCAAAGAAAGCACTTTTCAAGTATTTTTCACTCGACACCACATTGGTGCAATGATATTTTATGCAAGTCAACTCAGAGTATCTCGAAACTAGAGTAGGGAAAGGCAGGTCAAAGGTCAAGGCCACTTGACACTCATAGCATAACCCAGCTCATACGAGATCCGAACGTGTAGGAACATTAAATCAATAAAATTACTGATAGACCTAATTACAATTAATTAACTTAGTACAAAACTCAAAATTCCTCCTATTACTATAGCTTAAAATGCATGCATGATTCAAAAAGCAAGATAAGCCTTTTCATTTTTCAAGTATGAAAATGATGATGTTTGCAAAGGAGTGTGAAGTACATATCTGAAAAAGTAAAAAACCAAAAAAAAAACAAAAAAAGGCATGAAGAATAATATCATAATTGGGTTCTTTGCATCAAGGCCAAATTAATTTCTAATAATATGTATATATGCATATTGATTTGATTTGCTTCTCATCAACAACATTACAAAAAGGCTTTCTTAAGTTTTTCATTTTTTTTAATTGAGTTGGCTTACTTTTGAATGTTAGTACATTTTGTGTTTAAGCACTATAAAGTATACTTTTTGGACTGTGTCAAGTCACATCGTGTACTTTTTTAGCATCACAAAACTTTTAAATTTTTTTAAAATAATAATAATCAATTCATCACACTTTTTAACTAATAAAAATATAAATCTATCTCTAATTTTTTTAACAGATGACCCAAAGTTTGTATTCATAATAGCGTTATCCCATTTTTCTAAAATAATAAAATATAACCATCTTCATATTGTGAGAGTGCCCTAGGAGCATGATAATTATCCATATTGTATCTCTTGCACACCATTAGTGAAGGTTCAGAATGACAAGTACAAGCGTGGAAGAGAGAATGAGAAAGAGGATGAGGGAGTGAGATGAAGAGCATGAGCATGCGGGAGTAAGAGAGGTAGAACCCTAGCGTGTGAGAGCATTATTATATTGGATTAGTTGAACTCGAGAGCACGAGGGAGGGAGGAGGAGAGAGGGAGGGAGGGAAAGTAACACACTCTTGATGCATTCTTACAATAGGAAAGGCAATACTTCATTAATTTTAAATTTTGAGATAAACAACAATATGGCTACAAAATTAAAGTCATCCATACAAAAAAAAAATCGAAAAAATGTAAAAAGTAACCCTCGAGCATTTTCATCTATTACAACTAGCATTCTTTTGGAAAACTTGTTGAAATATTTTTTTTTTCAATCATTCCCAACCGAGACTGATCCCAAGATTCTAATAAAAATTTAACTCATCTTTATCGTACATCTAAACTATCGTTTTTTTTAAAAATTTTCTTAGTGTAATCTCGACCAGGACAAAGATCGAGATTTTATGTAATTTTTTTCGAATCATGTAATATTTTGTAGAATTTGATTCATCTGTGTTGTAGTTAAGCTAAAATGGTTTAGCAAAATTTTGGTGGCAGTTCTTCTTAACCAACTAAAATTTTTTATGATGGTCATGCTCTACCATTGGGAAATTTGTACAGATGACCCAATTTTTGGGTCCAAAATGTCAAATGATCCATTTTTAAAAAATAATGTTAATTGACTCTCTGCTAACATCATCGTCATACCAAATTACATAAATTGCTCTTACACCAGCCTCACGAGGTAAATCTCGCTCTTGTCTAATTAAACGCTCTTACTCTCGCTTGAAATTCCCTGGTTTGATGTGATTGCTCGTCAGTGTACGAAGAATGATTTGACAATTTTCACGACGGAAGCCTCAAATCAAATCAATAATACTTGAACACAATACAAAGGTGATTTCTTTAAACTCCAAACTCCATTTCAAAGGTGATTACTTCTCTGGTTTTCGATGATATTTTGTTGAACGAAGATTTTTCGAACGGGGATTTCCAAGACGAGGCTTTTTTAGAATGGAACAACTTTTTCAGAAAGGTGTTTCATTATTTTGAGTCTGTTTAATTATTTTTGCTGTGTTATTTTTGGAAATATAGCATTACGAAATTTTGTATTGGGAGAGAGTAAGAAAGAGGAAGAGGAAGAGTAAGAGAGAAAGCAAGAATACGAGAGAGAGCGAGATTGAAAGCGAGAGTACACTTCAATTACTTGTACAACTTAATGACAAATGTTCTCTTGCTTTGTAGGATGACAGAAAAGTGTCTACTTATTCGATATGGAAATGATTGGGATGAGAATGAAAGTTCGTATATTGGGTAACAGTTGACAAAAATCATTGTGCCTCATATATTGAAGTATGAAGAACTTAAATCTTGCATTTACCGTGTTACAAATGTCAGTTCTTCAAAATTTGATCTTATACTGAAGGTTAAATATAAGCTTGAATTTGAAACCCCTCCACAATGCATAATGAATGATAATGATGCTCGCTTCCTTCTTTTGCAAGAAGAACTTAGTAGACTTCAGATAGTTGTAACGTTGAAATCTAATCAGGGTGAAAACATTGGAATGGGGTTTGGAAATGTGAGTTATGATGACACGACCGTGGACAGACAATACGAGGAATCATATCAGTTTCATCGGGAAGAGGATGATATTCCATTGTCTACCAACACTGTACCATAAACATTTGATTATATAGATTGTGGTTCTTTAGTAGATGTGAATGAGCAACCAACAGGACTGAATGAAATGGATCGTAATCATGGAGATGTGCGTCGTTCTACAGTTTCAGTGGTTCCACCATCTGTGTCTTCAAGTCATAGGACAAAGTTTATTATGCCTGGCACTTCTTCATCTGAGACAGAGGACGTTGAAGTTATTTAACTATTTTTTAGCAAAAAGGACTTGAAAATGAGATTATCTATTCTGTCCATCAACAAAAATTTTGAATTTAAGGTCAGAAAATAAACCAAATCTCTGTTCACTATCAAATGTATTGGGGAGACATATAAGTGGAGTCTTCTTGTAGTCAAAATGGAAGGGTCTGATATATTCAAGATCACAAAGTACTGCAGTTCGCACACATGTTCCATTGGAATTCTGAATCACGACCATAAACAAGCAACTGCTACGGTTGTTGGTCAGCTCATTAAAGATAAGTTCACAGGAATAGGACGTATTTATAAACCTTGTCATATCGTTGAGGATATGAGAAGAGATTATGGCGTGAACATAAGTTATGATCAAGCGTGGCATGTCAAGGAAGCTACGTATGCTCTCACTAGAGGTACTCCAGAATACTCATACTCCATACTACATGCTTATGGAGAAGCATTAAAAATAGAGAATTCGGGTACAGTCTTTGAGATTAAACTTGAAGATGAGGTGCATTTCAAGTATATGTTTATGGCATTAGGGCCTTGTATTAGAGGTTTTGTAAGCTGTCGGCCTTGTATTATTGTTGATGGGTCACACTTGAAAGGAAAATACAAAGGCATCATGTTGGATGCGGTTTCTATGGACGGGAACAATCAATTATACCTACTGGCATATGCAATAGTGGACAATAAAACTGATCGATCATGGAAATGGTTTATGTAAAAAATGCAGTATCGAAGAACCCGATAATCTGATGTTTGTGTCTGATCGGATGGTATCTATCGGCAATGCTATTCGTGCATTTTTTCCCATGTCATTTGATAGATTGTGCACATGGCATATAGAACAAAATCTGGTTACAAACTTTAAGGATAGCACAGTTGTTGGGATATTTAGAGATGCAGCAAGTGCATTTCGCATGACAGAGTTCCAGTCAAAATGGGACAAACTCTGTAGTTTTCAAGACGTTGCTGTCATGAAATAGTTGGAAGACATCGGTCTTCAAAGGTGGGCACGGGTTTACCAAATAGAACGAAGATATGATAACATGACATCCAACAGTGCAAAGTGTTTCAATTTGTTAACTAAAGAGTATCGACTATTGCCCATAGTATGCTTGATTGAACATGTTAGAGGAATGCTCAAATCGTGGTTCTATGAATGGAGGAATTACTGGGCATCTCGAACGACATTGCACTCTGACCACTATGAAACCCGATTTGCAAGTGAGACCGATAAGGGCAGACGATATTGGGTGGAGCCTATTGATTGTTATCGGGTACACGTGCGAGATAATCGATTGGACGGTATTGTCAATCTTCACAAGAAGGAATGCACGGGTAAGGAATTCGACTTACTTGGTATCCTGTTTTTGCATGGAATTGTTGCTGCCAAGGAACGAAATATACCCATCCACAATCTTTGCAGTCGATTTTATATAGTGGACTCTCTAATGACTGCGTATGCAGAGCCTATAAATCCACTTGGCCATATATCTGAATGGAAGAGACCTCCTAGATATGTAGAAAAGATTATCCTTCCTCCGAAGTTTGTGCCACAAGTCAGGCGATGGAGAATGAGAAGAATACCATCTAGAGGAAAATTTCGTAAACAAATGAAATGTGGTCGGTGTGGGAATTATGGGCATAACTGCCAAAATTGTACGAACCGCTTGCAACCGTGCGACGTGCTGAAAATGCCAGAGACCGTGACACAAACACCCCTCATCTAGTTTAGTTTGTAACTAACTTGTAACATTTCATTTGTTATAAATACCAATGATCAGTTTTTCATACGTCATACTTGTAACATACTTGTCACATACTTCATACTTTCTTGTAAAAAAAAAAAAAAAACAATAACAAGCTGGAGTATTTCTATAATAGCAATCTTCATACTCTCTCAATCTTCATACTTTTTCCATCTTCATACTCTCTCAATCTTCATACTTGTAACAAAAAATAATAACTTCATACTCTCCCAATGTTCATACTTGTAACAAAAAACAATAACTTCATACTCTCTCAATCTTCATACTTTTAATAAAAAACAATAACTTCATACTCTCTCAATCTCACTCTCTCTCAAAATCTCGCTCTTTCAATCTCGCTCTCTCTCAAAATCCCGCTCTCTCAATATTTGAACTTTGAACCTTAAAGCGTATAATGTTCTATATACCATTGATACAATGAAAAGAGCAGTAGCTCAATTATGCATGTTCTGATAAAATTATGATATTGAACTTTGAACTTTGAACTTTGAACTTACATAAAAAATACACGTTCAATTATATAATAAAAAGAGCAATAGCTCTATTATACATAAAAAATAAATGATTTTACATACATAAAAAATAAATGTTTTTACATACATAAAAAATACAATAAAAAATACATGTTCTATACACATAAAAAATATGGAGTGTTTGCCCATAGTTGACACGATAACTGCATCCTATATCCGCTCATCTTCTCCTGAGTGATTACGGACGAATCAGCACCAGTCACCAGGTGTTCTAGTAATTTGATTGCGAAGATGCCACAATCAAGCGACCCGTGTTGTATGTCGACGTTCATAGGTCGCGATATTTTCCAACGGGCTATGGATAGTCCAACTTTAAATGATCCACGTAACAGTATTGAAGTAGGGATGGTACTGTGACTGTCAATGGCTCTAGCCAATTCACCAGCTTTGTCATTGGTGTGTATGACGGAAGTGAATCGAACACGAATATGTGGCCTTTGTTAATGTCCATTGCAAGGATCATCTAGTGGTCACTGATATTCATCGCCATATAAACGAAATCCACATCTGCCCATTTGACATCAAATTTACCGGTGACGTAGTTCTTATACGTGTCTTCATCTTTCCATGCTAGGACAGCCTCCAGAAGTGTCTTATTCTTTATTCGTTTAAATACCCCACCACGAGCATTAAGGTGACTCTGTCAAATAAAATGAGAAGTTAAGTAACGAAATATAATGAGAAGTTAAGAAACGAAATATCAAAATTTATTGTTACATTAATTGGCAAAATGGTGAACTTATGCATGCACATGTCGGGCCGGGTATAAATTTTTCTTTCATAAAATAAAATAAAGTATTTAGGATCTGCACGAAAAATTACTATGTCAGTAAAAGTACAAGATAGCCAATAAAGAAGTCAAGACTCGGAAACTTACATCGCACTCGACCAACGAATTCGGGATAATCAATTCCTTGAAGAATTTCTTGGCGAGTGGTTTAAAGAAGTTCTCTCGAACCTCATTGTCCGTATTGTCGTCCGAGATCCAACCCATCATTTTTGTAAGGATATTGTGTGGAACATCATGTGCTACGTTATATGTGACGATCGCTCTGGATAGTGACGTAGCTACACCTGGGAGAGGATACTTAACCACACTTTTCTTCTTTACTTGAGCTGAAGGTGTATATTTATCAACAAGTTTCCTCTTACGACTAATCCTTCGAGATTCCTACATAAACAGATAACAAAAGATTACTCATCAAGAAATATAAAAATATAAACAAAGATTACTGATCAATAAATTACTCACCAGTGTAACTCCTTCTATGGTCGTAACAATCCCAGAAATGTCGGCCTCTGGGATGCTAGACATGTCAGCCTCTGTATGTGGCATGCTGAGTAAGGCAGACATGTTGGACTCTGTTTGGGGACGTCGACCTCTATAGGTTCGACGTCAATTGGTGATGTCGTAGTGGTATCGGGCTGTAGAGAGGGTGTGTGAGTAGGTGAAGTAGTGGTATCGGGATGTAGAGGGGAAATGAGAGTGTCAGAGGTAGTCATATTATTGGTATCGGGATCCCGAGATGGGATGGGTGACCTGGTCGTCTCCTCATTCACTATGGAACCCTTCAATTAGTAAAGTAAAATGATGAGTTCACGAACACATAAAGACATAAAATGATAGTAAATGCAAACCTTGCACATAGACTACAACAGTGACAGGATGGCCGACAATTGCCCTTTCATGTCCGTTATGTTTTCCTCCATACTGGATACACGACTATCTAAACCCGATATACAACTATCCAGCCTTGATAGTGAGTTGTAAATGGTCCACAGGTACGAATAAATAGACTCGTCAGGATTGGCTCCCTCCCTGTGGTGAGCAGCACACTCAGGACACTTCTCATCCACAGGTCGCTCTCTACGGGAGTCCGCAAGATAGACATTAAGTTGGTTCAACTCGTCCTCATCGCATACGTCCCTCATCACATCATGGAACATATCATCACTAGGTGTGTATGTTCCTCCTTCTACCCCCATATTTAGCATCCTCGTGCTCAGAATGCTCAGGTTCGTCTCCTCTCTCCACCCTGACAACTTCATCATTGTCATCTCCACGAATTTTCCTCTTTCCACCCCCATATTCAGCATCCTCGTGCTCAAAATGCTCAGGTTTATCTCCTCCCTCCACCCTGACAACTTCATCATTGTCATCTCCACGATGATCATCACCGTCACTTTCACTTTCAGGACTACCCCCATCACTAGTCGACCTATTTCCAATTTTAGAACTATCATCATTCGCACCTAGATCAAATATAGGTCATCTGTCCACTGAGGTATCCCAAAACTCCCTCTCAGCATCTGACATGACAGTACCATCTTTAACCTTTATCTGCATTAACAACCCAGTAAACTGGTTAGTGTCAATTTAATAACCAGATAAACATATTATGCATAGAGTAAACGTACATTGTTAGACTCGAATATCTCTCTCTTGAGTACTTTGAAGGACACCGAGTGGGAGCATCACCATCGTAATATGCGGGGCAAAGCCACCTTGCTCCTTCGCTCGGCAATATTCCCAACTATCAATGAAGCTAGGATCTCGTACGTCCATACCTAAATAAAATTTAAAATATATTAAAAACAATAGTAATGTTAAATCAAACAACACGATTATTATGTTAAGAAAATTTACTTGGAACATTTGTGGAAATCCACGTAAAGAGTACTTCACAACGTAATTTTTATTTTCTTTTGACCCTCGTCTTGTATAGACTGCTCTTATCATTCAATGCAGTCTTTAGGGCATCCAATGTCATCTCCCAAATAATGGTACCCCAATCAAGACTGTTGTAGTACTCTAAGTTTTGAACATCCTTAAAACGTTTGAGGTCCACTGCATTTTTCTGTTTGTTTTTCCCCATCATTGTGACCTCAGTATAGTAAACTACTGTGATCTTCACATCATCATCATCATTTTCAAACTCCAACTCCTTGTATTTTTCTTCAAGTTGACGGAGATGTAAGGTGTCCTTCATCACTCGATTACCAAAATACTTGATATCAAGTTCATACGAGGACTGCTGGTTCTGATCAACTCGTGTTGGAGATTGCCACAAACCAGTCATCCTTCGAAAAAGTGACAACCTTTCCACAAACAGAGAATGACATTGAGTCTGATCTCGTCTTCTTCACTTCTCTCAGCAACATGTGATGGATAATTAGGCTGTTAAATACCATGTCAACGTCTACAAATCACCCAAAAACTATTCTCTTGAACATGTCCAACTGCCTTGGCGTAAGCTTCTCATTCACAATCTTGTTTGCATTAGCAATGTGGGCCAAGCTCGTTACTTGACCGGGAAATTGGTCGGCTTCAGGTATTCTTAAACGTGTTGCCATCTTAAATCACTCCTGCATGAAATAAAGATTCAATCAATAAACTCCTTCAGAAAAAAAAAATTGTAAAACAACATTCTGTTTAAATCTCGCTGATTCGCTCTAGCTAGACTCGCTCTCGCTAGATTCGCTCTCGTCGGTGTTGCTTTCTCTGGTGTCCCTCTCTTCGGTATCGCTCTCTCCAATATCGTTCTCTCCGGTATTGCTCTATTCAATATCGCTCTCTCCGGTGTCACTTTCTCTAGTATCACTCTCTCTGGTGTCACTCTCTCCGGTATCGCTCTCTCTAGTAACTCTCACATATCTCGCTCACATTCTCTCTTTTTACTCGTCTTCAACCACATAACACATCGAAAACCAGAAAAACAAACAAAAAAACCATAGGTTCACAGTATTTCTAAACCTTAGAACGACCCACCCTTTCTGGTGTCGCTCTCTCTAGTATCACTCTACCGATTTCACTCTCACTTATCTCGCTCACAAACTCTTTCTACTCGTCTTCAACCATAGAACACATCGAAAACCAAGAAAAAAAACAAAAAAAACTATATCAGTGTATTTCTAAACCCAGAACGATCCACAAAGCTCCATTACCGATCAGTGTAAGACATTTTCAGGCACAATTTGAAAGATTTACCGATCGGATTCGATTTGTCAGCGGCAGTAGAATCGTTTGCAAGTCGAAATGATGGATTCTAAAGAGTTTTTTAGTTTATGAGCGATACGAAGCCGTTAGCCTTGGAAAATTTGAATGAAGAGTTTTTAGTTTTGGTGGGTTCTTAGTAAAAAGGTAAGAAGACGAAGAAGTAAGGGCAATTTACGTAATTTGGTATGGCGATGATGTCAGCAGAAGGTCAATTTACATTATTTTTTAAAAATAGATCATTTGACATTTTAGACCCAAAAATTGGGTCATCCGTACAAATTTCCCCTCTCCATTCTCATATTTTTTTTTAATGGGCTCCTTTAATCTTTTTAGTTGCAATGCAAGATTTCCACATGCCAATGATTTTACTTAGAATTTTTGTAATCATCGGGGAAAAAAAAACTTTGTTTTCTCCATTTTCTTTTTAAAACATGAAGATTTTATTTATTATTTTTATTTTTATTTTTATTATTATTATTATTATTATTATTATTATTATTAAGGATGGAAGGATATAGTAGGATCATGATAAATTAGGATATCTTGACCAAAAACTTAATTTATTATGATTAGGATTAGTTTCCATTATTAATTAAGATTAGGATTAGTGTTCATAGTTTATTGAGATTATGATTAGTTTCTTTAATTAATTAATATTAGGATTAGTATGCTTTTCAATTTTTTATAAATAGAGAAATCATACAACTTTTAATTGATAGTAAAAACTTTGATTTTATTTTTGGAGATTTCTCTTATTTTATCCTTAGGCTACATCATTTTATCTTTTCCAAATCATGTAATCTTTCAAAATACTTTGGATATCTTTCTTTCGTAAGAGTCCACCCAACTAATGAAGATTTGGTTCTTCATGAATATTAAAATATAAATATTGTTATTTTGAAAATTTTTCCTTCAACTTTATCTTGAGGATAGCTCGAACACAAGGTAATATTATTAATTTTTAAAACATCAGGAAGGAAAGCTATAAGATACTGAAAGCTTTCAAGTTTTTCATATCATCATTAGATAATTTTAACAGTCATGAAAGCCTCCGAAAGAGATAGTCGTGTTTGGTAAATTGAGATATATTGGTTTTTCTAAATTTAAAAGAAAAAACCTTGTTATCTAAAAATTAAAAATAATAAAATAATAAAAATCTCAAAATTTATTCCGCTTAATTCACATCGATCCAAGAGATAGATTGGTTTTTCACATTTTTCTAAATTTAAAAGAACAAAAAATCATGTTATCTAAAAATTACAAGAAAAAAATCAAATCAAATTAAAACTTCAAATTTCAAATCAAAGTTTGCTTTTAAATGACTAAGTTAAATCTTCAATTTCTGTAATGTATTTTTTCTCATTTTCTTCTTCTTTATATATATTGGTTTTGGTTTTAACATCATAGACTAATTAAAAGTGAAATTCAAATCGCGTGGACTGCACAGGTTACTTTTGAAATCAAGTTTTGATGTTTAATGAGATAATTTAGCTTTTGTTTGGTAATTATTTTATTTTTTATTTTAGAAACTAAGTCTATTTTCTCTCCATTTTTCACCATGATTTGCATTTTCTTGAGTACAATGATTGAATTCTTAGCCAAATTTTAAAAATAAAAATAACTTTTTAAAAACACATTTTTTTTTGTTTTCAAATTTTGGCTTGGTTTTTCAAACTATTAGTAAACTAGTGTCTATAGGCTTACTTTTCAAAAACAAAAACAAAAAATTAAAAAATAAATAAAATGGTTATAAAACACAGCCTTAGAGATATATGTTTCCTCACAAAATATCAAATTTTTTAATATATATATTTATTTATTTATTGTAACGACCTGACTTTTTGAGAATTATTACTGGGTCACTACCACGGTGTATGAAATCTTGAACTAAAACTAGTTGAACAATTAATTAAAAGTAAAACTTTTACAAATATGTAAACCATCACTAAGAACATAATTTAAGAACACTAATGCAAAGTTTAGTTCGATATCCCTAAAGTATTGTTTAAACATAAATGAATAAAACAAAATAAAACATTTAAATTTAAAATTACTAAACTCAATTGTTCCCTCTTAAACTTTTAAAACTTCTTAAGATATGATACTGAAAGCGACTTTCTAGTCCCATATGACACTATCATCATATCTCCCCACCATGCTCATGTACTTAGCCTTTACTTTGAAGGGAAAAAACATTTAAAGAAAGGTTGAATGTATAAAATACTCAGTTAGTAATCCCAATATTGAGGTCAGGCTATGCAATCACATGTAAACATGAACTTAAACAACTTTATGCTAGTGGGACCTACAAGTTTTTCATTCCTGGCTCACTTTGTTTCTTTCCTCTAAGTGTGCATCGATTTCATATATACCATGTCTCATGTATATCACTTTCATAATACATAGAACCTTTTGGACATGCACACTCTCACACATCCCATGTAGACTCTAAGGATGTGCACCACTTTCGTAAACATAGTTATATATACCACTTTTGTGTACACATAACCCACTGAGTGTATACCATTTTCGTACACCTCAATTCTCAATATTAGGTATGTATCACTTTCATAGATACCGACCCTACCACATCACTATCATGCACTAGAGTCATTGAACATGCACCATTTTCGTGCAGTAAAAAACTATGGGAAGGAAAATAGATCACATACCAAATTTTAATTTCATGTAACAGTCGCATGACATACATTCATAGTTTCATAATAAATCACATGAAAAACATGTACATCAACATATATCTAACTTTTATCTCGCATTGTAGCGTTGAGGTATTCTAATAGTAGTGTCACTTTCCTCGAAATTAAGTTCAAATAATTAATCTCCTTGCCAAATCATTAAATCTCTCACATAAAATCTCGGGAATTAATTGTGATGAACTACACAAATAAATTTGTAAAAGGACCGAATCAGTGATTTTGATGGACATACCAAATTTATTTCCTAATTCAGAAGTATATGGTGTGGCATTAAGCTTATGAATTTTGGACATCACTTTTTTTCCATACACCTGGGTTTGGAGTATCAACGAATAACATTGATGCATTTCACCAATTCATAGTAATGTTCTTCCATCCCCTGAATTGAAAAAAATACGCATAGTTTTCAACTTTGTATTTAATTAATAAGTCTTTGATAATATATATATATAGAGAGAGAGGGATTCAGAAAGATAAACGATAATGTTACCGTAGAATGAACTCGTTCAAGTGCAAATTGAATAATGTAATTGCCAAAAGAATCTTGAGCAACATTAGGAAGGTCAATTGAATGGGCTAATTCCATAATGATTTTGACAACTTCCTTTTGTTGACCAATTTTCAAGAATTTCTTCATCACATTGCAACCAAATTTACTCTCGCAAAATCATTGAATTTCCTCTCCAATTATCCCACTATGCATTCTGTTACATCTTCAATGTGGAGCCCAATTACATGTTCAACCACATAGTTCCTATACCAAAATTTAAACAAATATAGCCATATTAATTAATTAATTAATTAATATATCTTCTATAGTAAGAATTATATTAAATTACAAGTTTAGGTAGTACTCAAATACTTTAACAAATTTCTATCAATGTCCTAAGCTATGAATTTTGTATCTTATAAGTGCTTCAACTTTAATTTCTATTTCAAATATGATGAGGCAAGAATTTATAGACATTAAATTGAACGTTTTGAACACTATTGCATAACTTATTTGTCACAAGTATGGAAGTTTAGAGAGTAAACTAAACTCAACCCTTAAAAATCAAGAGTACATATTACAAAGGAATTAAACTCACCATATTTGTCATTTGCTAGAATGGGCAAGTTTATTATGACACTGTTGAGTAAAACTATTACAAAGTTAGCTCCTATAAAACTTGGGCAAATACAATGTTGTATAATCATACGACATCTTGATTGGTTTGTGGCGATGGCTACGATGTTTTTTGCCATTGCATTAAAAATAGATTGCATGTAATTATTTTAGACACAAATTAAACTACAACAAAATAAAAATAAAGATAGATCTAAAAAAATGGTTTTCTAAAGGCTTAAAATCATATATTACAGTATTATATTATATGATGGGAAATTTGAAATTACCTGTCTAGTGAAATCATCATTGTTAATCAATGACTTCATAGTCGTATTCCTGTCAAAATTAATCATCCAAGTTGAAGAACAAAATCACAACTTCAAATTAAAAAAATGGTTAAATTAATTATACACTAAATTTCTATAGTTTTGGAAGTTAGAATTTATTTCCTATAATACCTCATAAATATAATATTCTCATATAATAATTCATAGTAGGGTTTTTATTGAACTTTTACGAAGGTTTTAAATTTTTCCAAATAGTGAGAACTAAAATCTGACTTTTCTTATTTTCTTATCTAATATTTAACAGTTTAGGTTTGTTTGGTCCGTAATTTCAATCGGGTGGACTGAGCTTTACTATTTCTTGACAATTCTCTCGTTTCCTCATTGTTAGTGTTAATTAATGTTATTGTAATAGCACTTGAATATTAAATATTAATGTAATAGTATTTAAGATGATGATAATTAGTTTTAGGTTATTCTGAATGTAAGAGGTGATTTGGTGTATTTTAAACTTTGTATTTGAAATTCATAGTTCATCTTCTTTATATTGTTGGTTTGAGAAACATTAATGTAGTTCTCCAATATTTTTCCATTTCTTAAATTTACAATTACAATATGTTTATTATTTCCAAAACCTTAAGGAGACTTTAAACTTAGTAAGAAAAAAGAAGATGAGTAAGAAATAGTAAAGAAAAAAGAAAAAGGTATTAGGACATACTCGTAGAGATGATTGGAAATATAAAGAAAGAGAAAATTGTCTGAAAGCAAAAGGGATTGTAAAATTGTGGTGATTTGTTGTTGATTGTAACAATCAAACACAACCATGGAAAATTGATATCCATGGGATGCACCATCAGAAACGGAATATTTAGTATCACTTTGTTTATCATCGTTTCTTTCATTCTTAATTCCAAATTCTTATATCCCAACAATAATCTTCGAAGATCGCAATGTTGGGTTTTATGTCCTAAAAACTCGCAGTTTGTAAAATAATAAACATTTTCTATTATCAATATACTTATTATTGATCTCATAAATTGTATGAAAGTCTAAATCCAATAAACTAAGACCCATAACTATTGTATGAGTACTTGAACTTTATATGGAGACATAAGAGTGGATCGGGTTCGAGTAAATAGTCAAAATGATCTATGGTATGTGAGTGAGGTTGAGTACCTTATTCTGGTAACACCATTAGATGCGGCCTACTCTGTAGTTGTTACAAAGAGTTGTAAAGTGCTACATACGATATAATTCTAATTCGTACATGTTATGACATGAGGAGCGGGGGCATCTTATGCAATGAGTTTGCATAAGATCAAGACCAAGAAATAAGTCACTCTTACTTTATAACATTGTTTACTGTTTAAGACTGACTATTTCACCTAGATGACCTAAGTTAACTCGATCTTAATCCTGAGCTAGCTATGAACTCCTGTTTGTTCGGGATTATCCTTTGATCTGCAAACGATGAGAGTAGTCCAACAACACTGCTCAATAAGATTCCCATTTCAGGGGTAAAACCGGATAGATAGCTGAGGACATAGGGTACAAGACGGAGTTCACACCTACCCGATTTAGGGATAGAAGAAAGGTTGTTCTCTCAAGTACTGAATCCATGTCTTGAACAAGGGGCTTCACCCTCTCAATGGGCTGAGAGAGTTTGGTTTAGTGATTGGATCACAAACCAGTTGTTCATTAGAGGATCAGTAGGGACTTGAGGAATAAGACATAATCTCGCGGGTAAAACAGATATTTGACCCAGCCGTTATTACGAACAACTTGTGAATGGTCGACTTGCTGATTATGGTTAAATCATGTGGACATAATATATCTACAGTGAGGGGAGTGCGACTATGGGCTTTAGTGGAGTGACTCATAGTTAACGAATGAAGATTAATTTGGTCTAATGAGTTTAATCAATTAATCTCGGATCGTTGGAGCCCATGATCTATAAGTCCGCGAGGTCCCCCTACTAGCTCGTAACGAACTAGCTCTAGAATAGCATAATAAGTTAATTTGAAACGTTCAAATTAGAATTAAGGGATTTAGTAATTATATGAGATATAATTATATGTTTAATTTTAGAATTAAACGAAATAAGAGAATTTATATATTTAAATATGATTTAAATATATAAAGATGGATATGTGTTAAAATTAATTTAATATTTGATATTAAATTAATTAAGTTTTATTTAATAATTAATTTATGAAATTAATTAAATTTTCATTTTTAAAATCAAAATAGATTTTATAAAATCAAATTTTGATGTTTAGATAAAATTAAAAAATTAGAAAACCAAAAACACACAAAATGGAAAAAAGAGTTTTTCCATCATCCATCACCTAGTAGCTCACATATGAAGCATTATCATTGTCTTGTCTTCTCCAAGCATGAGCTGCAACTCATGCAACTCTTCTCTTTGCATGTTGATCTACAATATAATGAAGAGATTGGAGTGAAAATCGGACATGCAATCCATAGAGAATTTTAGAGAAAATTCAGTTTGAAGAAAGGTTCTTCAACAAGGTTGCTACAGTGAGCATTTCTCCTTCTACCCTTGATTCAAGCTTGTTTTGAGTCTCACAACTCAATCTAGAGTACTAAGAGAATAGTGGGGAAGATCTTGAGGTAGTTTACAATAAGATTTGAAGAAGATAGCAACTAGTAAAGGAGCTTTGTAGGAGTTCTACAAGAGGTATGTCTTGAAACTCATGTTTTTTCTGCAAAAGCATGCTTTATATTTTGCCAAAATTAATGAATTTGAGTACTTAGATGATCCTTGTGCTTCCGCTGTTGTTGTTACAATCCTACACGCAACTCATCTCTTTCATTCTTAACTCAAAATTCTCATCTCCCAACAATAATCTTCGAAGATTGCAATATCCTTACATCGTCATCGCATACTTTGACAATAAGTCAAAGTTATTATTTTGTTCCTTATGACAAACCAAGAGAATCACAAACTATTCGTCTGACTTCTTTCATCCATATTTTCACTATTCATGATAATCAACAAATGTTATTCAAAATCAATTCTTAACCCTAAATTTTGTTTCTCTTCGACACCTTTAAATACTAATTTCCTCACTTTTATCTCACTCTTATTATTCATTCTTTTTATTTCCTTTTTTATCTTATTCTATTTTAATTTCTGTCTTTTTAAAAAACTTTCCTTAACCTTCTACACCAAATTGTATCCCACCCAATCTTGTATATATTATATGTTTCTCTATTTTTTTTTTTTTTTAAATGTAGTTATCAACTATCTTCTTTTTTTAATTGTTTTAAAAATTTCCAAAACTAGCTTCTACTTTTATATAATATAATTAAGGATATTTGTAATAGATAGTAAAATAAGGGGAAAAATCTAAAAATATATCATCTTTTTAAAATATTTGTAAATATAGAAGTATGACTAATCAGCTTTTAAATTGTTTTTCTAATTTCCAATTTTGCTCTCGCTTGTCTTGTTGCAGACCTTTTTTTTTAAAAAAAATTATTCTCTTTCTTCTTCTTTTCTTCGTTTCTTTTTTTATTTTCTTTCTTTTCTCCAGTATTTTCTTCTTCACTTTTTTTTTTTATTTTATTTTCTTTCCCCGATTTTTTCTTCTAATATTTGTTTCTTCTTTTTCTGTGATGTAAATTTTTGCTTCTTCTTCAAAGAAAATGGTCGTTGAGTTATGCAAATTTTTCTGTGATCTCTGTGCAAAAACAATATCTATAGGAGATTTGGATCGATTATGAAGAGACATTATAATCATACTTTGTAAGTTAGAAAAAATATTTTCACCGACATTTATAAGAGAAATGCAGTGCACATTGGTACATCTTGAACAATTGCATGGAAATTAAATCTTATCGAACGTAAGTATTGAACATTCTATTGTAATTGGTTATTTTGATATAAAGTGTAAAATATAAAATTGAGACACGTCTGTTACTTATAGACAATATTTGAGACTAATTCGACATGAAGCTCAAAGTCAGGATGATTTATACCGAAGGCACCAACGAGACTTTCCTGATTGGTTCAAATCTCATGTAAGTATGAGTTCAAAAGACAAATAAAAATTCACTTGACTACTAATGACAGGTGACATTACTTTTTAAGATCGATTGTATTGTACTGGATTAACGGGTTCTTTCATTGCGTGAAAAATGGAGATATGTCTAATGACATATATTCACTTGTGATAGAGCCAAGTTCAGAAGCGCACTCATACAGTAGATACATTGTTAATGGAGTATGTTATCATAGTATTGAGCGTGATAATTGTCGGAGTACACAAAATAGTGGGATCATGGTGCCTTTAGAAAATGAAGCTGGAGGTGATCTCCATAATTTCTATGGTGTTTTCAATGAAGTATTGGACTTTCAGTATGCGAAGAGAAGACGTGTAATTATGTTTAAGTGTACTTGGTTCAATACAAACCCTAAAAAGACCAACAGAGAACACATGGATTTGGGGTATATATATCAATTAATACAACTCGTCATTGGTTTATTAACGAGCCTTTTGTATTTGCTAGTCAAGCCAAACAAGTGTTTTACATAGATAATCCTAAATATGGTAATAATTGGAAAGTGGTGTAAGTGGTCCAAAACAAACGTGTGCGGGACATGCTAGAAGCAGAAGAACGTGAGAATGACCAACATGAGTTGTTAGAAGTGGTGAATAGTATTACTTACATAATCGATAAATCAATGAAAGATATCAGTTTATGTAGAGTTGATGTCGATCCTATAGTCGTAGAAAAATGGATAATTCAGCGAGTTGATGATGACTTCATAAATGACAAGGAAGAGGATGTACAATCATCTTCTAATAGGAGTTTGAGTTTCAATGAACATCTTAATGATACAGAATAAGCATGTAAATATGTATTTTTATTTTTCATTTCATAACTTACATATTTTTGTATAATATATATATTATTGTTTACACAGGAACTAAGGGTGTTCAAAAAATCCGATGACTCGAAAACCAATCAACCCAACCTAACCCGTGCAGGTTGGGTTGGGTTATCAACTCATTTGGGTTAGGTTGGGTTCAAATAAATGAAAATTTTATGGGTTGGGTTGGTTCATGGGTTTATCTAATATAACTCAAACCAACCCGGATTTATTATTAACTTTAAAATATATTTTTTTCTTACTTATAACACAATTATTTATACATATATTGATTTTAATTTTATTTATTTCCAATATTCTTCGTCGCAATATTCTTTTATTCTTCGCTGCAAACACATTACCTCATAGCATTTAGCTACAAGTCCCTAAGTTCGACCTCGGATCACCCCAAGAAACTTGCGATCTTGTTATACTTGGCGAAAGAGCAAGAAAACTTGTGGCAGGAACGCATGGTCATCGCATAGATTCTTAGACACATATTGCATATCCTTTAGTCCAACTCATGACCAGGGATGCATGGAGAACGAATGTATATCATGAGATGAATGCATATTTATTCACTCCATTTTCCACGCATCAAGTTTTTGGTGTCGTTGTTGGGGACTTGGCAGCTAATAGTTTGTTGAGTTTTGTGTTTTCGCAGGCACCCTTTTTACCTTGGGAGTATTGTAGCTTGTGCGACCAAGTTGCAAACAATATTTGAAGTGTAGGCGATGCGCCGAAAACCAATATTGACCCCGAGATAGAAAGGCTATCAGTCGCATGAGCTAAAAGCAGTTATAAGCGCGTGACGACCATCATGAGCCCAAAAATTGCCGGAAGTTCCAATGGTCAGGGTGAACCTCTTGACCCAAGCAGTTGAGATCAATCTCCTGCATGGAAGACTCCTTGCGGTGGCATCACTCCAATTTCTCCAAGGACGTCTTCTGCTTTATATATTTACCCTGCTTTCTTAGTTTAGTTTATTTTTATTATTGTTGTTTTGGATATGCGGCTGCTTTCTTGGATGTGGTGCGTTCGCTCCTTGGAGGTGCGATAATAATTCTCCTCGGTGCGAAGTTACAACAGAAGAATTCTCTCGATCATTCAACGCATGGCTCTGACCGCATGAATTCTAAAGCATGGTCGCAAGTGTATTCTACTCAAAGGTTCTTTTTGTTGGGTTTTATGTCCTAAAACTCGTGGTATGTAAACAATGGAGCTTATTCTGAAAATTCAATAAAGATGTTATTAAATAGATCTATTACTTGAATAAAAATCCAATAAATCTTAAAGTCCCTTGACTATTGGATGAGTACTTGAACTTTAGTGGAGACATAAAGGTGGATCAGGTTCGAGTAAATACTCAAAATGATCTATAGTACATGGATAAGGTTGGGTACCTTATTCTGGTAACACTATTGGATAAGACCTACTGTGTAGTTGTTACAAGGAGTTGTAAAGTGCTACAAACGAAGTGATCCTAATTCGTTCATGTTGGACATGAGGAGTGGGGGTGTCCTTGTACAAAAAAGTTTGTACAAAATCGGACCACGAAATGAATCACTCTTACTTTATAACATTGTTTACTATTTAAGACTAACTATTTCAAAGCGATGACCTAGGTAACTTGACTTTAATCCTGAGCTAACTATGAACTCCTATTTATTCGGGATTGCCCTTAGATTTGCATAGGTGAGGGTAGACTCAACAACGTCGGCTCAATATGACTACTATTTCAGGGGTAAGACTGGATAGATAGCTGGGGACATAGGGTGCAAGAGGGAAGTCACTCCTACCCGCTTTAGGGATAGTAAAGAGGTTGTTCCCTTAAGTACTGATTCTGGAGCTTGAACAAGGGATCCCTCCTTCTCATTTGGCATGAGAGGGATTCAATTTTTTTATTGAATCACAAAACTATTGTTCATTAGGAGATCAGTGGGGACTTAAGGAACAATAGATAATTTTAGGGGTAAAACAGAGATTTGACCCAATCGTTATTGCGACCTGTGAAGGGTTAACTTACTAATCATGGTTATATCGAGTAGACATAATATATCTACAGTGAGGGGAGTTCAACTATGAGCTTTAATGGAGTGACCCATTAGTTAACTAATGGGGGTTAGATCGGTCTAATGAGTTTAGCCGATTAATCTCGGATCATTGGAGCCCATGATATGTAGGTCCATGAGGTCCCCTACTAGCTCGAAAATAGAATAACTCTAGAGTAGCGTGATAAGTTAATTTGAAACGTTTAAATTAGAATCAAACGGAATTGAAGAAAATATATTTAAATATGATTGAAATATATGAAGATGAATTTGTGTAAAAATTAATTTAATATTATATATTAAATTAATTAAAATTATTTAAATTATTTAAATAATTATTTATTAATTTTATTAGAAAATTAATTTTTTAAATTAATAAATTTTGATTTTAGAAATAAAATATGATTTTAAAATCAAAATAGATTTTGGAAATTGAAAATTACATAATTGAAAATGGGTTTTTCATCTTCAAAGTAACTTACAAGGAACCAACCTTCTCCTTTGGTTTACTCCAAGCATGAGCTGCATCCCATGCAGCACATCTCTTTGCATGATAGTCTGCAATATATTGAAGAGATTGGAGTGAAGAATGAGTGGTGAACCAACTGAATTTTTGCTGAAAAATTCGGAGGAAGAAGGTGTTCTTCAATAGGTTCTGTTCAGTGAGCTTTCTCCATATTCCCTTTGATTTCAGCTTATTTTGAGTCCCATAACTCAATCTAGAACACCAAGAGGATAGTGGAGAAGATCTTGTGGTGGTCTACACAAGGATTCAGAGGATTTTGCAACTGAAAATGGAGATTTTGTTGGTTCGGCCAAGGTATGTTCATGAAACCCATTATACTGTATTTTTAGCATGTTTGTTTTCAACCAAAATTAATGAATTAGAATGCTTATGGATCATGTTCCCTTTCGTTGCGTGCTGGTGTAGATCCAACACTTTTCTTGTTATCTTGTACACATTATCCTTTGAAATTCTCTTTTGTCCGCTTGCCTACCTTTGCGTTGATAATTTAGCATCCATGATGATATTTATAATTCACTACATCTGCTAACTAGACATCGCAAGGCTCACCTCGCTTTTAATAGCTTCTTCAAGGTTTGATAGTCTAAGTTTTGTTATGTGTAAACCTCTGCTCAAACATTTATAACCACATTCTTGATGAGTTTGCCTTTAGCTTTTTGGCGAGAGCGCTGCTGCTATCTAAGTTTAGGGGTGGCAGTGGTCCCGGAAAATGCGTTCATCACATTGCGATGCTCTTTAAAAAAAAAAAAAAAAGTTAGGTAATAATAACTCCACTGTTAGCGCAAGGGGAAACTCAGGCTGATAAGAGTTAAGTTGTGAAATCTACTTACCCATAGTTGGATACTTCGCATGACACCCATGCAGGTAAGCCAAAACGGAAGTAAGTGGCCAAGATCAACGCATAAGAGCAACTCCTCTGTCTGGTGCAAATTTAAGCCAAGGCAAGAGTTGAGTTGAATATGGCACGCAACCAAAGTTGGTTGTCCACATGACACCTGTGGGGGCAAGCCAAAACAAAGAGCACCAGGTTCAACGCCGCATTCTAATAATAAATCACAAGGCTTTGAATTGTCTTAAACAGACACATTGTTAAAAGCTAAAAGCAAAGTTGCGGGGCATGAGTAAACAGTTTTTTAGTAGAGGTTTGTCGGATTTAATCTTAAAAAAAGATCTTTTTGAAGAAGTAAGCCAAAGTTGAGAAGAGCATTGCTGCCAAGGTTAGAGGTATGAGTAAATTATATTCTGAGAGGCTGGTCATCGCAAAGGAAAGCCAGAGGGTGAATTATGAATTTCCTAAGTATAAAGCATACTTGAGGACAAGCATGATTCTAAGTTTGGGGGTATGATGACGGACAGAAATGTACGTTATTATAGGCATTTTATTTAGAATTGTGAGGGCTGTTAAGTAGAATATGCAGTGATTATACTAAGAATTCACGAGAAAAGTGAGCTTGCGTGGATCAGCATTGAAAATCTTGGCTAACCCATTATTATATGTTATTTTGCGTCCAAATGTCTATTTTTATAGCTATCGCAGGAATCGGTCGCATGCAGTGATTCCCACCATCGCAAAAGGTGATTGCATATGTTTGATGCATGGATGTTGCAGCCATTAACCACATGCGTCCATCGCATAGAGGTTGCGGCTACAGAGAAATAACCATAATAGAGGGATGAACGCAAGGATGGTGGAATGGGATGGTACTTCGGAAACCAAGCATGAATGCATACCTCGAGAGTATCAAAAGATGATGTTGACATTTCACCTACCACGCCGTTAGTAGCAGAGATTCAGAGCAGGTCCATCACGCCGTTAGCCGCAGAAATTCAAAGAAGGACCATTAATGCTGTCGGCGATCGAGCTCTATAAATAGAAGCCAGAGCCCAACTTCAAATCATCCGAGCTTCTGCCTTAGGGCAGATCCTTGTGATCTAGATGAAAGCGTGAGAAGACATTCTCTGAAATTTTTTCATTCTTCCAACCATTCCGAGTGACGACCGGAGCTTCGTCAGATAGATCTCGAGAGATACTACTCCATCGCCCATCCATGGCACCACCGGCAGCCTTGACACACATCCGATGGAAGCAAGACATTGCCTACATCTGGCCCTCCATCTCTCTTCTATCTCTGTATTGTATTACATTTTAGCTCAACACATTAATACATTTTGTGATCAATGCATTTCTCTATTTCCTTCGATTTCATCTTCATTTACCTCTACTTTATTATCTTTATTTTCATTGCAACGACTAAGTAAGATTGTTAGAGTATTACATACTTAATCATGCGGCATAAACATATAAAGCATGTAGCAAACCACCGAGAGGTGTGCGTTGCACGAGTGTTGTGAGAAAATCCCCTTTGCTTAATGTGAGGCTGTAGCAATGCTTGTCTATGAGCGGCCGCAATGCTTGTCTATGAGCAGAATCAGCAGCGACTAACTGTCCGAGAGGATAAGTAGTTGAACTCACTAAGCGAAGTAAGCAGTGTTCCTAGGTATAGGAATAATCTTATGTCAACCATGCTTTATGTGATTACATTGTCTTATGAGTGCATCATTCATCATTTGGGCATACTTGAGAGAGTAGTCTAAAAACCAAATCTAGGCTTGGCAGAGTCAGATTGGATCGCATAAGCAAGAATAGAGGCTTAGGAATAAGTTCTGTTTGCTATTACACAGCACATGCATTCTATAGATAGGATATGATAGTATGCGGTCACATCGCATGCGTCCAGAAGTAGGATACGGTGGTACGTGGTCACCTTGTTTATGTGTGGGAGCACGTGAGCAAGAATAGAGACTTAGACATAAGTTCTATCGACACTATCGCATATGCATTGCATACATTTTAGTCTGAGATGGAGGATATGAAAGTTATGCTCTTACAGCTCATGAAAGATAAATCGAACTAGGTATGAGCTCTTCGACTTTCGTAGTAAACTAATTAGAAGATTGTGTATGTTGTTATTTTGCAGTTATGGTAACAACATAAATGTATGGTAATGTAAAGTATAGTTAATGTTCTGAAGTTGAGTTTGAATTTCATTTTATGCTAAATTAGATGATTGTATATGTTATTATCCTGTATTTATGGTAACAACACAAACGTATAGATATGTGTTTCAGTTGGTTTGTATATTACTATTTAGAATTATTTTATTTTATTTTTTTTGGGAGGGGGGTGGGGGGAGGGGAGGAGGGGGAGGTAAGTTAGTTTGTTTAAGTAAATATAGAAATGTCTTGGTTTGTTTCAATTGTTATGAGTTGATTGGTTTTAAATTGGGTTTAAGTACAAATATGTTTAAGTTTAAGTTGGTTTGTTTAAGCAAATGTTATGTGTTGGTTTGTTTCAATTCTTAATTATGTTGGTTTGTATATTGGGATTAAGAATAATTTGGGAGGAGGGGGGAGGTAAGTTGGTCTGTTTAAGTAAATATAGATATGTCTTGGTTTGTTTCAATTGTTATGAGTTTGTTGGTTTTAAGTTGGATTTAAGTACAAATATGTTTAAGTTTAATTTGGTTTGTTTACTTAAATATAGATATAAGTTTAAATAAATGTTATGTGGCGGTTTGTTTCAATTTTTAATTATGTTGGTTTGTATATTGGGATTAAGAATAATTTGGGGGGAGGTAAGTTGGTTTGTTTAAGTAAATATAGATATGTCTTGGTTTGAGATTGAAATATGTATATCTATATTTAAGTACAAGTATGTTTAAGTTTAAGCTATGATTAAATTTAAGTTGGGTTTTAAGTCCTATATTGAGTTTGAGATTGAAATATTCAAGTTTGAGTTGGTTTATTTCAATTCATTAATGTTCTTAGTTGAGTTTTAAATTCTATATTCATTTTGAGATTGGTATATAGTATATTGAGCACTAAACTTATTTAAATTTATATTTTGTAGGTATCTAGAGATTTTTGTTGAAGATGCATCTCCCGGCAAGTGTATTTAGGTTGAGATGTTAATGTTATTTTGGATTTAGGAATTGTGGATTAAGGTTATAGATGCATCTTCCACTATGTACTTTGTTATCATGTAATTTTTTTTGGATTAATAAATTGTGGATGTTATGGTTTGGATTAAGGAATTGTGGATGTAATAGAAACTCTTGGATTAAGATTGTTGATTCAAATGTGTTTTCTATATACTATTTACTATCTATTATAGACATTTACTTGATTTTGACAATCTTATTTTAGTTTGATTGATATTTGTAAGATTCAAACATGTATGACATTTGGAAAAAAAATAGATCTAAAAAAAGAAAATAAATAAACAGATTTAAATAAGTATGATATTTGGTTAAATATATAATCTCGATGCTAAAAGATATATCTCGATAGTACATGGGGTCAGACAAAGAAATCCCGAAGGTGACTAGTAACCGTCGAGATTTTAAGGTATCCCGACGGTGGCTAGATACTGTCGGGGTAAAGGACCATAGTCTGACGATTCTCCAACCATCGGACAATATTTATATCTCGACAGTCCCTAGTCATTGTCGGGCGAAAGTAAAATGTCCGACAGCACCCGCATCGTCGAGATATTTTAACTCATCCCGACGACTCTTAGACCGTCGGGATAATCTTTAAATCCCGACGGTTGATCGTCGAGGGTTATCCCTTTTTCTCGATGGTTTTCTTTAGGGTCGGGGAAAAAGCTCTATCCTTATCTATCGAGATAATTCTTTTCCCCTACGACAGGGCTTCTGCACTGTCGAGAAAGGTTTCCCCGACGGTCTTGCTGACGACTTCCCCACCATCAAAAAAAGGTTTTCCCGACGGTCTTTTCAGCTTATGCCGATGGCCTTCAACGTCAGGATAGACCCAAATTCTTCTAGTGTCAGACCCTATCAAACAGAACCTAAGTGCGGAAGCGACAACGTGTCCAAATGGTCGGTTCATGGATCCCTCTTGTCATTTTTCGGTCTATCTTTACCTTTACCTGAAAGAAAAACATGGAAGGAAAAGGATGAGTATATACATATACCCAATAAGTGACCCATTACTAAGCCTTCTTGGTGAACTGTTAGCCTTCACATTGGGACTCAAGTGCACAATAGCATCATAGGCATAGGCATAGGCATAAGCATAAGGGGCGAACCCGAAGGCACACTTTCATAAGTAGTGACCCTAGAGGGCACAATCATAAACATAAGTGGTGAGCCCCAGGGAACACCGTACATAGGCATAAGGTGTGGGCCCGAAAGCTCACAACATGCTATGTGCATAGCCCGATAGAAGTGCTAACAGTCACTAATAGTCTCACATAAGCATAAGCATACAATCAAAGTCTTAAATCATACTTAGGTTTAATAACAGTTTCACAATTTATCCAACAATTGAACACTGCAGCAACACATATATCGAAATTCATGACATAAACGTAAGCTTCCAAAAAAATATTTCAATTTTACCACAAGCATGTCAAAATACTTCAAGCCAACGTAGGAATCAATACTTAACACGTACTAGGGTTCGAGGACGAACCGGTAGTAAATCACTTACCTCAAATGAAACCAACGTAAGCAATTCAATTTCTCCTTTTAGCTTTGAGAGACCCTCAATCAACCATTACTACCTGAACCAAAAATCAATTGTATCTATTAGGCTTAAATCCATACTTAAAATTATCTTAAACTTTCTTAAATCATCTACCCCAAAATGTAATGTGACCTCCAAAAACCACCAAATGTCAATAATAGACCTATTCTTATGTGACAATTAATTCCAATGATTAAAGACCAAAATTCAGCAACCAACATCATTACCAAGAGACTTCCAAGGACTACTACTTGCCAAAACTCATTTGAAGCAACCTCCAACTACTAGACAGCAAGCCTACGATCTCCACAACTCAAATCTAACGACATAACACCAAGGGTTAGGTTGGAAATTTATTGGACAACAATGAAACAACTAGGGACAGACCTAAAATGTTCCAAATCTTACCCCAAACAGCAGAATCTGACAAAAATCAACCACGATTCGGCGACAGATGGGGCTATCTGCATCAGTTCGGTGAACGCACGTTTGGGCTAGCTGGTGGCACAGAGTGGATGACCGACTGGGGCACGACGAGGAAGTGGCGACGAACGCGGTCAATGGCTTCACCTCCGGCGTGTGTTTGATGACGCAACACAGAAGATGAGGGAGTGGGAGGCAGTCGCGCGCTGTTCTATTCTTCTTCCCTTTTTTCTTTCTTTCTTTTTTTAAACGCACTTAGATTGAGGCCCCCCATTTAATACCTATATAAATGTTTTCTTAAAACCCAAAACCCTAAATTATTTTATATAAATAAGTAAATACACACGCGCACACACACGTATACATACATATATATATACACACACACACACACACATTTTCTTATTCCAAAACAAAACTCAAACTACCAAATCTCATTTTAACAAATCTTCTCCAAATAACAACAAAATTAAAACTGAACCAAACAAATCATTTAATTGCCTAAGCTTTAGCCTTGAAAAAAAAATCCAATAATTTTAGAAAACTAATTTAAATTTACCTAGATCCTGGGATGTTGCACCTGAAGGAAATTGAACACGAGGATTTCCATGAGCAGCGGAAAGATCATTCCAAATTACAATCGTATATGAACTTTACAATTACAGTCATGAAAGAAACATACGGTTATGTATTAATTACAGAAATTACAGCATGATATACAAAATATCCAGGACAAACACTACACACTTTTGCAGACTCATCGCCAAGCTCCTTGATCACGAACGCTCGATCATAGCAACACAACAACCACGAACGTTCGTCTAACATGACCACTACATTGCACGAACACCGCGCACTCGAACTAAGCGATCTCTTTGGTCACGAACACTCCGAACAACACGAATGACCTCCATAGAACCTCGACAGTATCGAGTTGAGTATGACACCACCAAGAAGGCTACCTTGGTATTCTTGGTGTGAGAATCCAGCAGGTGGGCTCTGTGTGGACTTGATTTGAGGCAGAAAAACAGAGGAAACACAATCGTGTAAACGATTGAGCAAGTAGGAGATGGCAGAACCTATCATATAGGTCGATGCCCAATCATTTAGGAAAAGCTAAGCGATCGTTTAGCTCATCGCTTAGTTGAGTGTTTGTCACCTACTAACACTCCACGATCGTTTACCTCATCCAAGCTGTCGCTTAGTAAATCCTATTTACTTGACAACTTCCGTGAGAATATTTTCGAGAGAGGAAATCTCAAATTCACAAAATCTCAAGCCTACTAAAATTAGGAAAACATTTTTCTTTTTTTATCTCACAGTTACCATGAAACCACCAATAACCTCTCACTCAATTGATATTAGAGAAAAAGAGTTAATTATCCAATAATTAATATTATTATAAATATAAATGATAATTAACTTACATATTATATTTATAACATATAGTTTTAATATTTCATCTCATGAAACATATAAACCATAAATCTTTTTCTATTCCATGGCACTTAATGTAAATCTCATTTACATTAATCCTCCACTAGATGTATCTTATACATCATACCGATCATATCATATATAATCGAATTACCTCTTGTCAATTTGAACATTTCAAATCAACACTAAGAACTGATCCTCAACTGAATCCATTGAGCTACCAATGGGACCTTATGGACCTATAGCTCGAAGCTCCAACGATACGTGAATAACTGTCAGGCACTCTACTAAAGATCGACAGTTAAACTCTCCTTACCACTGATATATTATGTGTTCATCTTAACCAATCAGCAGTGCGACAACCTTCACAGATTGCTCGTAAGTACAGCTCGGCCAATAACTATTATGCCCCTGTAGTTACATCTAACTTCTTAAGTACTACTGATCCCTCTAATGAACATGAATCATAGTCCTACTATGACTGAGTCCTCTCTTCCAAAGAGAAGTTGTGGCCACTATGTTCAAGCCCTGGAATCAGCCCTTAAGGGAACAATCTCTCTACTTATCCCTGCTTCAGGAAAGAAGTGAATTTCATCTTGTGTATTGAGTTCCCAGCTCCCAAATCAAACAAGTCCCCAAAAAGGTAGGCATGTTGAGTTGGAAATCTGGCCACTCTCACCCATACTAATCAAAGGACCACCCTCAAAAGCAAGAGTTCTCAAAACACTAAGGATTAAGGTCGTGTCACTTATGGTCGTTTAGGTGAGATGTAAGTCTTCAGTATCAACGACGTTATATACAGAGTCTAGTCATCTCATGGTCTGATCTTATACAAACTCTTTTTATAGGACACCCCCCACTCGCACGTCTCCACATGAACAGGATCTACCATCTGTAGTAGTTTACAACACTTGCAAACCTCTACAAAACGGGTCGTATCCATAGTGTCACAAGGATCAAGTATCCTACCTTAATCTTTATACTACAAACCTATTTAGGTTATCACTTAAGGCATGATCCACTTGTATATCACATATACATGCTTAAGTCTACATAAGATAACCATGGAGGTTTGTTTATTGGATATGAGTAAATGCCAGAATGAAATAACAGTTATTTTATTCATAAAACAATGTGTATAATTACAAACAACGAGACTCTGGGAGAATTAGGACATCAATCCCAACAACACTATCATTGATAGAAGCTACTACTGATAGCAGGTTATCGGTGATAGAAGCTAACAATGAAATCACATTATCGATTATAGAAGCTACCACCAATAGCACGTTATCGATGATAGAAGTTACCACTGATAACATGTTATCGGTGATAGAGAGCTATCACTGATTGCATAATATCAATGAGATCATTGATAGTATGATATCAGTGAGATCATTAATATCATCTTATCAATGATGCTATCAATAAAAGAAGCTATCATTGATAACCACGATATGAGTGATATTAGTGATATTGGTGATAGAAGTTAGGTGAAATCTATATATCGAGTTTCTTTGAAAGTTCATAACTAGTTATAGAAGTCTATCATTGCTAGTATTAAGTGTTAATATTTCAAGGTTGATTCTAATTGATGAAAATCTATCGATGATAGTGACTGATAGCTGCTATCATTGATAGTCACGATAGAAGATTATTAGCGATAGTTACCATGTTAATCTTTCAAAGTTGACAATCATTTATGAAAGTCTATCATTGATAGCCACTGATAGCATTAATTATTAATATTTCAAGGTTGATTCCAATTGATGAAAGTGTATCAATGATAACCATTGATAACTAATAACAAATTAAAAAGTAATATTTCAAGATTGTATTAATATTTCTCAAATTAAAAGCTACCATTGATAGCAACTATCAGTTATAGCAATTGATAGCAACTACAAGTGATAACAACTAATAGCAGCTATTAGTGGTTATTAGTGATAGCGTTCAATTTGAAAAAATCGGGAAGAAGCAAGCAAAGTGGTGGCCAGGCGTGAACTTTTTAGTCTCTTATCATTTTTTGTTCTATATATATATGTGCGTAATTATTTTATCTTTGTACTACATATTCTATTATTTTGAGCTTGAATTCTATTTATGCAACTAGCCCTTTGCTTAATACACATGTTATAAGAATTCTCAATTGGTCACTTCTAAAGTTATTTTTAGATAATTCATCTCTTAAAGCGTTTTTGAAAAAGAGATCAAATATATATATAAAAAGATAAGTTAACAAAATATCAAATTTAGACATAGTACTAATAGTGATAATTTTAAGTAATTAAATATTCTTATAGTATTATTATTAATACTTTTAATTTTAAGTAATTAAATATTCTTATAGTATTATTATTAATAATTTTAAATAATTAAATATTCATTTGACATCAATATTTTACCGAAATTTTCATTGACATTTCTTAAACTAAGATCTCAACACTTTAAACCTTTAATCCTGACTTTACCACAATTCAGTCTTCGAGGGGAAAAAAATAAAAAATAAAAAAACAAAAAAAATAAGAAGTTTAACACCATTCCCGAATTAAAATACCTATACATTCTGCTAAGCTTCTTTTTAAGTTTTTTTTAAAGAAGCATATTCTATTATTCTGTAAATTTAAAAGTCTAATCTCACACCCAACTTTTTTTTTTTTAATTAAAAATTTTAGTCTTTAAAAATCCAGATCGATAATTATTTGATTTTTTGTTTATTGTTTTCTTTTTAACTAAGCTTATGACGAATATTTTCATTTATTGATTTTTTTTTTCTTTTTAAGAATGTTTGAAAAATCTAAGCTAAATTTTAAAAATTGAAAAATATAGATTAATTTTCAAAAACTTGTTTCTATTTTATGAAATTTAACTGAAATTTCAAATCTTCCCTTCAAAACAATAAGTTCATTATGAATAAATTGTTAAAAAGTTAGCATAATTTTCAAAAACAATAAAATCAAATGATTATAAAATAGGGTCTAAGCATCTATTACGTCGTTAAATTTTACAACTGTCTAATATGATCGTAAGATTTTAATTTTATGTCTACAGTTTGAAATGAATCTTATGTTTATCAAATCTATAAACCTTTAGAAATGTCTAATAGGTATTTGATTTTTTTTATACCAAATAGATCTATTAACTTTCAATTCTATGTCTAAAGATATCCAATCTATTTGATATTTGTTAAATTTTAACAATGCATTATATGTTGGGGGAAAATGATATATAAGAACTCAATACACTAGCAAAATGATTATACTTCAACTAGAAACAGTACATTTAATATATAATATTCAAACTCAAATGTAAATCAAATGGAAGGCTTAGATAAGGAAATGACTAAAGACTTGAAAAACCTTAAAACTTTTAGAGATTCAAAATATAGTCGAGACATGTTTTTGATAAGTGGTGTCCTAAATACAATTATTCGCTATACATAGGCTGCAAGCAAACTAAAACGATCGTCTCAGCAGGATACAACGACAAGCTCTGTTAAAACTGCAACCTTGGTAGAACTTTTAGGTACTTGCTCAACTCGGAAAAAAAAAAAAAAGAGAGAGAGAACTCCTCAATTTGGATTGAGATGCTATAAATGAAGAACTAAACTGTTATTGGTTAGTAACTTAGTAACTCTCAAATCAAATAAATAAATAAATTGAAACATTTGTCAAATTTAACTCAATTGAGTTGTTAGTCGATCAAAATTAAACATAACTCATTCAAATTGAAGAAACTACAAATTTAACTTTCATACATGTTAAATTTGTATATAAAACATCATTTTAATTTGAAGTTTCAATCTAATTTAAAAAGTTTCTAACAATAAATTTAATTTATACAATTAAATTATTTTTACATTTCGAATATTCACCAAAATTTCACTTTCTTTCACTATATATATCCAACATTAAATATAAAACTGAATAATCAGTTCTATTTGACACATAACTGAATATTTTTATCATTTATCAACTTTATTAGACAGATACACACTTGAAATATCTAAGTTGTATTTGACACAAAATTAATTATTTATTCAAATTTACAAACTTGTTAGATACCATTTGAAAAATCAAAACCACAGTAAATTGAAAAATCAGTGTTATCTATTAGACAATTTTGAACTTTGTGTTTAATAATAGCATGGGTTTCTTTTAGACCAATGACTAATTAGAGATCACATGAGTAAAGTTCAAAAACCTATAATATATTTTCTAATTTCTTTTTTTTGGGTGAAAATATAAAATCAGAAGGTTGAGAATTTATTATATAGTTCTCTTTTTAAATGACATATTAGAAAAGGCCCGAAAACGATAGCTAAATTTTTATGCCCGTTTAAATATTATTTTGATTTCATTTGGTAATTATTTTATTTTTTTATTTTTGTCTTTAAAAATTAAGTCTATGTCATTTACATTTTTTATATTAATTTACATTTTTTTAAGTACAATAGTTAAATTCTTAACCAAATTCTAAAAATAAAAGTAACTTTTTGATTTTTTTTTTAATTCTCAAATTTTGGTTTGATTTTTTAAACTATTGTGAAAAATAGATAACAAAGGAAAAAAATATGGAGGTGGAACTATTATTCATAGGCTTAATTTTCAAAAGCAAAATAGTTATCAAACGGTGTTTTCGTTATTTGTTTTTGGTTTTTGAAAATTAAGTCTGTTTTCTCCCCATGTCTTACAATGATTTACATCTTTCTTAGGTACAATAGTTGAATTTTTAACCAAATTCCAAAAATAAAAACAAGTTTTTAAAAGTTGTTTTTTTAGTTTTCAAAATTTGACTTGTTCTTTTAAATCATTAGTAAAAAGTAAATAACAAAAGAAAAAATTTTGGAGATAAAAGTAGTGTTTACAAACTTAATTTTCAAATACAAAAATAAAAACCCAAATGGTTATCAAACATAGTTGTATTTTTTTATTTTGATTTTTTTGAAAATTAAGTATATATTCTGATTTGTAAATACAAAAGTTTCTTAACCAAATTTTAATAACACAAATAAGTTTTTAAAAAGTTATTTCTTTTTTTTAGTTTTCAAATTTTTTATTTGACTTTTAAAAATATGGATAGAAAGTAGACAAAAAATCTAGAGATTGAAGGAGAGTTTATAAATTTAATTTTCAAAAATTAAAAATTAAAAATTAAACAGTTAAATGGAGCTTAAATAATTATTAAATAAGATACCTTTTATTGAAAAAGACATTTTTAGTGGTTTTAATAAAAAGTACCGTTTTTGTAAGTAAATAAAAAGTAGCTAATAACCACTCAATTTTATGTTTTATAACAATTGTTATGTCTAATTAAATAGAGTTATTTTGATTTTCAGATAATTATTTTTCGGCATCTTATTCTTAGTTTCATATGCGACAAAATTTTAAACTAAACTTAAATTCAAAATGATTTGTTTGATGTTGATCTTATCATTCTAGCGTGCTTCTTCTTATTTATTTATTTATTTATTATTATTATTTTTAACTAAATGTTTTCAATGCATTGACTTTTTTTCCTTTCATCAACTTAAAACAATGATTCTGAAATGTAGGATAAGAATAGGTACTTATACATGGGGTATTCAAAAAATTCGATGATCCGAAAAAGTCGGTCAATTCAACCCAATTCGTACAGTTTGGATTGAATTATCAACTCATTTTAGTTGATCGATTGGGTTAGTTATTGAGTTCACATAATATAACTCAATCCAATTTGAACCAACCCGAATTAGGTTTAAAATATATATTTTTATTACTTATAAAACGATTATTTAAACATATATTGATTTTAATTTTATTTAATTCTAATATTTTTTAATAATTTATTCTTCAACAACTCTTAAAATAGTTTATTTACATTTTAGAAAGAAAATTTCCACTATATAAATTGAAATTGAGTCGTTAATCTTAATTCAATATATGAAAATAATTAAATTAGACTTTACATATTTACGTTTTATTTTTTTATAACAAAATTTTAAATAAATGACCCGATTAACCTGAACCAACCCAACCCAAATATTTTATGGTTGGGTTGGATTGAGTTCATTTTTTAATAAAAGTTATTTGGGTTGAAAAAATTTACCACCCAAACAATTGCGTTAGGTCTAAAAAGTCATTGAGGTTGCGTCAACTTTAAACTAATAATTATATCAATTTAAATATTAAATTTTAGAGTTGGATCAATTTAAATCCTCAATTTTTTTTTATAAGTATGTCACTTTAAATCTTTGACTTTTATAAATGTACAATTTATACTTTCTTTTAAATTTAATTAAAAAAATATCATGTAAAATATTTAATATTTTTCAATTAAACTTATAAATTGTTATATGTAAATCAATTTAGAATCTTTATTAAGATTATAATTTAAAATCGTTAATGCATAAATTCTTATACGTGTGTAGATTTCTGCAAATGTCGATGTAACAAAATTGACGATTATAATTTGAACGGAGAAATTTTAAATAAATCTTAATTGAAGTCTAAATTGGTTAGTTTGTGTAAGTTTAGAGATTTAATTGATAAAATTACAAGTCCCACACGATGTTTATCTTAATAGAACATAATAGAGGGTTTAAATTGATACAATTATTAGTTTAAAGTTTAAATTAATAGAGTTATTAGTTTAGGATTTAAATTGACAATTCAAAAGATAAATGGTATAAATTGATATTTGCTCGAATTAAAATCATCGTTTTTATTATAGTATTTCATTATTTGGTGAACCAATCAAGATTACTTTATATAAACTTTATGTTTAGGTTTTAAATTTGTGGATTTGTGTCTATTTGATCCTTATATTTTAAGATAGTAACAAATCATGAATTTTTATTTTGTGTAAAAGAGGTCTCCTTAAATTTTTTTAATAAGACTTCAAAACTTTTAATTTTGTATTTAATATCTAATAATTTATTGATCCATTTAATATTTTTAAAAAAAATCACATACTCTGCTGAAAATGAAAGTTTAGATCTCCTTACACATAAAATTAAACTTTCAGTTTAAAAAATCGGCTAACGGATTTTTTTAAAAAAAACAATTGAATGAATCAAAAGATTTATTATTTTGATAAGTTGATAGATTTATTATGCATTTTATAATAAAAAACAAGAAACTTTTAGATATAATATTGAAAGTTTGAAGTTAGAATGAGCATTGACTGAATTAATATAGTATTTTTATAATTGACCTCGAAGATGGATTCCTTCACCCTATAGATGGTAAAAAATTGAATGTTTACATCTGTTGACCCAAACTAAACCACCTCCTCAGTTCAAAGATTCTTATTCTCTTTTAATTTTTAAAAATTAGTATTATATATATCCAACCAAGATTTAAAATATTTAAATAGATGGAAAATCAAATTCTTAATTTTATACAAATATGAAAAAGATAACGAGAACAAAGATCCATTAGAAAATAAACATTTTATTATTTATATTTTATTCTCATTGATGATATTTTGTTTCTTATTTTATTTATTTGATCAATTTTTCAAAAAGCCTATTATAGTCTTCGAGTTTTGAATCTTATTCTACTTTGATCTCTAAACTTTCAACAACGTCCATTCTAGCATGTGAACTTATTAAGAGTGCTTATTTTGGTCCATGCTACTAAGTTTTTATGAACTCACTCTTGAACAGGTATTAAGTCTAGTATCTGATTTATATTTTTGGATGATTAGTAGAGTTGGCAACAGGGTCGGGTCGGAGCGGGGGACTCCCATCCCCATCCCCATGGGGTATTTCCCCCATCCCCACTAATTGAAGGTGGGGATGGGGATGGGGATTCCTTGGAAAAAGGGCCCCTGCGGGGATCCATCCTCATTATATATATATATGTTAAAAAAAATTTTTAAAAAAAGTTAATCCGGGATAGGGCGAGGATACCCTCCCCATCCCTGACCAGGGACCCAGTTATAATCCCCAATTTGCCCTCCCTGGTCAAAATGTGGATTATTCGCCTCGATCAGGGCAGGGAACGGGGATTTTTGCTAACCCTAATGATTAGACTATGAAATAAATTAGTTAAAGCTGACAAATCTAGGATTTTAGTTTTGATTAGTTGCTAAAGTGATTTTCTATAAGAGATCCAGAGTGCATTTAAGATTTTGGTCATTTGCTATTTTGGTGAGTTGGTTAATAACATTTTAGTTAAAGTTCATCTTTCTCAATCTAGATGCAATTTATCCTTAAAAAGTCAATGAAATTTTAATTTTATTTTTTATTTTTTTATTTTTTTTTAGAGATATAATGAAAATTTCATTTTCTATGTGGATGGGTCCAAGCATGAGTGATTAGACAAAAGAGGAATTTGGCCAATGTTCATTTTGTTGTACGTCGAAGTCTTCCAATAAAACGTCCATCATCTGCAGATCCCATAATCGATTCAGGGAATGGAAATGGAGGAACGCTCCTTTGTTATTTCCCCAGACCGACGACAGGAGGTTCATCTTCTTTCTCTCTTATCTTTTCATATTTTTTAGAATCACTCGTATTTGTAATTCGCCTAGCTATGGATTTTTTTCTTTCGGTCGTTTGTTATCCTTTCCCATGATTTTGGCGTCTTGCGTTTTCTTTTCCGAATTGTAAACATAATCTACGGAACTCAAAATACTGATTCATAGATGCTAGGATTGGATTATTGTGTTTGTTGCATTTGTAAAGGGGGGGCTTTCCTGCAAATTTGTCAACTGGGTTTCTATTCGTCGTCTTCTTAAATTAATCGGATGTTGGATTCTCGTACTCAGCTGTTTGTTTTGAAAACCTTTTTTTTTTTTTTTTTTTAAAAAAGTTTTGATTGAATACTTGTTATGGGTAGGCTGTAGTTTTAGTGAGGAATTGAACATGGGTCAACTTTTGGTGTTGCTATAATTGGTTTGAGAAATTGAATGAATGGTTTTTATATGTTGCGTACTTTGTGTATGGGTCTCTGAGTTCAAACTTAGGTTTTGTTTCCTTTTGATGGACGGGACACTGTTGGTTTCAATTTGAAAGCTGAAGATGAAGTGGTGTACATGCCTTGCACTGTTTATTTTCTCCTATTGTTTACTTTAAAGCTACTGCCTAAACAACGGGTGTAAAAAATCCGTAAGAAGACTTGGATATTGAATTCAATATCCACTTTGATTTTCTGGAGATAAAGACAAGTCTACCAATACACATCAAGAAGTTTGCAGGAAGGTTTTATGCCTTTAAGTTGTGTTCTAACCGTTTCTTAATCTCAATTATTCAAAGCAAATGAACATCTAAGTCTTTGAGTTCTAAGTTATCATCAAAGTTAGTTTTTAACACCATAGACTAGACGTTGGCAACTGTGTTATAAAGGTCAATCAATTTAAACTATTATCAGTAGGAAAGAACAATGAGGTCTATAGATTAGTGGAAATTTCTTGCATGGATTATTTACATGATACTTGTCTGTAATTAGTGTGGATTTCCTGTCTTGTAAGGTGGAGGATGGAGATGAAAGTCCGAGCCCGAGGTACACTATTGATGAAGCTCTTGTATCCATGGGTTTTGGGAATTTTCAAATTCTTGTGCTTGCTTATGCTGGAATGGGATGGGTTTCAGAAGCTATGGAAATGATGTTACTCTCCTTTGTTGGACCTGCAGTTCAGTCTGCGTGGAGCCTTTCTCCCCATGAAGAGTCTTTGATCACCAGTGTGGTTTTTGCTGGCATGTTAGTTGGGGCCTATTCATGGGGCATAGTTTCTGATAAATATGGACGAAGGCAGGTCTCCTTTATTCTGATATCATTTCACTTTCATTAACATATCACATATGTGTATGCTTGATGATGTGACTCCCTCTTGTTCATGCAATTTGTGCAATCTACTTGCATCGTTTGCTTCCTCTTCCATCTTAATGGTTCTTATGCTTCAGACTCCAAGATTTTTTTTTCTCCAACCTTTTGACTGATACTCATAAAAGATTGTTTGGTATTCAGAATTTTATAATTGAGTTCTTATGATATAGAATTGGATGTTTACAACAGCCTTGTTATTCTATTTCTCTTGTTTTTTGTTCTTAACTTTATCTTGTTCAAGGTAGATTTCTTCATTATGGAAAGGATCACATGTGTTGCTGGATTCCAAGTTCTTTTGTCCCAAACTGTATATATTTGAATTTCTCTGCTATAATTGTTTTCCTTTCAGTCTTGGGGATCCTAGATTTCCTTTGTTTTTTCATTTTTAACTTTTCTTATTCAGGAAAGGTTTCTTCATTACAGCAACAATCACTTCTGTTGCCGGATTTCTAAGTGCTTTTGCCCCAAATTATACATCTTTGTTAGTTCTTCGCTGTCTAGTTGGCGTTGGGTTAGGAGGTGGCCCTGTACTTGCATCCTGGTTCTTGGAATTCATTCCTGCTCCTGAAAGAGGCACTTGGATGGTTATTTTTTCAGCATTCTGGACCATTGGAACAATCCTTGAAGCTTCTTTGGCATGGGTATAATCTAGCCTTTTGTTGTAGTTCAGTACATGTTCTTGCTACATCTTTTTCCTCTTATTAAAATAATACTAATAATACTGATAATAAAAGAAGAAGAAGAAGAAAAAGAAGAAGAAGAAGAAAAGATAAGATATCAATAGAAGTTCTATTCGTTCCCTGGTTCATTTCGAGTCGATCAACTTTGACACTGCTTGCAATTAGATCCAAGGAGGGTTTTTTTTTTTCCTCTTTTCATTTCATGTAGTATTTCTAATATTCCCTTTGATAATATTCATAGTAGCTATCTGAAGACAGTCTGTGGTGGTGGTAGTCTTTCTACTGCAAATCAGACAAATTCTGTAGCTATTCTGTAACTAACCAACCAGTTTACCACTAGTATTTGTGAATGGTTTAAAAATTGTTATTCTTCAGCTAACTGGTTAGTTCATTGGTTGTTAGTTTGCTGTTGTTCAAACAGGAGCAGTTAAATAATCCGATGAAAAAAATGGTATTGTATATAATAGTAGTGGTTGAAAATATAATTTATGTGCTGTCCTGTTGTCATGACTCATTAGTGGTTGATGTCATAGATATCTAAAGGGGAAAGGAAATTAGGTTTCTTTAAATTTGGGTTAAATCTAATTATTGCACGTGAAGGTACGCAAATGTTCACTTGATGTTTAACCTCGGACAATTTTGTCTTCTTATTGGTTCTTCCAATCATTTTCTTTTCTTATTGGTTCTTCCAATAACTTTATGTTTTATGCCCTTGTATTTGCAGATGGTCATGCCAAAATTAGGTTGGAGATGGCTCCTTGCGTTTTCTTCTTTTCCTTCATTTCTCCTATTAATCTTCTACCAATCTACTCCAGAGTCCCCACGGTATCTCTGTTTACAAGGTAGAACAAGTGATGCAGCTATTATTTTAGAGAAAATAGCACGACGTAATAGAACAAGTCTCCCCCCTGGCATTCTTGTTTCTAGTCACTCATATGATTTTGAGGAGCAAAGTATTCCGGTGGAAGATGTGCATTTGCTCTCACTAACACAAACTAAAGCTGAAACTTCTCAAGGAACACAATCTAATATAGTGGGTCTCTCTCCATTGTTAAAGCTTCTTTCTCGAGAACTGCTCGTATCTACATTGCTCCTCTGGGTGGTTTTCTTTGGAAATGCCTTCTCTTATTATGGCCTCGTGTTGCTGACCTCTGAGTTGACTGGGACAAGTAGATGTACGTCTACTGATATACATCTAAAAGAACACGAAGATGTCAACTACAGAGATGTCTTTATCTCTAGTTTCGCAGGTAATGGTCTTTTGGTTGTTCCAAAGTTTTCTCTAGCCAGGGACAAAGGTTTGGTGCATGGATGATAATCTAACCACAAATTTTCTTTGAAGAGTTACCTGGTCTCGCGTTATCAGCTGTCATGGTTGACAAATTAGGGCGTAAATTATCGATGTCTTCAATGTTCTTCCTGGGCGCCACATTTCTATTTCCCCTAGCATTTTATCGGGTTGATGGCTTAACAACAGCCCTTTTGTTTGGAGCTCGTGTATGTATCACGTCTACATTCACAGTTGTCTATATATACGCTCCCGAGGTAAGTTGGAACACTAAACTTTGCATTGCCAAGAGACAATTGCCTCATCATGCATCACAACTAGAAATATTGTTTCTCTGCTGGTTCATATTGTATATGCTCCTAATAATAATGTAATTTTTTAAGAGGATGGTCTGTTGTCTGCTCTTGATGCTTGGTTCTTTTTTTTCATCTGGACTTGCATTCTCCAATCTCATGCCTCTCCTTCCAAACTAAAAACTCTCTTGCTCTCCATGTAAGTTGCTTGTGTGGTTTATCATGACATGATTTATTGTCACAGAATTACATTCTCTAATAAGAAAATCTTATTTATCAGATTATCTTTCCTCTGTCCTTCATTCCACTTTGGTTCGAAATGTTATTACCAACCAAAAATTTCCTCCATACATGTTTATGTTTCTTGGTGCAATCATTGTTCACGTCCCGAGATTTTTATGTAGTTTTTCTGCTCTTTCTTTGCTGTGGTGTAACGTATTTATACTCTTACAATCTATGCAAACCACAGATATATCCGACCTCAATCCGAACAACTGGTGTCGGGGTTGCTAGCTCTGTAGGAAGAATTGGGGGAATGGCATGCCCTCTCGTGGCAGTAGCTCTGGTTAAAGGATGCCATCAAACAACAGCTATTATTTTCTTTGAGATTGTATTTCTTCTGTCAGGGATCTGTGTTGTGCTGTTCCCATTCGAAACCAAGGGACAAGATCTTCCTGAAAAAATGTAGCTGAAACTTAGAAATCACATTGATCACATAGTTCTAATTGGATTCGGTCTTGCCCCTATTACGTCTATTCATTATTTGTTGCTAATAGATATTGTTGGAGAGATCATGCCTTTAGTCTCATCTTACACGTGCATAATTCAAGGTCTAGCTATTAGATTGATATGATGTCGTTATTCTTAAACTATTAGATTGATATGATGTCGTTATTCTTAAACTATTAGATTGATACGAGGTCGAACTTACACGACTTGTTTTATGTATAATATACATGAGCAAATGTTGAAATGTGATTTCTGTTGTTATAAATTTTTTTTTTTAATATCCTTGAGTGTTCGGGTCAGTTTCCGCACACCTCGATTAATCTCACGGGATAGCTTGCTTGATCCTATAACATTTGGATGTCAAAAAAATTCGTAGGAAATTAATTCTTAGGTAGGTGGTTATGGATTGAAGTCTTGACCTTCTTAGTCATTTATTAAGGCTGTGTATCTTTTTTACTACTAGGTTAACCCTCATATAATTTTTGTTGTTATATTTGTTAAGTTTATTATGATGTCATTAGGAGAATGTGATTTCTTTTGTCGTAAGTTAGTTCCAGAAAGGAGGAAATTGTCATTTTTATTGAATTTATTGCGACATTTGAAATTTCACAACATGCTGGCTTCATGCATGGTAAAAAATTTATATTTTTGTTAAATCTCTATCATGCATTTAATGTTGTTAAAAATGAAAACTATATTATTATTATGATAATTATGGATGTTCTAAGTTTTAACAAATTGGGAAAGAAGTAGTCTAACAACTTGATGTATCAACTTAGAATTGGTTGAAAGGGTATGACAATAGAATTAGAATTTTAGGAGTAGCTTGGTAGGTTACATCGATGAGTATTTAGTGAGCCGAAAATGTAAATCAAAAGCAACATTATAATTAAAATATTGACTCATTACCTTATGGGAATTTTATCTATCTTATGAAAAACACAAATATTAAAAATAACTTTTTCTAGTCTTAATACAATAATGTTTCAAATAACAAACAAATAAATTTATTGGTAAAATTAGTACTTATAACTTATAAGTTTAATTTGAGAGAGAGAGAGAGAAAAAAGTAAAACTAAATACTAGTTAACTAGACAAACGGTAGCTTATGGTGTGTGTTGATGTGCCACATGTGGAGAGAAGGTGGACCAATTGTTAATCTATGGTAGGGACATGTTACTTATGTTTATTTTAATTTGTTTTGAACATGGTCAAATCCAATTGAGGTAAGCATTTATTTTTATATCAAAATCATGTGGTTTAGACACGTGCTACAATATGTTGTCATTCTCAATTGTCTTTATCGTCCTAGAGAGAAATCTTAAGTCACCTCTCTTCTTCAAAAAAATAATATTAATTGTCAGTCCCACATCTGACTCTTCATCCATTGGTATGGAACGATGATTCACGGGCTCGTCTTCCCTATCATGTTTGTTTCAAAACAAATACTAATAAAATCACATATGAAAAATCTCAGCATTTCTTTTTTTGGAGTAAAAATTCCCAATGTCTTAGTAATGACAGAAATAATTTTGAAGAAATTTAATCAACTCGTATTTAAACTTTTAAAATCGGTTAAATTATAAGTTTAGTGTTTGAACTTTCAAGATTGTATCTACAAAGTTTTTAAATCTTTAAGTAATACATGATAAATTCATAAGCTTTTAACTTTTGTCTCATAAGATTTTGAACATTTAAAAAGTGTTTTAATAAATATAAAATCGAAAGTTAAAAATCCTATTAGACAATAAACTCACTAATTAGAAAAAGAATTGAAAGTTACACAAAATATAAAGTTAATACATTTTTAGGGAACATTTGGGACGGTAAGTTGATTATTATAGTCGGTAGGTTATTATAATGTTACATAAATAAGGACTAAAAATTTAGAAGTTCAAATCTTTACCTGAATCATCAAACTACAAATAGAAAAAAGAATGAAAAAAATAAAAACTCTAGAGTTAAAATAGTAAATTGGCCGGTTGATAAAACCAGACCAAAATCTTGGCATTTTTTTTAAAAATTAATAATAATAATAATTATTATTATTATTATTATTTACCAATATTTGCCAACTTAAAGAGTGGAGGAGGTCAATTTAAATATTAAACTTTCAATTTTATTCAATTACATCTCAAACTTGGAAAATCATCCAAAATAACCCCCTTTAGCTTTCACATTTCAAAAGTAGCACGCTTTCTGAATTCTCATATAATTGGTTTTTCTTGAGCAATCTCGGGCGAGATTGAGCCCGAGATTGTGTTAATTGTTTTAACTTTTGAATATCAAATTCGATTGATGGGAAAAGAATTTTACAAATATGCCCTAAATAATATAAAAATAATATAATTATTATAATTACCCACTTTTTGTGGGAAATAGATGGTTGGCTTGTCAACAATTTCCTAAACATGATCATTGGCAGTCCTCAAAACCCTCAAGTCTCATCTTTTTGCATACATTCAAGAAAAACAAGGTAAATGTAGTGATATTGTCATTTGTAAATTTGTTGGAGTTGTTATTAGCATGGTGTTGAGGCCAATAATTTATGTTTTCGTGGTTTTTTACGCATTCTTAGTGGAAATTCAATAATCCCAGCCGCGACTGCGTATAATTACACCGAGATGTAACGTAGGGTTTAAGATCTCGACCGAGATTTTTGTATAGTTGCACTGAGATTATTTAATATCCCAGAGATTTTGTCTGAATTTATTAAGTTCTTAGAACTCGTATATGATTTTATTTAGGGATGCCTCGTATATTTTTTTTGTTTTTTGGGTGAATGGGAGAATGAGAAAGAATACATAGGTGGTCAGTTGAAAAGGTTGATTGTCCCGTCAGAATAAAATGAGGAGTTTTTACAGGAAATATATAGAATTAATGAGATAAATTTTGTTGAGTTTGAATTGGTTATAAGGTGCTTGTACAATGTTAGGTCGAATGTAGCTGCTTTTGTGATCAATAATCAAGAATATCTCTATTTTCTCTTAACTGGTGACGATGTGTCTCAAGTGGCCCTTTTAATATTGAAGTTACCAGTAGTAGTCCATAAACCTAGGAGTACGATACCGTCATATCCAGTTTAAAATGTTCCAATATTCTCATTCGAACTTGAGTTTATTCCTGAATACAATACGGTTTCCAATGAGATGCGATCATTAAGTCCATTGAATAACAATGTATGTCTGTTAGATTTAGGAGACAATACGAATGGGTTATTGAATATGGAAAACGTGGACCTATTTGAGGATGCTGCTAACGTTGAGTCTGTGTTTGAAGTGGACATGTCAGTGGATTATGATGTGGACATTAATGTGGCGGATATAGATATGTCCGAGGAGGATGCTAATGTTGATCATGTGGAAGAGTCAATGATGTATGTAGAATCAAAGGTTGACAGGGGACCTTTTGGTGATAGTAACCCAATAACTAACAAAGAGCATTGTGCAGATTCAATAGGAAATGGTGAATAGCGTGTCAGTGGTAAGAAGAGGAAGCATATTGAGAAATTAATGGCAAGCACCATAGTTGTCTCATCCGAGTCTACTATAAAAGATGTCTAGGTTGGTAATATGTTTTTAAGAAAAAAAGATTTGGTTAAGAAAATGTCAGTCTTTGCAATTAGGAACAACTTCCAGTATCGTGTTAATAGATCTACTAAGAAGTTATATATTTTAAGATGCATAAAATGACTTGTCAATGGAAGATCGAGGCCATTAGAATGAAAGACTCTAAAATGTTCAAAATTAGTAAATATGTTAGCACCCACACATGTCAGAAGATATTAAGAAAACATGATCATAAACAAGCTAAAAGTTGGATTGTAGCTGAACTGATTTAGTCTAAATACCAAGATGTTAGTCGTGGTTATAAACTGAAAGAAATTATTCAAGACTTTCGCAAGGACTATGGGGTGGACATTAGTTACGAGAGGGCATGGCGGGCCAAGGAAGCTGCGTTGTTCTTAACGGAAGGGTCCCTTAGAGAGTCATTCTGTTTGTTACCATGGTATGGGGAAGCGTTGAAGATTGCCAATCATAGGACTCATTATGAGTTGGAGATTGATCCTGATGGGCATTTTAAATACGTTATTGTTATTGATGTTGTACATATGAAAAGGAAGTATAAGGGTATATCGTTCTAGTGGTTTCAATTGATGCTAATAAACGAATATACCCGGTTGCTTTCGATTTGAGGGATAAAGAAACGATGATTCATGGACGTGTTTCATGAGAATGTTGCAATCAACTGTTGGTGTGGTTGATGGGTTGGTGTTCGTATCCGATCAACAAAAAATCATTGTGAAGTCTATTGCTACCTAAGTGTATCTAATGGGGATTCAGTACCATCATATTCAAAATATTTAGTACAAAATATACCGCAGTCCCCCTCGTAAACTGTTGTGGTGCATTTTTCATTCGATACACTCTCTAGAGTGTTACGGGCAGGTTTGTCTTTGTTGAAAGGACCCAACCTTTTCCAGTAGAGCTGGAAGTACTGTCCATATGTTATCCAACTCCTTTGACAACTCACCATCAGATGTTATCGTCATAAAAGAATCCCAAACCAATATTTGCCCGACCACCATGTCGATCACCACAAGCACCCAATGACAACCACCTATGTTGTATGGCATGTATATGTAGTTGACATCCTTCCAGTGTATGTGGCAATCTGGTTATTTCCCTTGCATGTATCACATAACTATATCATATTTAACCCAAGTGTTTCAACCTCTAATGTGCTAGTGCCCCTCTTAATCTCGTCATATAGTCTCGGGCTACGATTCTATCCGTCGTAATAAATGTCTTCTTCATGTGGGTTAGATCTGCATTGTCCAACAACTTCTTCTGCGTGAAGAAGAATAATGTGTCCATCGTTTAAAAGAAAAACAATAATTATTTCTTCGTTCACACACGGTATTAAGAATTGAACGATAGGTAACTTACATCATCATCAGTAAATGTGTCTGACGTCAATAAGTTCATGAACCATGGAAGTTTCCAAACACTCCGAACAGACCTCTGAGTCTCATTTACCCGCCTGAGATCGTCGATATATTCAGAGAACTGCTTCTCGAACTTAGCGGATATTTTAGGCACCAGATCATATGACTTCACCTTTTTTTTTCTTCTTCCCGGCGGGTTTAGCTCCAATAGGACTATGAAGCTTCCATGGGACTGTTCTCTTCCTGCTGGTCCTTTCCCTATGAACCACATTTGGAAACTATGACAACGGAATCACTTTGTTGTCGTCATCTAATGGCTGCAAAAGTTATAAAAAAAATTCATCAAATAATAGGAGAAACCCTAAATAACCAATTGTATGAATATCAGAATACTATATCTCATCCTTCGGCTCCATCAGAGTAGGTACTGATGGACCGGTCGTATCTTCGCCCCATGATGATATCTCTATAGAGACAACACATTCACCATCGTAGGTAGAAGAGGGATTCTGAACAGTTGGATCCTCAACCAGTGGATCCTCAACAAGTGGATCTTCAGCTAGTGGATCCTCAGTAGGTGGATTCTCACCAGGTGGGTCCCGGGAAAACGACTGACCTTCTCCAGTGTCGTAATGTTGCTGCGATTCGACTGACTTACCCTAGAAATAATGTAAATAAAATAAGGAAACGAGAATAAGTTACATAACTTGAAGAATATTTTATGTAACTTTCATAATCAGCATCAAGATTTCCTTTATGGCCTTCAACTCAGTCGTAAAGGATGACTCGATACGATCCAACTTCCCGTACAAGTGTTATAAGTGCATACTCCACTCAAATGCCATCTGTGATCCACTAGCTGTGGTCATCACTAGTGGAATTATCTTGGCCTGAGAGCGTACTACAAATGGCTCAACCACAATGTTATCTGAATTCGCAACACGACCACCCGTTTAGGTCTATTAACTTATTCTCGACCCTAATCCTCAACAAGATCACAAATGACATTCTCTCATGGAGGAGGTTGCAGATCTACATAACCATCCGGTGTCGGAATATCTAGCATACGTTCAAAGTAGACCTTTCCCTCATCGGTCGGAACGAAGTCATTTATACGAGCCTGGATGTAAACAACAACATCACATTTAGCACGTTGAAAATCATGCCATCATATAGAACTTAATGAAGTACGACTTACCGCTGTAGGCCTAAAAGCCTGTGTAAGAATCACATTTGCTTCAGATGAATACGTGCAACTCCATTGCATGATGTGCGGTATTGCATCAGTTGAACCCTTTTCGCTACCTGTCCACTAAGGGATGAAACTATCTCGTACGCCTAAACCTACCAATTCAAAAAACGAACACCTCCGGTAAGTGCATGATAAAGTCAAAGTAGCAATAACAATTAAGATTAAACAAAACTGGAAAACGAATGGGAATCCGTACAAGTTGTATGACTCAAGTGACTTATTATTCGCAGGCTTCTTCTTGTACTTTGTCACCTTCCCTTTGAATGCACCTTATAAGCTACTCATAGTTTTTGTGAATATCATGTAGCCTCAGTCATAACTACAAAAATCCTCTCACTCATCAATCAACCCCAACATGGTCCAGTCCATGTCTTGCCACCGTTCCCTTCCTATCATGGCCAATTCGATGAAATAAAAAATAGTCATCTTCACTGCATCCTAATCGCTTTTAAACTATCCCATTCATGTTGGACCTATTTCCTAAATACAACTTCCTAAGCCTAAGAGCTTTATCTTGATCAAAATCAACTTCTCGCTTGGGAATATATCTCAAACCTGTCACAATATCATACTCATCCCGACCAAAAGAAACCTTCTTCTCTAGCAACTTAAAACTAATAACATCTTCTCTATCCTCTTGTACCTCTCGCAGAAGAATATAACGGTACAGAGGCCCATTAAAAACTAATTTTACATCCAAAAAATGGCCAAAAACAGTCTGCCTAAACATATACAACTGCCTAGGTGTTAACATCTTTTAAATATTCGAGATTATTTTCGCCAGATGAGAACAACAGGTTAGATTTGTAGGAAAATGATCAGAAGTGCATATCTTAGTCACCAATGCCATCTGTCACACAGACCAGAAGCCATACATTCAAATCAAAAACCAAGTAGGCAAAACAATACACATAAATCTAGAATCTGGCTTAAATCTCGGTGAAGAACTACGTGAAAAACTTGCCCAAGATCATGCCCTAATAATGAAAAACTCGTGCCATTTACACTGGCGTGCAAAAAGATTAGGGTTTTCGTCACATTCTGTATAAAATCTTAGGGACGAACTCGGGCTATAATTACCCCGAGATCGTATACAAAATTCTGAAAACTCAAAGGTAATAAACCCAATCTCGGTACACATCGAAACGATCTCGGGCCCATTTCATCGAATCTCGACCGAGATTCAAACAAATCTAATCAAAATAGCATGGAAAAATTTCAAAAAATTATCAATAACAAACTATAAATATAAAAAAAAAAGGAACAAATATTGCAACATGCACAATCTATTGGGGTTAATGCCCTAAATCTCGTATGGTTCTGTAATTTGTAAACATCTGTATGAACAAACAGTTTTGTGATATATAATATGAGATATTTTATTCACTTCGGTCTATGAAATATGAGATATTTTAGTTGCATTAACCACAAACCAATAAACTAAGATTCCTGGTTATCGTTGTAACTTAAACATGTATGTGGAGACATACAAGTGGATCGTGCTTTAAGTGATAATCTAAATGGTCTGTAGTATATAGATAAAGGAGAAAAACCTTATCCTGATGACACTACGAGTTTGGCCCGCTTTGTAGATGTTACAAATGTTGTAAAGTGCTATAAATGGTCTGATCCCGATCATTCGTGTATTAGACATGCGAGCGGGGATACTTTATACAAAGGAGTTTGTATAAGACTGGATCACAAAATGTTTAGTCTTGTTATATAACATCGTTCATGAAAGAGACTTTCATTTCACTAGGATGACCTTAAGTAACATGACCTTAATCTTAAGTGAGTTGTGAACTTCTGCCTGTGAGGGCGATCATTTGATTTGCATGAGTGTGAGTGGCCAAATCACCGACTCAAACCTACCACTTTAGGGATTCATCTGATTGGGGAGCTGGGAACTCAGCTACACAAGACGGAATTCACTCATTGCCCAAAGCATGGGTAAGTAGATAAATTGCTCCCTTAAGGGCTGATTCTGAGGCTTGAACAATGTGACCCACACCTTCTCTTGGCCCGAGAAGAGTTTAGTCATAGTGGGACTATGATATATTGTTCATTAGAGAAATCGGTGTGAGTTAGATGTAACTATAGGGGAAAAACGGTAAATTGGCCTAACTGTATTTACGAGCGATTTATGAAGGGTCATTGTACTGTTGATTGGTTATATCCAATGGACACAGGGATATATCTATAGTGCGAAGAGTAAAACTATCAGTCTTTAGTGGAGTGCCCGACAGTTAATGGATGGTGGATATCGTGATTAAAGAGTTTAGTCAGTTATTCACGTACCGTGGGAGTTTCAAGCTACACGTCCATAAGGTCCCCTTGGTAGCTCAATGGATTCATGGTTAAAATTAGTTTTTGGGTTAGTTTGAAGTGTTCGAATTAACAAGAGGAAATTTGATTATATATGATATAATTCAATTAATTCAATTATATGTGATATAATTGATTTAATGTATTTGATATTATTATTTGATTGGAGGAATTAATATAAATATGATTTATATTAAATTCCATAAAGGAGAAAAATGACTATAGTTTATATGTTGTATATATAGGTTATAAATATAATATGATAAATTAGTTATTATATTTATTTATAATAAATTAATTATTAGATAACTGATTTCGGTTTTTCTCCATATAACCACCTTAGTGTGTGGTTTTAGTAAGTCTATGGAAACCGAATGGATAAAAAGATGAAAATCTTTTTCATTTTTAATAACACGTGCAAAAAGGCTTGAGTTATACGATAACTTGTTGAGAGAGTAAACAATTAATCTTATACGATAGATACTCGTTACAAAACGATTGAGTACCCAAGTCTATAAGATAGTCTTTTTCCTTCTCCCACTTACTCGATCGTCTAGTTCCTCCTTTCTCTTCCCAAATCCATACAGAACCCACACCTCCTAGATTCTCACACCAAGAATATCAAGATAATCGAGTGATGGTGTCGAGTTTTTGTTCGAGGGTTGAGGATCGAGTTTTACCCGATTGTGATCGAGTATTGCCAGTTCGTGTTGTTTGTTGAGTTTGCTCATTGCTTTCATGTTGATTAATGCACTCGAGTTTGATCGAGGGAATACATGAAGAATATAGTTCCTGAAAGGTATTGTGTTACTCGATCCTTTTGTATTTATCTTTGAAGCATGTTGTACGTTAGTCCATGATGCATAACTATTGTTGTTTGATTGTAAATGTTCTTGTTCTTTTACAATGGGATTTGGAACAATCTGCTTCCGCTCACTAGTTTCCTAGATTTAAAGTTCCTTCACAATCATCAAGCCAAATTTCATTGTATAAGAGTATTGATCCATATACTTTAGATACATTAAAAAACCCTAACAAAACTCTAATAATAAAGAAATAATATACTTAAGGAAGGAAATACTTTTGAAATAAGTAAGCTTAAGAATGAAAATAACCATGGATAAGGAAATTTTCACAAAGAAAGCAGGAAAATCTCGGGAGAGCTGAGGACCTGGATCGTCTGAAGGGTTTCCGTGTATCTGAAAGGGTTTTTTAAAAGCAGGGGTATTTTCATCCTTTTACACGATTGGATAATTTGAATTCATAACGTTTCAAACACAATCTAGAGCCCAATCTCGTCCGAGAAAAACCAATTATACGAGAATTCAAAAAACATGCTACTTTTGAAACGTGAAAACTAAAGGACGTTATTTTGGACAATTTCTCCTTAAGCTTCAACCAATGTTACGAATTAACTTTAAATTTTGAAAAGTTGTTTGTTTTTACCTCCTAATAAGTTAAAAAAAAAAACGTTCAATAAATTATAAAACATGAAAGTAATAAAATTTTAGAGAAAAGGCTATTGGAAATACCTTTTACTTCAAGTATATATATGAATTTTAGCAAAGTTATTTCATGATTAATTTATGCACGAATAAAATTCATTTTTCACAAAACTTTATTTATTAATTGAAATGAGTTTGTACGTAAATAAAAATAATAATTAAGTGGGTTTATGATAATTCTGACACGATTTTCTATTAAAATTGGTGGGCAAATGGTAGAAATAGAAATATGTGTTTAAGTTTGGTATCTAAATATAATTTGATAAATTAGGGTCAAAATAAAACTTTTCCACATGTTTAGGATCCAAATCGATAGTATTAGATGTATTCATCTTCATACATTACATTCAATCACATAAGACAAAAATATATATAAAGAATTGTCATGTGATAATTTATGATTGGACATTTAGATAGGCTAATGGATGCGCACCATCTCCATTTTATTTGAAAAATAATTTTTTTATATTTTCTCTATTTATTGTCCGCCACATCAGCCTGATTTTATTCAAACCATTCATATTGCCACGTGGATGGACGCCAATCTTCAAAAAAGCGTTTTAAAGAATCAAAACACATTATCCAGAAGAAGAAGAAGAGGAGGAGGAGGAAGAAGATGATTGGATTTTCGAAAGCAGAGAAGAGCAGAGTCAAAATCAAATCCTAAACTCCAGAATGATAAGAAGCCATGTAAGAGGTCCATTTCCACAAATTCCACCACCCCTACGACATCCAAATTCGAACATCGCCGTCCTCCGATTCACCGCCCCGCTCGCCCTAACCAGAGCCACTTGCCGGATCGCAACCACTGCGGCGGCGATTCTAGCAGCTGCAGCCCTGATTTCTTCGCCGGCACCGTCTGCAGCAACCGAAAGCAGCACCAGCATATCGGAACAACAAGAAGAAAGTACTACGCTATCAAACATTCCGCAGACGCTTTCCGGCGAGTGCGAGCAGCCGAGCGACTGCAAGAAGGCGAGAATTCAACGGCCGAAGTCGAGGAAGGCGGAATCGTGCACGATCAAGTGCGTCGGAACTTGCATTCGAGGCGGCGATGGATCTCCCGGAGAAGGTCCTTTGAATATCAGGAGGTAACTAATTAATTAACAAAAAAAATGTTGAGAATTAAGTGGAATTCTTGGTGTTTGATCTGTGAAATTTCTATGATTGTAGACCGATAATTGTTTTCAAGCAAGGGTTTCGAAGTCGTCAATACTGGTGCGTATGCCTCTCCCTCCTTAAATCTCAAACTTTTATTTGTTTATTTGTTTATTTATTTTCCTTTTTTTACATAATTGAAATTTTATTAGTTATACTAGGGTATGTTAGTGATTATTTGTTTATGTTATTTTAGGTTTAAATATTTTTTAAATTTTGTTCTATTATTTAACGAGGGATCAAAGAAAGTTATAGTTAAGTTCACTTGACTTAATTTTGTTCTATTTTAATTTCTACTTTTAAATTTATTTCATTTTGGTCAAAAAAAAAATTCAAACTCTATTTTAACTTTTAATTTTCAAAAGTAACTATTTTGGTATTTTTCTTTTATTATTATTATTAATTTAAACAAAAAAACAACTTCTAATTTAGAATAATGAAATAAGGGATTTTAGCTTTGAATATGTGTACTAGCATATTTAATATGAGCATGATTTCAAGCTAAATAAGTTAAAGATAAACCTCGAATGTTAATTTAAAGTAGAAGAGGAACATAGTGAGGACTAAAAACCAAAATAAAACAAACGTGAAAGTATAAAAAACTCATATATTTTAAAAATCTATAAACCAAAATAAGTTCTTTTAAAAATCTATAAACCTAAGTTCGTGGACAAATTTTTTTTTTTTTAAGAGGTATTGTAATTAAAGTGTGGGTGGGAGAATCGAACCTTAATCCACAAGGTTTGATAGTATGAACATTATGCTAGTTGAGCTACGCTCTTGTTGGCTTAAATATAATTTTTTATTAAATACACACACCCACCATGACCAACTGAACGACGGTGCACGTGTGGTCTATCTCCTCACTCAACCCTCGGACCCCATTCGTGGACAAAATTGATATTTAATTACTTCCAACATTTAAAATCATTTTTTTCATAATATATAATTCGGTAACATTTTAAGCTTTGAAGTTTAAATCGGCATCGTGCTCATAATATGTGAATGACATAAAATACGAAGTATAATCTTTCAAAAAAAAATTTGAACCCCATTTTATAATCCTAAAACTAATATATATATTAAGTTCGATGAACTTTTAAAATGCTAATTATATATAATTTTTATTTTTATTTAATAATAATTGATATATATTTATTGTCAATTATTTATTCTTAAAGTTAAGAATTTCATATTTGTTGTACTAAAATAAGACTTAAAATGTTAAAGTTTGAACTTTGTAAAATAATTATTTTACATTAGATCTTTTAGGGTAAGAATATGGATTAAAAAATTATAAATAAGTTGATCTTACTTTTAAGGGTGTTTGGAATACATTTTTAAGTATTTAATTTAAAAAAATATCATTGTGGAAGAAATTGGAGTGTTTGACAACCACTCAAAATAGTTTTTTAAATGTATTTCAATTAGTTTTTATTGAAAGTATTTAAATAAAAATGAATTTTCTGAAAAAACAATTTTTTTTCTCAAATTAATAGTTCTCTCACGTTTGTAAAGTCATCTAAAAAGTTTATAAACTTTATATTATGTTATCCTAAAATATAAATAAAGACAGATAATTTGGATTTGATAACGATATAAAATTCTAATGTCTAATTTTGTAAACACTTGAACAAATAATAATAAAAAACAGTTGAACAATATTAACGAATGATTCGATAACTTAATATAAAATATTATTTTGTTTACACGAGGAGATTTGCGATTTTTGTCTTTTTCTTTTTTTTTTTTTTTTTGGAAGGTTGACTATTTAAATAGAGACTTTTCATAGAAAATTAATCGTTTACATGGAGTTTTTTCTTTAAAAAATTATTATTATTATTATTATTTAAGGAATTGACAGTCTAATTGAAGAGGGAAAAAAAAGATAAATTAAATATTTAATCTCTAAACTTTTAGGTTTATTCCGATTTGTCTTTAAATTTTTTAAAAGTGTTAAATAGATCTAAACATTCAATTTCATATCCATTAATTTTCTGAAGTTTGAAATGTCTCTAATAGATTTTGTTAAATTTTTCGATTTTGTGTCGGCCATATTTTTCTATGTTCACGTAAAATCAAAATTTTAAGATTCCCTCAATTTTAAATCTATAGTATTAGATAAAAAATTATTAAATACAAAATTAATTTAAATTTTGAAGTTGGAGTATCTATTAGATAAAAAAATTGAAAGTGTAGAGACTAATGACGAGATCTGAAGTTTGGGAATCTGGATCATATAGACACAAACCGAAATGACAAGGGACTAAAAAAATGAATAAGGGAGCAATGTTATTTTATTTATCTTAATTTGATTTGAATCTGATCCTTAATAATTGGTTATGTTTTGGGGATTTTGCAGTTTGGTGGAATGTTCAGATATTTGCAATTTGATCGGCGATGGTGATGATGGACCTTGAGAAACACTTTTTTTTTTTTGGTTGTTTTAACATTTCATTTCTGCTATTTAATTACTTTCATTACAACTTTAAATTCGTTTATTTCATTCATAAAATAAGTTTTTAATTGAATTTTTTTTAATGAATAGCTCCTTTCTTCTAAAATACATAATATGTAATTTTTTTTTTTCTAAAAGCAATTCCAAATAATGGATTAGTTAGTTGCTAAATTGGTATATATTTTTTTATTTTTTATAATAATAACTTTAAAAAAATAAATAAAAAAGAAAAAAGAAAAAAGAGTGATCACTAACATACATCATTGACTTCAAATTTTGTTGTAATTATACCAATTTAGATTTTAGGAAATTATACCAATTGAGATTATAATCATTACGGTACATTAGATTTATTATTATTATTATTTTTTATAAGCATGGTAATTTATAATCATTTTTTGTTTTATTTTTATAATATTTTCTCAATTATCTTAAATTTATTAATACTTGCGAATTTTTATTTTCATAGGTAGTTGAAATAATATAGTTTCCCCCCAGTCATATATAGTAAATAGTGTCTTTCTTAAAATATTTGGATAACATCCATTGGATTTTTTTAATCAAATAAGGTGAGATGAATATTTAACATTGATCACATCTGACAAAATAATAATAATAATATTTTTTAAACATATTAAATAACCATTATATTATTTTATCATTGTACTATGGGATATTTCTCTCCTTAAAGGTTGACCAAGATATCCTAATTTACTTTATCAAATAAGATGTTATTATTGTATCTACCTAAACATGACTCAACTAGTTAAAATATAAATATTCAAAAACAAATAAATAAATAAATGATCGATTAATTCTAATAATTTATGGAAAAACAAAGAGTCGACTCAGTGATATTTTTCTCTTGACAGTTAGCCCGAACATCTATTTTCATATTATTCCAGACTTGGAAATTCAAAATCTCTAATCCAATCGTGTGGATTTGAATTCTTAATCCCAATTTGTAATTATTTTTTTTTGTCATGTTATATACATCTGGTTAATATTTATTTGTCAAAAAAAAAAAAACATAGATTTTAATGTCTTTAACTAAGAGGCCACCACCTATGGAATTCATACATAAAGAACGTGAGATAAAAGAAAAAATTATAAAATGTAAAATAAAAAACGCCGAACAAAAGAACAAATATATCTTTGAGTTGTTCACTTAGGTCAGTACAAGAATAAGGTAAAGCTTATTGTGATTGTATAAATATGCACAACAATCACCTAGAATATGAAAATGAACTAACTCCTTTCCCCTTGGATGCGATATACAGAACTTGGGAGCACTGATGGAAAAAGGAGAACAATTTCCACCTACCTAACAATTCTTCCAAAAGAAAGAAAGAAAGAAAGAAAGAAAGAAAAGAAAAAATTTACATCCATATTATGCAACCAAAGGCAGAGAACCAGAGTTGAAGACTTGGTGATTTGTTTATACAAATGGATGAAGATATCATTGCAATGAAGATTTCTCAGGCAAGAATAAGTAACGAAAGTGAGAATCAAAAGGAAGAATACCACAGTTGCAAGAACCGATTAGGCTTTGCCGCCTCTGGGATACACAACCCTGAACAAAGGCCGCTTGATGGGGTGGAAGGTAATGGGATATCCATACTGCCAAATTCACATCGTCAACGGAGTTTTTGGCGAAACAATATAGCAGTTTTGGTACCAATAATCTTCCTTTGCTGCTAACACCTACGGAAGCTCGAATGAAATCGCGTTGTGCCTCTAGAAGATCCTCTCGGATATTGTCTGCAGTGTAGATCCTCACCTACATAAGTTCTACAAGTTAGACTTGAAGTAGAAAAATGTAAATGCCTCAGTTCACTATCTTACACGAGTTTGTTAATCTAGAATTACCGCGGGAGAAGAGTATGTTCCGCAGCTTAAGGCAAACGTTAAGAGTGGTTCGTGTTTGTCTATAGCAAATCTCCGCTGCTCCTCCGTCACCTTTGACTTATGAAGAGCAAGAAGCAAAGCCTGGTTACAATTTCCCACAATATAGGGCAATGAGGCAATGAACTGTGATAACTGATGAGAGGATAAGCAAGAAAACCTAAAAGCAGCTATAGCAAGTGCATACAATTTGTGGCCTGTGAACTGGCGGTTTCATCTTGAGGATGACATATTCAATTCCGGTTGCACTGAAAGAATGCCCCCCAACCGTGTATGCTGCCTGTAAGAGTATATTCCAAAAGAAATAAATCATTAATACCCAAAAAGAACTGAACCTGACAACAAAAACAAGAATCTGCAAGTTTCGAAATATACATTTCTGACTAAAACTAATTTTTTCCAGAATTTTCCGCATGAACTGAACTATTTCCAAGAGCAAAGCTGGTGCATTGCTTTCATAGAGATACATGAGCACGAAAACTTTGAATGCACATCCTAGTTTTTATTTTTTACAATCAGAAGGGGTCTCAATCTTTGTATTATGCTCATGAACCACCTCACTAATCTGCAGAGGCTTTGCCGACTCCAAAACTAACTTCGGGTGACAACAAACAGTTAAGTTATTTAATCTTTACCCAGACACTTGAACTTGAGACCTTGAACGGTATCTAAAAGCATCTTAGTCTTGTCAAATCCACCCTTGGGGTTAATACAAAATACCCATAGTGAGAAAACAATTCATTCCACATTCAAATTTTACTGGCTGTTCAAGTCCGGCTTGCTCTAGTGTTCACATTTAGAAGTAAAATATTTTTGAGGGACACAATAAATTAAGTCACACAAGCTATGAATGGGAACTACTAATTAGCAGAGGGAACACATGGTAGATGGTATTTACTGAAAGTTGTGAACCTTGATACAAAGTAGCTGTATTATCTACTTTCATGAATAGTCTTTTGAAAATGAAGCTTTCTCATTGACGCTTGAACCTCATCTCAGATGCCAGCTTGTAGAGAAATAACTACAGGGTAAACCTGAAAACAACCTAATTATATATTTTTCAAATTCCAAGTTCAAAATATGTTCAGTTCAGCAGACTAAGGCAACTTGTATGGACTAAAAGGAATACCAAACTAATAGAACAGACCAGAGATGGGTAGCTTGGTTGGCAAAAGTTTATCCCTGCCATCAGATTCTAGGCTGTGGTCATTGCAATCCACTGGAAAGTTCAGTTAAATCATTATCCAAGCATTTGATTGCGTCATCCCCTCTTGATAAGGAGATTTTTCAGGCTTCGAGGAAATCAAAGAGCCCCAAACAAATTAATATTCTTGTGTGGATAATAATTTTTGGTTCATTAAATTGGCTCAACTACTTTGCAACATAAACTCTAGTCGCACTACCTCTCCCTATAGTTGTCCATTATGTTTGGTGGAGAGCGGAGATTTGCAGGACTTGATCTTTTATTGTTCGTTCTCACGCTTATGTTGGTGGAGGCTATTTTCATATTTTAATCTCCAATGGGGCTTTGGCAAATCTTTTCGAGAGAATATCTCTCAAGTATTGATTGGTCCATTATTATCCTCCAAATCTCAGTTACAATGGTTCGATGCAGTCAAGGCTTTGTTATCAGAGAAGATTTGGTTCGAGCATAACCAGAGGATTTTTCATAACAGGTCTTTAGGTTGTTCTGATAGGTTGGGCTCTGCTCGTCTCTTTGCCTCTTCATAGTGTTCTCCATCTAAAGTTTTTGTTGATTATTTCATTCAAGACATTTGTTTAAATTGGAATGCTTTCTTATCTTCAGTTCAACTTCCGTAGCGTTATTGTCATTTGGTATCTTAGATTTTTTAGTATTAGACTCTTTTCATTATATCAATGAAAAGCATTGTTTCCTTTTAAAAAAAGAAGAAGAAGAAGAAGACAATAATACATAAAAAAATAAGAAGAAGAAGAAAATAGAATAGACTAGAGATGGAATATATCTAAATCAAATCAGATCAATACCATGAACAAACTCGAAGTGTTCAGATCGCACACCACATGAGAACAAAGCTAGTCTGCTTGGCTAAATATTGCACAAAACGTTGAATTTTTTTAGGGGTATTTGACCCATGGATTTGGAATTAGGGGGGACTTGGCATCAAGCCAAACCCATGTTTGGGCACTTGGAATAAAATTCCCGGGAATAAGAAACCAAACTCATGGGTTTGGAATATATTTTCAACGAATGCCATAGGTCTTAAAAAAATTTCCCTTCATCTTCTACCTCTTATCAATGGTCATAGATGACCGTCGACAACAAACATTGGTCAACTTCATGATTGACCGTCGGCAACCGATCATCTTGACCGTTGACGATTGATCATCTTGACCATTAGCGACCGATCATCTTGACCGTTGGCGATCGATCACATTGACTGTCACCGTCGACAAGTGAGCATCTTGATCGCCAGCGACCGATCGTTGTGCCCATTAACGACCGATTTTCGTAACTGTTGACAACCAACCGTAGTGATGGTCAACAACCAAATGCCATGACCCTTGGCAACCAATTGTTGTAACGGTAGGTGACAAACCAATCGTCTTAATCGTCGACAACTATTGATCGTCTTTACCATTGGCGGGTGATCTCGTCGGCGCTTGACCACTGTCCGATTGTCGTGATTGTTAATAACCGACTGTAGTAATGGTCAACAACCAAACATCACGACCCCCAAATGGGGGTATTTGGAATTAGAGGGGTTTGACATTTGAAGCCAACCCCATGTTTGGGCACTTAAAATAAAATTCCCGTGAATAAGAAATCAAATTCATGGGTTTGGAATATATTTTTAATGAATGGCATAGGTCTTAGAAAAATTTTCCTTCGTTTTCTACCTCTTATCAATGGTCATCAACGACCGTCGGCAACAACCGACTTCGTGATTAACCATCGGCAACCAATCGTCTTGACTGTTGACGACTGATCGTCTTGATCGTCGACGACCGATCATCTTGACCGTTGGCGACCAATCACATTGATCGTCACCGTCGACGGGTAAGCATCTTGATCGTCAATGACTGACTATTGTGACCATTAACGACTGATCGTAGTGACGATCAACGACCAAACGCCATAACCCTTGGCGACTAATTGTCGTGACGCTAGTGATCAACCAATGGTCTTAATGGTCAATGACTCTTGATTGTCTTTACCATTGGGAGGCAATCTCGCCAGTGCTTGACCACTATGGTCATAGCAATCGATTGTCATGTCTGTTAATGACCGACCATAGTGATGGTCAACAACTAAACATCATGACCCCCGACGATCAATCAACCGACTTGACCGTCGATAATTGACCGATCATCATGCCATCGTCAATTGACTATAGTGATTGTCACTAGGGTTATATTTTTGTGTTTTCTCCTCTTTCTTCTTCTTCCTCTCTCTCCCTTTTTTACTCATTTTCACAAACTCAAACAAGAAATTGACTTTTTCATCTAGGAGCTCTAAATACTGAAGTGTTGCATCAATCGTGATGCTCATGAGTCATTAAATTCTCTTCACCAACCATTGCACACTTACCATCATTGATGATGGTCATTCTTTGACTGTCACCGACAATTTTTTTTTCTTTCCTCCTTTCACCACTTTTCCCTTCAATTTCTCATTTTCTTCTCCTCCTTCATTAACCTCAAACGTAAAATTTAGTTCGTGACTACAAGAAAAAAAAATTAATTTAGAAATTTAAAGCAAAACTATCTTTTGTTATAAATGTGTTATGATGCTAAATTCCAAAATTTATTACTTTGTTATCAAAAGATAAATTTATTATTTAGAAGGAGATAAATTAGAAATTTAAAGACAAACTAAACTTGTTATAAAACTTAATATCAAAACTTGGATATTTTTTTTACTAAAAACTATTTTTTATATAAAAATAACTAAGACCCCGTTTGGTAACCATTTTGTTTTTTGTTTTTTGTTTTAGTTTTTTAAAATTAAGCTATAAACACTACTTCCATCTCCAACTTTCTTCCTTTGTTATCTACATTTTACCAATGGTTTAAAAAACTAAGCCAAATTTTGAAAACTAGAAAAAGTAACTTTAAAAAAATTGTTCTTGTTTTTGGAATTTAACTAAGAATTCAACCATTATATTTAAGAAAGATGCAAATCATTATAAGACATAAAGAGAAAATAGCCTTAATTTTCAAAAACAAAAACAAAAAACAAAATGGTTATCAAACAGGGCTTAAATTATTGTCATTCATACATTATTGTCATACAAATTAATAAACCAAAATGAATTAATATAGGATTACAAAAGAAAAACTAATATAAATTTCATTTTAAAATGAGTAAATTAAATTTATCTTTTACAATTATCACAAAAATTGATGCAAAGTACACTAAAGATTATACAGTTCACAAAACAACCATTAAAAAACAAGGAAAAAAGATCAGATTACCCAAACCCATGTCTGCACCTCAAACATAGGCTTCAGAATCCCAGGCTTCCAAACTCTACAACCCAAACACAGGCATTTGTAATTCCCAGGCTTCAGAACCTACTCAAATAAGCCCTCAGGCATTTGATTCCTAGGCTTTTGATTCCAAATCTGCTCCCCAAACGCCCCTTTATGTGAATTCATAATGTACCAAGTCTCACTAAAATAAAAAACCATCCGCATGCTTATGAAGTATGCCTAACTAACCATCTCATGCGAGGAGGACACATGGGCTCTCTGCCAATGCTCGCTATGCAAAAGCTTCTGCACACTATTCTAATGTTTTGGGTCCACAGCGCGTCTGGACTAATTTCGTAGGATGACCATTTGACCCAATTTTTAGGTAATTTGTGGAACTCTAATATCCTAGATAGGTGACTACCAATAGAGTTTGACCCTATTTTCGAAAGTCCCTTTACTTTTTCACTTGCCCCAATGACCACCAGCCGATTGTAGTTCACATGTAATGTTCAACCCTAAGTTCATGCACCCTCATGATGCGCGTTACAAGACATGCTTGGGCATCCTCCAACAGCTTACCATTATCACACCCTCTTACACCAAGCAGGCAGCCAAACACGTGAGTCCGTGTTGCATTGCCAAGCAAGAATGTTAGCAGTGATGTGATGCTCCTTACATGGTTAGCTAACCCTGCTTATATTTATATTCCAGAAACCATCATCATTCACACACTAGCATAGCATAAGGATGAACCCCCATGATTGCTATACTGACAACTAACAAATACAGAAGAATATCCAGGCTCTAAAATATGAATGAACATAGAAGAGAACAAAAAATATGGGCTTCAAAATCAAACCTTTTGCATCAAAGAGAAGAGTTTCAATTCACTTTTCGGAACTCCATAGGCCAGGTAAGCCTGTCAAAAATAAGATAAGATGTGAACAACCAACATAGCATCTGTTTGTTAACCATATTTTAATATGAACGTTTTCCACCAAATTTAACAAGGAGAAGCAGCTCACATGCATGATCAGTGCATTATATAAATTGATCCAGAAGGCTAGCTTTTCATCTCTGCTTAAATGAATGGGATTCACTTTTGCAAGCTGCTCAACAAGAGTGCTGTTCACAAAACAGATCGTTAAGGCAAAAACAGGCCAACTCTAGATTGCAGTAAAAATTTGTAGGATTATCATAGTGCCAAAAGGCGGAGAAAGTCCAACATGATAGAAAAATGGACAATGTGTTTTATGAACACTACCGGAACTTCCTCAATTCTGCAGCAGCATATTCTAATTGCTTCTTTCCAACTGACATCCAAGAAACTTCAGCTGCTTGAGAATAATTTCCAATGTCAGCCCAACTTAATTTTCCACGTACCCTGTATGGATCACAAGCATTCTGTGTAGCCAATACTTCAGAGCTACTCGGAAGATCAATTTGTGGACTTTGTACTCTTGATGAAATAAGTGACCGTTCAGATGATGACCACCATGATGAATTGGAAAGATGTCCTCGAGGTGATGCAGGTGAGTGGCTTCCCGATGTTGATGATTTGGAAGGCCCGGGAGAATCTGCTAGAGAGATGAATATGTTTTTCATACATCTGACCATTTCTTCTGATAATATATTAGGGTGGTGCCAGAGACCACTTGATGGTAGCCCTCGAGACATTTTCTCACATTCTACTGATTGAGAACATTCATTGACTTCTGTCACAGACGTCTTCTCACAGTACATTTCAACTAGGTCAACTGCATTCTGATTCAGCACAAACAAAGCTACAGCATTAATCCTGAATTTATATGGTTTAGTAACACTGAATGCATTGATAATAGCAATTGAAAATTTTCTAAAATCTAACTCTAACAGTCATCATTACTAAACCCTATAGCATCTTAGAAAAACACCTATTCAGTCAAAATCAGCAGTTCAATTTCCTCCCATAAATTCTGGATGACATCACTGAAATCAAGTTATACAATCCAGAAAAACGACAGAGGGAAACAAATCTAGTCTCAGAGTGTGCTGTTTTCAACTAAGCATGAAATAGGAGTGATGAGAACGTTAAAATTTGTTGTTCTAGTCACCAGATCAGGGATAAGGTTGTAAACCTCTTGTATGAAAGTCATTACAAACACTTTCAAAGGTGGAAGGCTATTAAAAGCATTATTTAAAGTATAAAAGAGGTGTTTAGGACAAGGATTGACCTAAGACTATAATAACCACATTTTGCTAGTTAATACTATTTTGTAGTCCCCAATTAGCTACAGTCAATACTATTTCAAAACCCCATTTGCTACAATATATACTATTTGCTACAGTTTTTACTATTTTAGATTCATCATTTTTTATTCTTTGCTACAATAATTACTATTTCTTTCTCAAACTAAAATAGTTTACACCTCAAACACATACTATTATAACCTAAGACTATAATAACCAATTCCTTGTCCCAAATGCACCCAAAATGTCTAGTGAATAGTCCATTGTCCCAATAATTTTTATAGAAACTGAAAAGGACTGGTGGAATAGAGAAGTTGGAATATTTTGACAAAACTAGATACTTCCAAAATTAGACTTTTTAAATTTTATTTACTAAAAAAACAATGAACACAATAACCACAAAATCCAGTTAATATGACAATACTATACCGATAACCATAGATTAATTGATCAGAAAATACTTATAAAGAAGATTAATTGATCAAAATCCAGTTAAAATGACAACACTGTATCTCAAATTTATGCTTGGCATATAAAAAACTAGACCTTGGGTAATTGAATTAGTTTAGCATTTTCAAGATGGAAAAAAGAACTAGTCTTCCATCAGTTGCAACTGTTCCTTCAAATATATGTTAATAAATTTATGTTTCTAATTGAAGACAGGGCTGTGAGGTTCAAGAAACCAACTGCAGGGAGGAGCTGGAGTAGAATGGAAGCAAACAAATTTTAGCTTCATATTTATGCTTTTGAGAAACAAAGGTTGTATTAAGAAATATATTCCTTCAAGGACCATAAACAGTAAAAAAAAGGTTTACATAGTTCTGGAGAATAGTACAGTACAGACACAATAAATAATAAGTAAAATCAAAACCACAAATATTAACCAAAACAATGGCCACATATTTCCTGTCTAAATGCATGTGAGAACTCCGCAGAAAGTAAAGTTTCAGGAAAAGAAAAGAAAATACATCAAGATTAAAGGGAAAAAAAAATTTGTGGTGAGATACCGGATTTTTCAGTGTGTCAGAATTGGAGCAAAGGGAAACTGAACAAGGTGATGAATGCATTAAACGATATTCTGCAAGCCTCCTTTCATTCTTTTCTTGACTAAGTTGGAAATGTAAAGAGACCATTTCTTGCTCGAGTCTTACAACTGTATCTTCCAAAACTGCAATGCTAGATAAAAGATCTTGGGCCTGCACAAAATTTCAATGCAAGAATATTGCCACAATAATTTAAAATTAGAAATCAAAATACAAGTATTGGAAATTCTGAACAATTAAGGTACTGGAGGAATCCAAAGACAAACTGCTACAAAGGGGAAATAGAACAAAAAGTTCTTGCTATGAAATACAATATTCACATCTAATTTCTTCCATTCTGACACCAAATTTGCAGGGGACCAACAAAAAAGAAAGAAACAGAGAAAATCCTTGTATGAAATGAATATACAAAAGCTAATCCCATGAAGTAATTAAAAAAGGTTAGCACTCTCCATTTTCAAGTGATCAAAGAAGGATAATAATTCAAAACTCTTTGAAACCAGAGCTCCAGAGGGAGGCACCAAAGTTACTGTTGCCTTATACCAACAGTTCCTAGAAATCTCTATAAAGAAACACTCCCATTTCTTCTGATCATATATTCCAAAAGAACGCATCTTGCACCGATCAAGGAAAAGCCACCAAGACTGCAAAGCTTTTTGAAAGCTGCCATTTCCAACACTTCTAAAATCTTATATAAGGCATCCATATCATGAATCATGGTGCAAATATGGCAATGTGTGCGTGTGTGTGTGAATGATAGTTATATGTTAAACACTAAATCACTTATCACATTAGGTACAAAAACACAAATCTCTGCTCGTATTAAAGTATCTATACTTCAAAACTCCTAAAAATCAAAGATGTATCTTGTACCTGTGAAGGCAATGGTTACAAAAGGTTTGACTTTTGAATCAAGTAACGTTGTCATAACCTGGTTTTAGCTCTTCAGGATGTTATGGTTCATAAAGATGAAATTTTGTATCCGATCTTCCCAAATGGTTCATTCAGCACATTCACTCTGAAATATGTTCACTTTTTGGGATAAAATTTGGTAGCTCAAAATTTTAAACCTCTGATCATTGAGAAGAATGGTGCATATAACCTCATTCTACTTACATCATTCTACCCCTCCAAAAAGAAAACTCGTTCTCGAGTTTTAAAAGAAGAAAAAAATGAAACAATTAAGAAATAAAATAAACTTGTACAACGGAGCATGACCAAACCAACCTCCTGCATCTTGAACAAAATTATGTAAAAAAGTCCAAGACATAAAATTTTCATAAAGTCCAGTTCATCAAATCTTTCATCATCAAGGTCATCTAGTACCTCTGTTGCAGCTGCTGCAATGTCAAAAACTCCATCCAAAATTCCAAATATTCCATCTCCACTAGGCTGCCCTCGATCCAGATTTTTTTTTAATATACGGTCGAAGACACAATTCTTGGCCCGATTAAAAAAAAACGACGTTCATTCAGCCATTATAGCAAGGCTTCATTCTATAATCCAAATCTTGGCGCCAATGTTGATGTTTCGAGTTCTAATGTTGCTAATCTTGATATTCTTGGACAGCTTCTTGGTCATAATGTCTAAAACAGTGCGTGATATTGTTGACCATTATGATAAGTTGGATAAGTTTCTTGGACATGGAAATTATTACCCGCCTGATCTTGAGGTCTTGGGAGGGTATTTGATGCATCAACGACTGGATCTTGGTAATTTTGAAAGTGGTGATTGTTTACGGTTGATTTCTCTGGATGAAGGGTCTTGGTGGACTTCTTGCTCTTTCTTGAAAATGTCGACCATAATTCTCCTCTTGATAGAAAACAAGGCCATTATGATCATAATTTTTGTGCTCTCGGTATGGTTCTTGGGCTTGAAGATGGTTTTCTTGATACAAAGGATTAAGAGGGTACCTTGGAAAATAATTTTGGTAGAAGTGTGGACAACCTTCATCGCTTGAAGAGTCTGAATTATATCCCATCATATTGTGTGGAATCGATCTTTGTTGTTGAGGAAGAACACCTACCGGATGATTTTGATAATTGATTGTTGGTTGAAATTCTAAAATTTGTCTTCTGGGTGGATTTCTAGCAACTTCTTGCATCTTTGGATTTTGTTGATTGGTTCTTGATTGATTGTTGGTCATCTTTCCCACTTCCAATGATAACTTCTCGATAGCTTCCAAATTGCCAAGTCTTCAATTCACGGTTTGAGAAAATGTGGAGAAGTATGCTTCCGCATCACGAGTTTGAAGGTTGGGAAGTTGGGAAGTTGGTGGTTTTCTTGGCCCAGACAGTTGCATCAACCCTTCGTAGGCTTTTTGGGCTTAAACCTTGGTTAAGTAATGTTTTGATGATAACAAATACATAATTTATGTAAATTTAAGCGTTATGATTGCATTGAGAACTTTGAATCAGCTCAATTGGAGCTATACGGAGCAAGTAAGAAATAAAAAAGTAATTTACTTGTATCCAATGAGAAGTTTCTACTATATTATTGAGATTTTTATCAATAACCTAGATTTAATCTTCTTTTAGCAGGTAGTTGTGATTCATTTGGAAACCTTAATTCGACGTGGATATTCATGTCTCTATGGTGCACAAAAATTAACTTATTTTCCATGGTTGGGATTTTAATAGTAGGCATCTAATGGCTTTCACGCAAACTTTATTTTCTCGATGCATTAACTTATATCTTGCATCGAACTATGTAACTACATTATCAAGCATATATAGATTAGTGGAAGATTACATATTTTCAAAAAGCAAAAAAATAAATTCAACCAACTAGTCTGATTTGCTGAATATTTTTCATGAATTCTTTGCCACTTGCACACTTCCCTTATAGTAAGTCTCATTCACTGAATCCTTTGCTCTATAGTGTACTTGAGGAGAGTATCTTCATTTTCCTTGTTGTGCATGAATGAAAATTCATTGATGCAACCAACTGTTTCAGTTTCACTTTGTTTTTCAATGCATAGTTACTGTTTGCCCATTATATTAACCTCAGCCATTTTTTCTCTCCATATCTCTCATCATGTTTTTCAGATTTTGAAGCATAAATATCAAATTGCAATATGTTTTAAAGCACAAAAATCACCAATTGGATATTCAATAAACTGTGAAGTAACAAGCAACATACATGATGAGGGAGGCAGGAGAAGTTGGCTAATCTTAGATCCTTTTTTTGAATAGCATCTTGAAGGGAAGTGTGCAGCTCTATCTCTTCTTGCAACTTTTGTTGTAACATTCTCACCTACAAAATAGCATTTTTTTTAACCTAACAATCAAACCTACTGGCAGTTTCCTACTCAGGTAAAAAAAAATAAACTAAGTTCACTGGATAAAAGGCCAGAAGATCCAATGATCTTAGAGAAATGAACAGGATGACAGGATTTTTTAGAAGAGTAAGCAACATGTCTTCATGCTTTACTAACTTAAATATAGAAATGTTAGGAAAATCTATGAAAATATTTCATTGCAGTAATGGAACATCCATACACAGCCAGACACTTACATCTTGTTCGAGCTGAAATCTGTAGGGAAAAGAACCATCATCTTTCTCCAATATCCCAACATTCCTAGTCATTATGCCAAGACTGCTCTGCTACATTAAGCAAGACTCAGAAATCATGATGAATGTACTGCAAAGATGATATATTACATTTTACAGCCAAACCATGTTTATTAAAAAGCAGTAGATAACTAGATTAATTAACTCAATATATATGTGTGTGTGTGTGTGTGTGTGTGTGTAAAGTTGGCATTAACTTCTAAAAAGTTCGCATTAACTTTTGACTTCTACTCTCCTAGGTACTTTGAGCAAGCATCATGCATAAGCTTATTAAGTCACAAATTACCCAGTAACAAGAAATAGTACAAATGAAAAATGTTAAAACATGAATGGGAACTCTTTAACCAATAGAGAAAAATTTGAGAAAACACCCAAGCATTAGGGACTAAAACACATATTTAAGTTACTGAAAATAGTCTTCTGTTTCGGAACTTAGCATAATACAAGAGAGAGAACTAAGTTCACAAGCTAATAACAATATAAAGCAAACTCCTCAATCCTGACTTCGGAGGTTAAGGTTTCAATAAGGACAATGCATAGGTTTCAGTACTTCCTTTTCTTTCTACTCAGTAACAGAAAATCAAGACCATAACACCTTACCTCTAGAAATAAGTCAGCACAACCAAGGTCAACAACATTCCCTGAACTAGAACTGTACCCAGAGTGGGGATCACATCTGTGACATTACAATGACAATAAAAGAAATAAAAGCATTAAAAAGGAAACAACACTGAGCTGTGCAGAGAACAGAAGAAATGAAGAGAACAGAGAGTACAAACCAAAGGGAAGAACAGTCTTACAAGGAAAGTCCAGTTTGAGCAAGTGATTCCGACATTCTGGGTTTATAAGGTTCAGTGGCCTCTACATAACAAAACAAAAACAGAAACCCCAAAATCTCAAGCATCAGAAACAAAACTCACGTCAAAATAAGCATCATAAGTCCCATATTTTCGCCCAAAATCTAGATTCTAGACCACCCACATCTTAAACTAAGAACTCATATCAACAAACCTTACAGAAAATCAGAATCGAGAGCCATGGGCCAGAGATGCAGAATCATAAATGCACAGTGACGCCGTCGCCTGTGAAGAGACGATATAATAAAATGGATACAAAAAGGAAACAACCCCTCATGAAGGCACAGTTAGGAGTCATTTTCAAAAAGAAAAAGCAACCCATTACATTACATTAGAACCTAATCAAACAAACAATGGTTCGAAAGTAAAACATAACCAAAAAGGCATTTTGAAGGGAAAAAAAAAAAAACTCAACTGATGTGATGGGAGTTGCGGGAAAATCAGGGCTGGGAGGAAAAGGAAGGAATGATTCAAGTATTTTGTGGGAAAGTTAAGTTGTTCTTCAAACTTCTTGTTCCTTTGCGCTTTTTGGAGTGGGAGTGGTTTAAAGGTTTGAAGTTGAAAGCAGAAAGGTTGAGCAACATGATTAAATAATGCAATAAAGGAGCCTCCACTGTCCTAGCGACCCACTTCCCTCGTGTTGGTGGAAAGTCGGTGGCGTTTTGTGATTGTGAATCAATAAATTCATACTCAATTTTTGTGTTTTCAGTACAATTTCCTGGTGACTAACCTATTGATTATACTTCAGCTGAGTTTTCATCTCAAAGATTAAACTTCAAATTGGGACCTTTGAACGAAAAAGGATGAAAGGGTTTAAAATTTAAAACCACCAACTTTCGTCAAGTCTAAGGTTAAAGCATCATAGGTCATGTATAAGTTAATCTATCACCAAATTTATGGTTTGAATTTCTCATGTACTAAAAAAAACCTCATTATTATTTTTATATTAATTTTTTTAAAAAAAATATTAATTTATACTTTCTAAATTTTGTAGTTGTAATCATAGGATTTATTTTTTTTTAAATAATGTTTTTTTAATATATAATGATAAAAATAAGGTAGGATGGAAACTTTTTCTAATAATAAGTGTTTGGCGAAACTATTGACAAAATTGGGGTAGTAAAATCGTGTACGGGGTACACGATTGCCATGTGGTAAACTCGTGTACCCGGTACACGAGTGCCGTTTAATCCAGTCAGCACCACGTCGGCTGACTAGTTAACCGGTCAGATGCAAACTCGTAGACCTGGTCCATGATTTATTTTTTTTAAGTGTGTTGACTAGTTTTTTTTTTTTAATTGGAGATGTACAACTATATTTAAGACTTTAGAATGGGTCCACAAATTCCTTCATTATTAAACTTAATTATATATTTAATCTACAATGAAAACATAATTATCTTGCACTCATATTTTAAAAAAAATGTCATGATATTAAAGAATATTTACGATTAGTTCTTTAATTTACAATTTGAAAATGAAAGTTTACGTGAACTTTAAAAACGACCTCTGGCCTTTACCCCTCTTGGGTTGTCTTCGTGTCCCTTCAAATTAGGTTCACCCTGTGGTTGTTGTCGTCTACGACGAATACATCTTCGATCGGTATCAGCAACATTGAGTTATCTTGTTTGTTGAATACTATCTTCTACATTGACCAATGTTTGGTGACACATCGAACCTAAGTCTGGTAAGTTGTTCTACTGAATATTGTTGTACATTGCCGATAAAATTATTCTGTACAATCAAAAAAATAAATATTAAACAATATTCATATCATATATATAGAAAATGTTTGAATTTAAATCTCTTACCATGCAGTAATAGTAAGTGTCATCAGGTGTGATAAATCGCCTCGTGATTGAATTGTACTAGGAAAAGTAGTCGTCTGATACAGCTGGCCCATTTGTTAATTCTCCCTGTGCACAACGATCATGTCATCCATGCCAGTATGATATATATTCCGCATGGATTTGACGTCAGTCTTGGTCGTGCTTACCTCTCAAATTGATTTGGTGTAATGCTGGGAGTGTATAGGACAACGAATGTATCGGTTGTCGCAAACCAAACTATCTCAACATACGATCTGGATGATGTCACTCTACTATATGGAAGCATATAAGAGGGCTGACGGTCAACCAGATGTCTTCACTATCACGACAATAATCAGGTAATGATGACCAAATCTGTTGTGTGTATGGCATCTAAATAATCTGACAAAAAAAAAAATAAGTATACATCTAAAATGTTTTAAGTATTCATTTATATATACATTTGCTACCTAATTGTGCATTAGTCTGTCAAATATTTTTCTGTACACGAGCAACATATTTGCTGACTGTTCAGAGGCAACTAATACACTACTCCATCTAAAATTATAAAAAAATATAATTAATTTATATTCTTACATAAAATGGTAACGAAATAAATATATAAATGAAATAATACATAGCACTAAGTGGACGATGATTTGAGGCCTGTAACTGGACTTGTGGTACTATAATTAGAAATCTGTCATAAGCCCATACTTGTAGTAGTATCGATGGCCCTGTTATTTTCAACGCTTGTGCATTGGAAGCCCAACAAAGTTCTCTATACAACCATGCAAGACATGCACCATCCCACAAGTACGTACCAGCGTGCTCGAATTCAGACAGTAGCGGGAGGAACATGAGATGCACTAGAGTATTTGACTTGTCAGTAAACAAAAATCCTCCAATAAGTTGCATGATGTATGCTCGTGCATACCTACATACGCTGATGTCATCGACATCGAGAGGTAATTATGGAAACTGGGACGCCAACTAGGGGATACTCAATCTTGATCCTTTTAGATCATCTGGTAGAACGCCTAAGAGCTCTTCACAAACGTTCTTCCAGTCATACTGTAGTGAACCTATCAATGGTTACCCGTCCACTCGTAACCCAAATTGTATGGTAACATCCTGCAGCGTAATCGTACATTCCCTACAAAGGCAGGTGAAATGTGTGGGTTTCTGGTCTCCAACGCTCAACTAGAGTAGTAATAAGGTGCCAATCAAGCTGGATAAATCCAATTTGTGCAACCCCAAGAAAACTTGCCTGCTAAACATAGGGAATAATGTTGTGATCAAATGGGATAGTATGTTGTGTAGTCACCTCCCTTCTCCGACAACTCAACACTAGAGTGGAAGAACTATCCCATACTAATTGTGAACGATGCGTATTTTATTGGTATAATTGTACAGGATTAGAAGGACCAGTCTCCATTATCTAAGAAGTTCAAATTACATTACATAATAAAATTCATGACATAAAAGATACATACAAAGTACATAAAAAGATACAATTACATAAAATAAATTCATTACATAAATTCATTATATAAAAAATACAAGTATATAAAATATACAATTACATAAAATGAAACAATTACATAAAAGGTATGAGTACATAAAAGATACAATTACATGAAATATATAAGTACATAAAAAATACAAGTACATAAAATATACAATTACATGAAAATATAAGTACATAAAAAATACAAGTACATAAAATATATAATTACATAAAAAATACACCTAAAGACCCGAAGACGAAACACCTAATGTACGTTGTGGACAAGTGCATCTGTTATGTCCTTCTCTCTTGCAAATTATACATCGCACTTTTTAGTTTGCCTCTCTCCAATCCATTTCATTATGAATGCGCGTACTTTTTGGCTGACCTTGTTCTCTTAGTAAGTTCGCATTTGGACGAACTTCTGTAAATGATAATTCTGACCAATAATCTAGGTGTTGTATTGGATGGAAGCAGCCTTCATAACATCGTTTGAAATTGGACAATTTGTAGCATTCATCAATAAGTGGTACGTATGTCATACACATGTAATTACAAACGGCAATTACATGAGAGCATGGAATATTGAATGACTGCCACTTACTACAAGAACATGTTCCTTCTTTCAAGCTCAAAACTTGGGTGTGTTGTCCTTTATAGGGAGAATCATACTTATGCCAGTTTGCACTTCAAAAGTTTGACTTTCTTTATTAATAGATGTCACTGTATGTGCAGATGCTCGTTTTTCCCACCTCCTAAGTTTTTTTAGGGCATAATTTGTATACATGTCTTTCGTGTCTCCAACGTTTAAAATACAGTATTGTGTGATAGAATGTTAGCCTAACCAAAGAAGTAATTGATAACATTTTAGCACCTTTGAAAACACCATTCATGCATTCACCTGCATTGCTTGTCATCCACCCATAGAGGTATCCACCGTCGTGTGATTGAGTCCATTTTTCCAAGTCAATGTCTGAAAAATATTCAAGACATTTAGGGTGCAATTGTTTCAATTCTTTTATGCATCAAATGAACTTGCGCCTTTGGTGTTGATTTCCTGCCTTAAACACCAAATTTTTTAGTTGCTTTGATTTGTATTTCGTATTGAAATTACTGGTAACATGGCGAAGACAATATCAATGGTACGCTCTAGGTTCACTCCAACCAATTTCTTCATTATTAATTGCAGCAATAATGTCCTTATGTCTATCAGAAATCAAGCAAATACCCTCTCTTTGAGTAACATATTCACGCAATGCCCACAAAAACCATAACCAACGGGACGAATTTTCACCTTCAACAATAGCGAAAGCAAGGGGAAATATATGTCCGTTTGCATCGATAGATAAGACGGTCAATAATTTTCCCTTATACTTTCCGTAGAGATGAGTTCCATCGATCTAGATTAATGGCCTACAATGTTTGAACCCTTCTCTTGCAGGACCAAAGGACAAAAAACTCGACAAAAAATAGTCATACCTGATACATCAGAGGAAAGGAAAAACCAATCTGTTCGTGTTCCTGGATTGTAATGAACAAGAGCACTCAACCAATACGGAAGCTTATGATTTTTCCCAATCACCAAACACAGCAATCAACACTTTTCTCTTAGCTTGCCACACCCGTCTATGATTAACATTATAGCTATATTATTTTTTAATTGCTTCTTGGAGTAGGGCCACAAGTACTCCGAGATCAGCTCTAACCAAATTTTGGGTTTCAATACTTATAAAATTTGAATCAAGCTATGAATGATCCTGTGTCAATTCTGAAAACAAACATAAATGTTCCCTTTGAAGTTTGGTGATTTCGAACATCCCATGAGTTTTATGCCGACATGCTGATAACGAGCAGAAATGCACGTTATTACAGTGCTAAGTTCTTAAACAATGCGGGATTGTGCTAATAAAATATGTTAGATTGCATCCAAAAAGCATTCAATTCATAACATTACGGTCACATGCATTCATCGCATAAAAACAGTTGATTTTTATATTTTTATGCAAAATATGCGTTGACGTAAGGCGGAAAAAGCGATAACAAGAAATCAATGGACAAGCGCAGCATTACCGTAAGGCTTTGCTGTGATTTGTGTTCGCCAACATCTGGTCAAGAAGGATTGCCGCATAGAGCCAATGCAACTTGGTGGGCGCATCTGGGTGAAAGGCATAATTAATCACAATGGGATAAAAAGTTGATGACGGTCGAATCCGAATTAGGTTGACAACCGCTAACGATAACAAGTACACTTAGCTTTTCGATGACAAATATTCGGCGCATCAGTCAGAGAATTAAAGCCATCTCATCTGTGCAATCATAAGAGAGAAGTCGCCTTTCACACCAGAAGCTCTATAAATACCGAAGGCAGCCTTCAGAAAAGGAGTTCGGAGAGTTAGAGAATTTTTCCTTGGATAGTTTAGCCTTGTTCTTAGATTTTCTTTTATTTTAAGATGGAAGCGAGAGAAGGAAGTTGTGCCGATAAATCGTTCCGATGAGCTCGGGAGAGTGCCGAAAGATTCAAGACCAGAGAGAGAGCCAACTCTTGCGGAAGAAGGAATATCTTTTGAACCGAATAGAGTTGCCAGTGTAAAAGTCTTAGGCAGCAAGGGATTTCTACCAGGCTCTCTATCTTTATCTTCCATTGTTATTGTGTATTCAAACTCTTTTATAGAAATGAAATTTACTTCTCTATTTTGTTCACTCTCTGTTTATCACGCATGAGTAGCTAAATCTATTGAATGGGTCGAGAAGCATTTAGCTAGCACAACTAGGGGTCTTCATTCTATGCGATTATCTTGAATTATGTATGCTTCATTCGTCTATTAGAGATCCTCGGAAGGGTAGTCTAAGGATAAGATCTAGGCTTGAAAAAGTAAGGTTAGAATTTAGGCTTGAGAGAGTCAGATTAGAACGCATAATCAAGAGATAGAAACTTAGGAATAAACATTGTTTGCTATTAACGCATCACATGCATCCTAGAGATAGGATATGATTGTGTGCGGTCACCTTACCTTTGTTCATCTTGTATCATCGCATAGGAAAAAAGTAGAGACTTAGGAATAAGCTCTATGGACACTTTTGCATTCAACATATGCGTCCTAGACTTAGGAGCATCACATTCGCATTGGAAAATGGCTTGTCGTGCATAGGTGTAGCATGATCGCATAGTCTGATGCATTCCCAAGTAACGCTAGCGAAAGACCTTCTCAACCCGTTCATTCGCATACTCAGTGCATCTATCATACAATCAAACTTTTCTCAAATCCGTCGCATTTGTTGATTTTTCATTACCACAATCAATAAAACCAAACAACTATTTGAGTTACCAGTTACCGCAAAGTCTTCCGAGAAATTACCACCGCATATTGTTTTCCAAGTCCCTAAGTTCGACCCTAGACTTATCAGGAAACTCGCTGGGGTTTACACTTGGATTCTACTGAGAAAACTTGATTGCTCAACGCAATTCCATCACTGCATTTCCTCCATAAGTTCATATCATAAAATAACGCATCACATGTTCGTAACCTCCAAGCACAACTATCACTCCATGATTTACATCTGACATACCAAAGATCTTGATTTGATTCCACTACAACAATTCCGTAGTGTTCTATCACACAATATTTTTTTACAACAAGCTGTAAATCTTCTTTGATATCAAACAACATTCCTTTATGTATTGAACTACAGTTATCTATACCTATATTCCTTTCTTCCAAAGTGGACCCTAATTCACGCGTTGGATTTTTAATTTCCCAATCTATTTGGGTGAACATATCTGACGGTACTAACTCAAGATCATGTCCTCCACTACTGTCATTTCCAAATAATTCATCAACTTCAACTTCAACGTCAATATCACTATCTCCATCATTTTCAGGTTCAAGAATTGAAGGAAATCGGAAACGAGATTTCCGTGAGCAGCAGAAGCAAGACCATTCCAAATTACAATCATGAATCAACAAATCATTTACAGTCGACTTCAAAACAAGCGGTTATACAATGTACAGAGAAATTACAACATGAACATCAAATGTACAGAAGAAAAAACTGTACTAACAACGGCAAAATCGTCTCCACGCTTTGATGCGCACTCTGATCGAACAACAGCAACCACGAACACTCGATCTACACGACCGCAACACCGCACGAACACAACATGAACACTTCGCGCTCGTCCTCAACCATCTCTTCGGTCACGATCTCCTCCACAATAGCGAATGGCCTCCGCAGCACCACGAACGGCCTCCGAAAAACCTCGACGATGTCGAGTTGAGTCTGACACCACCAACAAGGTGACCTTGGTATTCTCGGTGTGAGAATTCAGAGGGTGGGCTCTGTTCGGACTTGGTGTGAGGCAGACGAGCGGAGGAAACAACGATCGCGTACACAACTGGGCAAGTGGGAGAAGTCGACGACCTATCTATAGGTCGATGCCCAATCGTTTATATAAAATTCTGCGATCGTCTAGCAAAAGCTATGCGATCATTTATCTCTATCGTTTAACTCGATCGATTATACACGATCGTTTACCTTGGGCCAGCAATCGTCTAACAAAGCTATGCGATCGTTTAATAAACACTGCATGATCATTTAGCTAGCACCTGCACGATCGTTTACCTAGACCAACCGTCGTTTAGTAAATCTGTATTTACTTGACGACTTCCGTGAGTTTCTTTTTGCTGGAGAGAAAACTCAAATTCTTTTCAAACTTTTGTGAAAACTTCTGTAAAAACTCTTTTTCAAAATAGGAAACCGATTTCCTTTTAAACTCACGGTTACCATGATAAATAACCACCCACTACTTTTGTTATTTAAAAGAAAAAGTATTAATTATCTAATAATTAATATTATTATAAACATAAATGATAACCAACTTATCATACTACATTTATAACCTATAGTTTTAATATTTCATCTCATGAAAATATAAACCATAGTTCTTTTCCTATTCCATGGTACTTAATATAAAACTCATTTATATCAATCCTCCACTAGATGTATCTCATACATCATACCGATTATATTACATGTAATCAAAATACCTCTTGTCAATTTGAACATTTCAAATCAACACTAAGAACTGATCCTTCAACATGAATCCAAGCTACCAAGGGGATCTCATGGACCTATAGATCCGAAGCTCCAACGGTACGTGTATAACTGACTAAACTCTTTAATCACAGGATCCACCATTCGTTAACTGCCAGACACTCCACTAAAGACCAACAGCTGAACTCTTCTCACTATAGATATATTATGTATCCATCTTAACCAATCAGTAGTGCAACAACCCTTCATAGATCGCTCGTAAGTACAACTGGGCCAATAACTGTTATGCCCCCTGTAGTTACATATGTCTCCTTAAGTACCACTGATCTCTCTAATGAACATAAATCATAGTCCTACTATGACTGAGTCTTCTCTTCCAAAAAGAAGTTGCAGTCACTATGTTCAAGCCTTAGAATCAACCCTTAGGGGAGCAACCTCTCTACTTATCCCTGCTTTGGGAAAGAAGTGAATTCCATATTGTAGATTGAGTTCCCAGCTCCCAGATCAAACAAGTCCCAAAAAGGTAAGCATGTTGAGTTGGCAATCTGGCCACTCTCACCCATACTAATCAAAGGACCACCCTCAAAGGCAGAAGTTCGCAAAACACTCAGGATTAAGGTCGTGTCACCTATGGTCGTTTAGGTGAGATGCAAGTCTCTAGTATCAACGACGTTATATACAGAGTTTAGTCATCTCGTGGTCCAGGTCTTATACAAACTCTTTGTATAGGACACCCCCACTCCATGTTTCCACACAAATGGTCAGGATCTACCATTTGTAGTAGTTTACAATACTTGCAAACCTCTACAAAGGGGGCCGTATCCATAGTGTCACCAGGATCAGGTATCCCACCTTAATCCTTATACTACAAACCGATTTAGGTTATCACTTAAGGCATGATCCACTTGTATATCACATATATATGCTTAAGTTTACATAAGATAACCAAGGAGTTTTGTTTATCGGATATGAGTAAATGCCAGAATTAAATAACACTTATTTTATTCATTGAACAATGTGTATCTTTACAAAACAACGAGACTCCGAGAGAATTAGGACACCAATCCCAATAAGAATAACTAAATCTTCAGGACGCATCAACATATTTATGATGATTTTTTCAACTGTTATAGTTGACAAAAAATATGTTAATATGTCAACCCAACAAAATCCAATTTCTAAGGTCAACATATACGGTCTAAATATTATACATTTAAATAAGCTCAAATCTAAGATTCATAAACTATACATTTAAATAGCCTAAATATAAGATTCATAAACTATGCATTTAAATCAGCCCAAATCTAAGATCCACAAACTATACATTTAAATCAGCCCAAATAGCCCAACAAAATCTAATTCCTAAGTTCATAAACTACATTAGACAAACAGCCCAACAAATAAACAAATATATACATATATTTCTATATTCAACCCAACAAATAAATCATGGATCCATAAACTACACATTAAGTTCGGCCCAAATGCAAACAAAATGATATATATATGAAGATTATATATTGGAAAACAACGTAGGAAAATTTTTTTGCCACAGAAGCGTTCAGACGATTTTGGACGGACGAACAAATGAAGGAGGATTTCGGACGATTTTGGACTGACGAACAAATTAAGCAAATAATACGTTTGGACGCACAAGATGGAAGCAAACTGAGGAATATTTTGGATGATTTTGGAGGGAGAAGACGAAATAAACAGTGGACGGAGGAAAAGGCAGAAGCGCTCGGATGAGAAAGAAGAAGAGGCGCAATGCAGTTTAATGGAGGAGGAAGTCGTTATCGGGTACACGATTACCTCAGTCAACGCTGCATGACTGCCACGACAGACTGTGCGTACCAGATCAACAAGAACTCGTGTACCCAGTACACGATTCAAGGTTAATCGTGAGTCGGGTACACGATTTAAAAACCTATTTTTGACAATACTTTCACTCTACCCCGTTTTTGTCATTATATATTAAAAAACATTATGTTTTTTTTTAAAAAAATATAATTATAAATTATTTCGACATGTAGATACTTCCGTCGCATGTTTTCATGGGTTCGACATTGACATGATGAGTGAATTGATACTTCTATTGCATTGTAGAAAATTTCATGAAACACTAAAAAAACGAAGAAAATGCCACTAATGTAAAACATAATATAAATAATAGATATGTTTGTTCGCACGAGATTTCAAGAGAAATTTATTTCGTGGAACATGAACTTTGTATTGTTTTTGTGGAAAGTGAGTACAATCTTTAATACATAGTATTTTGATGCTTTCAAAATAAACTATAATCTTTAAGTTGGTTGATCTTCTTGAATGATCGGCCTTTGGGCTTGTTGATCTTCTTGAAGGATCGATTTTTGGGCTTGATGATCTTCTTGGATGATCGTCCTTGGGCTTGTTGATCTTCTTAGAGGATCGACCTTTGGGGTTGTTGATCTTTTTGGAGGACTGGCCTTTGGACCGTTGATCTTCTTCGATGACCGACCTTTGGGCTTGTTGATCTTCTTGAACGATCGACCTTTGGGCTTGTTGATCTTCTTGGATGATCGACCTTTGAGCTTGTTGATCTTCTTAGAGGATCAGTGTTCGCACAAGGTTCTAGAGAAATTTGTTTCGTAGAGTTGAACTTGAGTTGGTATTGATGTTGAGGTTGATTTGATGCGATGTGGTTCGATCTTTAGTACTTGATCCTCTAATTCTCTCTCGGTTGAATGTGTACACTTGATGTTTAGAAGCAGGGCGTGTGGATATTCTTAAGCTTCGAGTCTTGGAAGAATGTTTGTATCTTCAAAGGACTTCAGTCTTCAAGCATGGTCTGAATACTTATATCTTCAAATAACTCCAGTCTTCAAAATGCTTGTATCTTCAAAGGACTTCAGTCTTCAAGCGTGGTTAGCTTCAGGAGTTAATGAGTTTCTATTTGTAGAGAATTCCCTATAAGCTCTCTGGAGTATAGAATTGCTGACCTCTCTAAATGAGGAGAGCTTTTTTATTTATAGAGTTCACAGGTGGGTTTGGGCTTGGTTGATCCATGGGTCTGGCTCTTTGGCCCAATTAATTGGACTTGGGCTTGGTTGGTTCATGGGTCTGACCTTTGGGCCCAATTAATCGGATTCAGGCCTAATTTGACATTTGGGTCAAATTCAGCCTATTTTTGGGCTTAGTTGGACTTTGACCCAAATAATAATATCAAATTGGGTCAAATTAATCTAATTTGATTCGACGGTCATGATAAAACCTTATGGCTTCATTGAAATTTGTCTTAACTTCAATTCAGGAATGTCAACTCTTAATTGAGCCCAAATTGAATGATTTGGAATTTTGTCATTAATTTAGTAAATGACGTTGCAACTTATGATTGGTCCAAAATTTCTCATTCAACAATGTTAACTTGTTTAAAAATTATAAAATGTTTATTTACTAATTTAATTAATTAATTATTTATTTGTTGCTTTTATAATGTTTCCAGAAATATCCATCGAAATCGACATTTTAAACATTTGAAACTTAAACTAATAAGTATATCAATTTAAATTTGAACTTTCGCAAGTGCATTGATTTATATCAACTTTCAGATTTTGTTTTAGAAACATGGTGTGTGACTTATAATTCCATATATTAAACTTCCAGATTGATATAAGTGACTTAATTTAGGCCCATTATTAAAATTACATTGGAAATCATCATGTGCCAATTCTTACAAGCGTGTAGACTTATTCAAATGTTTGATTAACATAATGTTACATTATTTAAAATATGTTTAAATAGTGTTAGACTATTTAAATATTTAAAAAATATTCTTCAAATATTTTTAAAAAATAAATATAAATTAAAAACGTTATACTATTTTTTCTTTTTAATAATATGGGTCAAGAAAATTGAATCTCTGGTTTTGAAGTAGATAGTACAAGTTTTACATCAGTTGAGTTGTGTTCGAGACATCTTAATGGGTCAGCTAATTCATTGATTTATGAACGATTAGAATTGATGCATGCACAATTTTTAAAAGAATTTCTATTGATAATCTGAATTGATTTATTTATAAAAGTTTAGGAGTTTAATTGATAAAACTATAAGGCTCATACAATGGAGGGTACTAAGCTGACACATATTTTTAATGTTCTAAGTAATATTAATTGTTAGATTTTTAAAAAATAGAAACTAAAAATGTTACACCATTTTTTTTCTTTTTGACAATATGGGGTGGGGAAATTTAATATATGATTTCGAAGTTAATAGTACAAGTTTTATCTAAGTTGAGTTATGTTTGAGACATCTTAATGGATTAGCTAATTAATTGATTTATAACTCTCGTTTCAGCACTACTGAGGGGGTTGGCTGGGCATAAGCAAAGATAAAAAATTACATTTATGAATTGGAAGATCGCAATTGGAGATAACTATAAATCGTAAGCTAGGTTTTTAATCATATAAAATTTATCCTAAACTCTTAAAACATACACATTATTGCCTATATCTAGTTTCAAGCATCTTTTACTATTCAAATATCTTTTAAATAAAGTCACATTTAAATCTCATTGTTACATTGAAACTTCTAGCGCACTTTAGAGAAATTGGTACGAATCTATGTGGATCGACTCATCCTTCTTGTATTGTAAAGTTTAGTAGGTGTAATATTTTATTTGATCAAGGGATTCGACAGAACCTTATAGATAATTCATTAATATAATTCATGTTCTTCTTCTTCTTTTTATAATAATTATTGTGATTCGCTACTCACTATTGCTATTAAGTACATTTAAATGAAGAACAACTAAACAATGTTAAGAAATAAGAGGAAAGAAAGTTCAACAAGTAATGAGAGAACGAATAACGAGAGCGAGAGTTAAGTATCAATACGAGTACACAATGGGACGATTCCATATTTTTTCACTCGGTGATATCGCAAGCAAAAGATTATAAAACTTCTTTTAAAAAGGTTAGTCAGATTTTATTTAAAACTTAGGATCACATTTCAGTTGGAACCTCGTTAAATGTGTCAATGGTACAATTTTATACATGTCGTATTAAAGGTTATCTAGAACTTTTCACTTAAAATTTTCTCAATAGTCGATAATACTATTTGTTATGGGTGATTTTGGATCGAAGGGACTGAAAGTGTTAACTAAAGACTGAAATGGACCTAGGAAAAGGGATTTGGCTTGGGTTAGACCCAAGCAAACAACCTCAACCTCGGGCTTGAGGCCGACACTTTCTAAATGCCCAACAGGGCATGGTTTATGCATGCCCCGATCCAAGGTGACATATTAGGCCCAAGATATAGTCTAAGGAAGACGCTCAACCTCGGACCTGAGGCTAAGGCCGACACGAGCCAAATACAAAATCGGGCACAATCTTTGCCCCTGGTTGATAGGGATATTTTTCCTACCGATCATATTATTGTCTTGGATGAAAGTCTCTCTATTTCTCTTTATGTTGGCTATTGTGTTAAGCAGGGCTAGTTGCTAAAGACTCTGAATGTGTTGGATGATACACACTCTGATGGCTATATTGATAGCTTTGCTAATGGGTCAATGATTTTGTGCTTTCAGATTACTCTTACTTGTCGTTGGCTGGTTACTTGTCTCTATTGTAATGGTTTTTGTTTACTTTTGGTTGTTTGTGTTAGCGAAACAAAAGGGGGAGAAGAAGTTTGGTTCAACACCATTATGATGGTTTGTGGTTATGTATGTGTTGCTCTAATCTAGTTGGTTTACTTCTGATGTTGTGCCTTAATGATTGGTTTGTTTTGCCTTAAAAAATAGCTAAAGGGGAGAGATTGTCACTATAGTGTGATTGATTGATATTATCATAAGACTGAGTGAGACTGACTGATTTTATTACAGGCAAAATTTAAGCAACATGTTATGCAAAATGTTAAAGACTTTGTCATAAACATTGTTACATGTCTGGCAGTAGATTAAGTAGAATATCTTTTTCATATTTGTCTGCGTGATTTTCATATTTCCATATCTGCCTTTCTTATTTTCCTGCAGAGAATATTTATTCACTAAATAAGTATATTCCCATAACTAGCCTTATTTATATTGTACTCTTATTCATTTTTAGGGTTAGTCGCCTAATTAGAAAAATGAGTATCGAGAGTTAGCTTAGGGTTTGTCTAAGCCTAAACCTTCATGTATTGTTATTGAAAATCTTTGTATTTGTCGTTGAGATTTTTGGTTCGGTAGCCATTGTAGAACTCGGGAGAGTTTGATTTGATATTGTATTTAAGGGGAGCCTAAGTACATTGAAGATGATGAAAATTCATATTTAGGGGAGCCTAAATATGATGAATGTGTGGGATCTCACTCTTAGGGAGAATCTAAGTATGTTGTATTGAGGGGATCTCATATAATGCTTGAAGAAGCATTATTGTGGAAGTGGAGGGAGCTCAAACTTAGGAGGAGCTTAAGTTGAAACCGAAGAGGAAACTATATGTGATTCACTTAAGAGTAAGTCTATCAAAGAAGTACTTTTGTTGTAATTATTAAACTGTTTATGGTGAAGTTTCGTTCCACTGGGCACACTACCCCCCAAATGTAGGTGTTTTTGCACCAAACAGGGTAACCAATATATGTGCCGTTATTTTTCTGTTTGCTCTCATGTTTCCCACTTGTCATACATATTGTTTATGATGTCGTACTTGACATTGTATTCTGTGTTAGATCCATCTAATTTTTCAAGATTTACATAAGACTTGGAAACATCAAATCTTATCAAATTTCAATTCTTCAAATCTTTACTTCAAAGGTCAACATATAAAAATTTTGTATTTTTCCCCCCAGCTAGCAACTTTTGGCCTTATACCAAGTTACCTAGTCGCCAAAAGGTGCATAAATCAAGATCCATAAATTGCAACCATATTCTTTTGTTTTTTTTAGGTATTAACCCTTTTAGACTAATCAAATTTATTGGACAAGAATACACTTTTGGTTCCAACGTTCGAAAATGGTGTCTAAGTACTTAAAGCTCAAAAAATGAACCTTTTGTAAATGAGGTTTGAAAAGTAGATCAAATGATTACTAAATTTCCTCGACTATTGGTTGACGAACAACAAGATAATGTGACATTCAAGTTATCGATTTGTCAAAATATATTCATTTAATTTATATTATTTTGATATTTGAACTTTCTCTCCTATATTTTCCTTTCTCCCTCCCTCTAGGGAACCTCAATGTTGCCATAAGTAATCACTGCCAAGAAAAGCTTTTATTGTTCCATTATGTAATGAGAAACTACCTCATCCCAATTATAAGGACTTCTTTGATCTATAACGATAATAACAACAAGAAAATGACATCGCTAGCCACCAATAAGTTGGGGCAAACACATATACACCAAAAATTATTTGACTGATCGAAACCGACCAAATAAAGGTTGATCGTGTCAATTTCATATGTATAACAATCAGTTTTGGTTTTCTTTTAAAAGAAATAATTTTGGTTAGTCATCGATTCACATAAAAGTGAAAACTAAATTTGGTTGGGGAAGACCTATTTCTCAAAGGCTATAAATGGAGAGTGAGGAATGATAGACATATATCCATAGTCGAAATCAATGGATCCTAACTTTTAGAAACATGAAGCCGTGTGTGATAAGACACGAGTATGTGTAGAAGCATGTGGTTAACCTCATCTCTCTTAAAGGGCCTTGGAACATCGACTTGGTTAAAAAGGCGTTTCTTCCTCATGATGAAGATGATATCCTTCACATTCCTCTGTAGTTCGTCTCGAAAAAGATGAACTTATTTGGAGCGTAGATAAAAAGGAAAATTTTTTATGTGCAAAGCGCTCATCACTTAAGGTAATATATTTACTTGACTTTTTTGTAACCTTCCAATCACCGAAAGGCAAACTTGCTAGCTTTTGGAGGGTGGTGCGGGAGTTGGATGCACTATCTTAGATTAAGATTGCTGGTTGAAAAATTGTCAATGATATTATTTCAGTTGACAATCTCTCAACGAAAGAGATTGCTACTAACTTTTCTTGCTCTTTTTGCATGAATCATTTGGAAATCACGTGTCACTTAATATGGAAGTGTGAGGTTTCTATGAAGATTTGTAATATTTTCTTCCTCTCTAATGTTAGTGTGTTTTTGATGGGTTGAGATTCTTGGTCTTCTTGTGATTATTAGGAGTACATGAAGGAGATCAATCCCAAAGAGCAGTTAGGGGAAATCCCTACATTGCTTTTGAAATATTTGGAATCAAAGAAATGCGATTCGTTTTGATCAACGACCTTTACACAAGAGATCTATTATCCATGATGTGGAGCCTAATCCGGAAGTCTCCTAAAAAATATTTCCTCCCCTCTTTCATTTCCATACTAAGCGTCGTCGTGTGGAAGCAGTTGGAAAGCTTTTGAGGAAGGCCTTTGAAAGCTCAATGTTGACGTGACATGGTCGAAGTCTTTTCACCAAAGGGCACAAGCTGTGTTTTAAGGGATCATCCCAGGAAGCCAATCATGGGAGGTTGAAAGCATATTAGCAGCAACTCGGGAATCAAGGTTTTGGAAGCAAAAGATGTGGTGGATGGTCTGATTGAGATTAATAAGCCCTGGCATATGCATAATCCTCTGATGGAAGTTGAGTATAATTCTTTGGAGTTGGTTAGATTATTTACTGTTCAAGATTTGGTTTTGTTTGGAGTTTATTTTTTTTTAAAGAGGCTCTTAATCTCACCAATTATGTTAATATCTTTCATTTAATGTGAAGTCCCTAGAGAGGAGAACAAAGATACCCATAACTTAATTAAGTATTTTATTCTGGTCCTCTTGAGTCTAGAAAGATGTCTTTCTAGCTTCTACTCTTCCCATATTCTTTAGGAAGGAGGGGTGAAAACTTGTATGCTAGTAAATATGTACTCGAAGATATTTTTATAAATAGTTTGTTAAATTGAGAAAAGAGTATGGGTGATTAGAGAGAGTTACTTATCTTGCCACATCATTCTTCATTGAGCAATAAAAGAACTTCAAGATGCTCTTCAACATGAGGATGTAGGCCTCTTTGACGAAGTCACTTAAACACCATGTTTTCACCTTCTTCTTTCCCCTCTCTTGATGGTCGTTCTCTCTTTGTTTTTTCTTTAAATACTTGATCGATTGGGTAAACTGAAGATATCTTTTGCTTGTGGTTTGTGTAAATGGTTGAACAAGAAAGAAACACTTGTTAATTTTATTGGAAGCCCAAGATTATTATTATACTAAAATTCTTACAATATATTTAATGGCTACATCATTCTGTTCATTCATCAAAGAAGCTAAGGATTACTCAATCTCATATTTAAAGGATCATTTTTTGGACCTCATTCACTAACTAGACACAAATTCAAATGACTAAAAATGTACTTTGCCCAAATTCATTTTATTGAAAACAATTGTATGGACCTTTTTTTGGTCTACGAAAAAGGGATAGCTCGAAGTGAAACAAGTTGGCATTTGGATAAAATTCCCCTGCTTCTTTGAGATTATGCATCGTAAAGGTAGAATATTCAAATTTATAGTTTATTTTTAAAGTCAATTTTTGAGAATCACACAATGAATGTATTGCGCTGATGTATAGATTCCACATCTTAACAAAAACTTCCATACTTGGTTAAATTTTCATACTTTTTGTAAACTACTGCTTCAGAACAAGAAAAAGGAAAAAGGAAAAACCCCATCAAATTCCATCATCCAATTCCACAAACATCGTACGAAGCATTCGGAAAAGTAGGATTTTAGTGTACAACACGTCTTGAATCTTGAATCTCGAGGTAGAGGAAGAGAAGGGCTTTACGTGGCACTCCTGCTGCGAGAAAGATCGTCAAAATGGCCCCAAATTCCCTCATCTTCTTTGTGTGGTTAGGAAAATTCAGAGCCATAAACAGTCTCTTCTCAGCTTCTACTCTCTCTTCCACCGCATCCATCCCTATCAACTACCACTCGTTTCTCTTTCATTTTGTTTTTCTATTTTCTGGGCTGCTTCCTTTTTCTATGGGCGAGAAACCAAATGGGTTGCTTTCATTTTCCAACCCAAACTTCAAACAAATCAATGGAAACCCATTTTCTCCCTTATTAAGTCGTTTTTCTACATACCCACGTATTCCAAACTCAATCTTCAAGATTATTACCTCAGTCAATTCCTCAACTAAGCGTTGCGCCTATGGAGGCAACTGCCGCGACGATATCTTGTGCCAAATTGAGTAGTACAACAACTCATCAGTGTAAATGGAACCAGAGATTGAGACCCTGTTCAGATTTATACAGAACCGTTTTCTTCTCTAATTCCTTTAGCAGTGGCAATGGAAGCCGATCCGGATCGTTGGTTGCGAGGGCCGCTGCGAATACCGACAATAAGGGCAAAAAGAAAACCAAATCGAAGAAAGCTGCAGTTGCTGCTGATGAAGAGAAAGTCGATGAGATTGTGGATTCTAGTGAAGGGTTTCAACAACAGCAGCAGCAGCAACAGCCACCACAGCCGAAGATTACGTTGGATGATGTGAATCCGGTGGGGTTGGGGCGGAAGTCCCGCCAACTGTTTGATGAAGTGTGGAGGAAGTTTTCTGGGTTGGGACAGATCTCGAGGACTACTCGCATGGATGATAAGGAAGCTCTTGATGCTCTGCTTATTAGGGAAGGCCCTATGTGTGAGTTTGCTATTCCTGGGGCTCAAAATACCACTGTGCTTGTTGTTGGTGCCACTAGCCGGATTGGCCGCATTGTTGTTCGTAAGCTTATGCTGAGAGGCTACAGTGTCAAGGTTTTACTTGGTTTTGCTTCTTGTGTTCTTTTCATTTCTCTTCCTTTTTGCTTGCTCTTTTTGAACTGTGATGGAATTTGTTACATTGTAAAGAGCTAATGTCTTATAGTGAGTTTGAGAATTGAGATTGCTTTTCTCAGTGTAGCAGTGCTTCACTAGTATTTTTGTGTCATGTTTGGGGGTGATGCTAAAATGGTTAAATCGGTTTTGTCACACGGGAAGTGCTTCAAGTCATTCAACATCCATTTTAATAGTTTGAACGTGAAAATTACAAATTTAAAGCATCGAATGGATTTTAAGTGATGAAAGGTGGATTTTAGAATGATTTTGAACTTCAAAATCACTCCCAAACATGGTATGTCAATGCTTTCCTAGAGTACATTTTTGAAGTTTTTTTAGAATGAAAAATACTTAGGTGCATCATGGACATCATCTATCTTTGTGCATCCTACCAAATTGTCCAATCATAACTTTTCATGTGGCAAATTTTACATTTTTCTTTTTTTTTTTTTTGGAAATATTTTAATATATTTTTTTGATGTGAGTGGTGAGAATGGATGCACCCAAGTATTACCCCTTTAAAATTGGGAAAAATTTGGAAAGTGCTTTTAGTTAGCTAAAAGCCCTTTTGCTGCTTCAAAATCATCCCAAACTCACCTTTACAGTAAACTGCTATTTGTCTATGCAAGGTTTGAATTGAGGTGTTTATTGGTGGAGGTAAAGGTTCAAGCTCTAGGTTGAAAACTTAAGAACTTACACTATTATTTCATTTGGAGTTGGTCTGGGTAGGTAAAGCCTCTCGGGGTTTGTGGAGTAGCGCATGAGCATAATGTTAATGGAAGGCATGGGGTAGTTGATACTCTGGTTATTGAAAGAAAAGAGGGTTTTGTTTATGGTGTGTTGAAATTTGTTCTTTTTGATTGTGAAAGCAATAATTTGAGACTACTGCAACATGTACTTGTGAGTTAACATTTCTGTTAATCAATTTCATGCATTCGCATTGTTCAAGAATTCAACTGAAGAGATTGGAAGGAGAATTCATTTGAGACAGAAGTTTAACATCTCTAGGGTCCTAAAACAACGATTTCCTGTCTGATGAAATCATGTTTGTAGATGTTAAATATAGTGCCTGGGGGCTTGCTTGAATGCCACAAAATATTTCAATTGAATCTAGGCAGTGCTATCTATTCCCTCAATCATTTTGTGCAACTTGATTCATAAATTCTTTATATTAATTGAGCCATCACTTTATCCTTTGCCAAGCAGGCTCTAGTGAGGAAGGCGGATGAAGATATTGTGAATGTGCTACCAAGGTCGGTGGAAATAGTGATTGGAGATGTTGGTGATGCTAATACCCTTAAGGCTGCTGTGGAGGGCTGCAATAAAATTATCTATTGTGCAACTGCTCGTTCCACAATTACTGCTGATCTCTTCAGGGTTGATCATCAAGGAGTTTACAATATCACCAAAGCATTTCAGGTCTGTCTTCCTGCATTCATAAATCATAATCAAAAGTTCTCTTCCTGACCATGGGTATGTGAATTTGGGCCCGAGTATTTTATTGCTACATGTCTGTGCAAATGGCAAGTAGTGTAAAAATGAATCACTTGAAATTGTCAGCATCTGCAGAAAAGGAAACATGGAGAACAGGATTCATCCATTTATTACTTCCTATTCTGAATAATAACCGATTAAATTCTTCTTTATTATTGTTATCTTTTTATGTAATGGACGTTGGTTGCATTTTCTTTGAAATTTTAAGCATTATGTATTGGCTCCTATATTTCTTTTATACGTTATATAGCCCATTCATCTATTCCCACATTGAATTTTAACTGTTATAGATTGACTAAAGCTGATGCCTGATGTAAATTGTAGGACTATAATAATAAGCTAGCCCAACTTCGAGCTGGAAAAAGCAGCAAAAGTAAGCTTCTGCTTTCAAAGTTCAAATCTGAAGTGTCTCTGAGTGGTTGGGAAGTTCGCCAAGGAACTTACTTCCAGGATGTTATTGCTACTAAGTATGATGGAGGCATGGATGCAAAATTTGAATATACTGAAACTGGAGAGGCTGTCTTCTCAGGTAAAACTCGTTTATGCTGAACAAATCATAAAATATAGCTGGTTCATGAACGTGATACTTCAATTGCCATTATAATAATTTTTCTCCAATTAGTGATAAATATAAGACCAAAGTGGCATTTAATGTTCTTGAATTTCACTGTAGGATACGTTTTTACAAGGGGAGGATATGTTGAGTTGTCAACAAAGCTTTCTCTTCCACTGGGATCCACTCTCGATAGGTTCCTGATTTACTTGTCTATTATTATTAATTCTAGTCAACAGTTCATTTTCATAAAGGTGTTGACTGCAAATACCTTTGTTTCTTTTATGTTTCATCACTAGATATGAGGGGATCATTCTTTCAGTTGGTGGGAATGGAAGATCTTATGTGTTAATTCTCGAAGCTGGTCCTTCAGCTGATACAACTCAAAGTAAACTATATTTCTCAAGATTTAGCACAAAAGCTGGATTTTGTAGGGTAAGCATCTCTTTACCAAAATAATGTAGAATACAGATGCAAACAGCCTGAACAAATTTGTTAATATTGCTATGTTAGAATACAGTTTACAAGATTGTATCAATGATTGGCAGGTCAGGATACCTTTTTCATCCTTCCGCCCTGTAAAACCAGATGATCCTCCTCTAGATCCATTTCTTGTGCATACATTGACCATTCGTTTTGAGCCCAGGAGGCAGGTTGGTGCTCAAGTACAACTCTGTATCAGATGATCACGTTAAAACTCATTAAAAATTTTAAAATTTCCACTATTTTGCCCTGGAGATGCATTTGATTTTACTCAGTTTTTCCGTTAAGTGCAGAAAAGTAATACCATTGAGATGATGGTTTTTTCAAAAGATAATTATTTTAATTTTAATTATTTATTTTTATAATTGTTGCCCAAGTACAGCTTGCTGATATTTTGTGATTTTTAAATTATTGGTGGTTCATAAGCTATTAGGTTTTATTTGATTGTAAAACAGATTTTCTAAAAAAGGAATATATTTTATCTCGTAACTCTTCTTTCTCTTCCTTCTTCAATTACCATGGTGCCACCCGCCCACTTGTAGCTTCAATGCATGAGCTTTATATCTAACACTTCCTTTTTCTTTTTGACTCTCTTATTTTTTTTAATATATAAAAAACAATCGTTCATCCACGACATACCAATCTAAAAGTATGTTGGAGTCATCCCTTTTTTCCCCAGATTTGGAAAACTATATAGGTCACATGCATGATAAAAGCTCATAAACTGACCGATATTTAGATTAATTTTCGCAAAAAACGTGTTTCCTGTGGCTACTAACTCTATGTTCCTTTTTGCAGAGACCCGTTGAAGGACCTGCAGCCGGTGTAAAGCAGCAAGACTTGAGAAGCTTTAAGCTCATATTGGAGTACATAAAAGCCTTGCCTGTGAGTTATTTTATGTGTTTTTACGTTATTCATTTTGATGGCATCATTTAGCTCAGGTTATAGTTTACTTTCATTTCAATGATTCGTCATAATTGACAGACGTAGAATTAGATCACAACGAACTTATTTGCAAGATTCTGAGGAATATTATATCAGCTGCAGTCTGATCTAAGCTTAGTATAGCAAATGCCTTGATCATTAGTGCATGATAAATTTAGGGCATATGATGACATTGTCATTTTTTTTCCTTTTCCTGTTTATAGACATTGAACTTGTTTCCTTACAACTTCCTTTTTTTTTTTTTTCATCTTCTTTGAAATCCATTTGAGTTCATAACTAAATTTCAAAAGCAGTATAAGATTTTTGAAGCACACAGTATTGCTTGATAACAATTTTGTTTTGGTAGAAGTGTACGACATGTTCATGACTTGTACTGTATAGCCCATTTGGGTAGAAATGTTTACATATTTTCTTGCGACAGCCTCCATAATAGTCAAATGGGTATTTTACAGACTGGGCAAGAGACAGACTTCATCTTGGTTTCATGTACAGGATCTGGTGTCGAACCAACCAGAAGGGAGCAGGTTCTCAAGGCAAAAAGGGTATCCCTTTTATCTCATTTGTTCCTTTTGGCCGATTCATTATTCAATTGTTCTTTTAAATGTATAGTACGTCTTGCCTTCAGGCTGGGGAAGATTCATTGAGAAGATCAGGCCTTGGGTATACAATTATCCGTCCCGGTCCCCTCAAGGTACAGTTTTTGCCGTGTGGCTACATTGATTATTTGAAGTGTGCTAATCCTTTCTTATTTCCTTGAGTTTCGAAACATTGTATTTTATGCAATTTATTTGACTCAACCTACAACAGAATAGCACGTCTTAAAAAAAATATCAACTTTGGCTCTGATTTGGTATTTGTATCAACCTAATCTGCTCTGACAAAACAGACTGGACTGAGGTATTAACCTGAAAATACAGTTAACGTTTGTGATGGTAAACCTCGAAAAGCTTCCCAAGATCTTAAGTGAATAGCCATGGATGATGAACATTTGAAGGCTGTATAGTTATGATCATGTTGATATGTGTGTGACAGTAACAATGGCATGTGCCTTTCTTTCCATGTTTTGGGTGCTGTGTTTTATCTTTAGTTAAATTATAATTTGAGCATTTATCCAAGTTGCTTAGTTATTTGTGCTGCAGAAATGTAACCAGAATTTTGTGCTTGCAGGAAGAACCTGGCGGCCAACGTGCCCTCATATTTGATCAAGGAAACAGGATAACTCAGGTAAAAATGGTCTTTTTCTTAAAATAGACTATTAGACTCGGTCCTTATTCCTTTGCTGGTTTACCATTTCAACATTTAGGCCATAAGCTGTGCTGATGTTGCTGACATCTGTGTAAAAGCGTTGCATGATTCTACAGCAAGAAACAAAAGCTTTGATGTGAGTTGAAACTTCTCTTTCATTGGCATTAGTGTACATATCTCGTGACCAGCAAAGTTAAAGTTGTACTGTTTACAGGTATGCTATGAATATGTTGCTGAGCAAGGAAGAGAACTCTATGAGCTGGTAAGAAACCAATAATCTTTTTCCGTGTCTAATTTTTAACTAGCTTCAATTTCTTCTTTTGTGCTTGATGCATCTTTTTTCCTATTAATTCCTTGTTTTCACAGATCATCAGAACTCATTAATCAAGTCACGATGGAACATTTAAATACGTTTACTCAACTAAATTGGAATAGTTCGTCGGATATGTTTGACCCATAAAATTGAAACCTACTTGTGACCCAACTTATGATAACTTAAATAGGTTAATGTAAAAAGAATGGCCGCGTAGAATGTTTCCATGCTAGCCACCATGGGTGGGTTGATCTAGTGATCAACAAGGACTATATAAATAATAGAAGAGTTTAGGGGAAATGTGAACAAGCTATGGTAGGATAGTTACCTTTGCAATCAAATGTCATAGGATCTGACAGTTGTCCAGTAAAGATAGTCCAAGTGTGGTGCAATTACAAGCCGACCCAAACACTTATGGATATAAAAGAAAAACAAAATGACCTTAAAATATGTTTATAGCCAAAACTTCATTAAAAAGGTTTACTTCATCGATTTGTTAAGAATATTCTTGAGCAAGAGGTTAGAGGTTTGAATTCTCCTACTCCACATGTTGAATAGGATATTAAAAATGGAAATTTACATTTCAAAGTAGCCAGATTCTTCAAGGACTCGTCAAAGGTGTATGAGACGCTGAATTGAGTTATGAAATTTGAGTTAATATGTTGGAGTTAGGAAGTCTGTATTTGGGGTACAGAGTTGTTTAATCTGAAGTTTAGATACATTAGACTATTAGAGGGAGGGAGAGAGAAAGCGGGGAAGATGAAGTTTTTCGATAGATGTTCAAACTTCAATAGTGAATTTTATTGAAGTTGGTGAAATTGAGTTATTTATCACCAAGGTATAACTTAGAGTTGCATGTATGTTTGTGTTTGTAGGTAGCTCATTTGCCTGACAAAGCCAACAACTACCTGACCCCTGCCTTATCCGTTCTGGAAAAGAATACGTGATCCACACCCCACATCTCATCGGCTCCGAAGTTTGTAATTATCAATGAGTACATCTCTCTCTTGAAAGTTGCCACTAAAAACATATTTCTATCCAGTATATAAAAGATGTACAAATTCATTCCCTGTTTGGCAATGGCAACATGGAGACAATGATCTTTGAAACATGCATAAATATCTTTTGAGTTGGAAGGGATGTAAAGGTGTAAGAAATATAAGGAATATATTTCATTCATATTGTTTTGAAGAATCGTGTAAAGAAATTGAATGATTTTAAAAGAAAACGAAAGATAAGGTAAGTTGCTTTGTGTTCTATGCAATGTCTCCTTTAACAAGAGACTTTTGTCCTACTTTTAAGAATGGCATTAATGTTACATATAATTTTGATAAGTTTTATGTCATTTAAGCTATAGACCACTAAGACTAATTAACAAAATGAGTTAATTATACTTGTTTTAATTTAACGAGATGGACACGATGTTGATAATGACTGACAAATAGATAAAATTAAGATGTTTAAATTTATCTTTCCATTCTTTTAATTAATATTAATAGATGATAAAACCTAAATCGAAGTAAAATCTACACATTTGAATACATTTCACTAATTTAGTATTAATTTACCAAATACCTTAACTAGTCTTTTTAATTTAAAATTGAAATTTACCTAGCACTCATGTATTCTATTTCACAGTTGATTTTTTCTAACATATATTTACTAGCAATTATTTTAAAAGTTACAACAGTCCTATAGAAATTGCATGTCCAACAATGATGGGATTGAATTTTTTAGATTTCAATGATGGGATAACATGTTTAACTCATGGAAAGATAAACCTCTTACGTCAAGTTCTTGTTGCAAGTTTGGCCTCTTGACACCATGCAACATGATAATAGTGACCAGGGGAAGATTAACATAGAATAACCTGATGCTAGAAATGAAATGGGTAACTACTTATAAACATTGACAACATTACTTTCTGTACAACTTTACAGATAATTCTTTTCAAAAGAATGTCAATTAAAAAAATGTCCAGTCCCCAACACCACAAATAAAAGAATGGAAATACCTACTTGGTCTTTGGTCCCCTATAACTTAGCATCTGACTTGTTGAACTGATACAAAAACACAGATATGAAGGAAGTATTCTGGGTTCATTAAGTTGTTCACTACCCAGGAGAAAGGAATTTGGCATTTTGGTTCAATCCCTTGGATCCTAACCAGCTTGATGCTAGGATGATAAGATTGCAAATGTTCCTCAGAAAAATTTGGTCCCCTTTCTTCTGTTTTGGTACAATCCAACGGTTCTGTACATTCACTTTGTTCTTCACCTATAACATTTGTTGATTCCTCCTTAGTTGTCGCCTTTTCGATGAAAAGCTCGGGGAACAGACTCCTAACAGCATCATGTAAGGTGAAGCACTTACCTGCGATGTATAAAGATGAGGAAGAAAATCTCTGCATATGCCTAGACTTTGACAATTGCAATATAAATCGTAATCAGTACATAACCATGCATCAAAAGATGAACCTCCTGTGTGTTTTCTGTGGGGGTGAGGATACCAACTGTTGATCTTTGTGGTCGTGGATATACACCTTAAGCCAGTATGATAACTATATTTTTAAAGCACAAGAACTCTTGATTGATCGAGAAAAATCAATCTACACACGATCCTCCATGTTTATAAAATAGCCTCTAATCTTTCTTTTATCATTCTTTTATCAATTGGACAACATAAATCTGGCTAGTCAACACCGTGCTCATATAATAGACTGTTCCAAAAGAATAAGAAAACTAAAAACAAAAAGTGATCGTTAATGTTGCCTTACCTTCTTCATGAATCTCTACTGGACGGTTAATGTATGAGACATCATCCCAATTATTAACTGGCGGTGCATCTTCTAAGTTATCAAAATCATCGCCTAAATTCCTTACATATAATCGAACTGGAATTCGACCTGGACATGCTGAAGTAATAAGAAACTTATCCTAACAAGTGAAATGATAACATAAAGAGGGGTTAATGATTATTAGCCTTCAAGGGAGAGAGTAACAGAAGTGTGAAAATTTAAAAATCACACGCATACGGAACCCTCATGTAATTTTGATGGAAATCCAATGTCTCGCAAACCACAACTTGCTTTGATTGACATACAAAAGCATTAACGGAGATTCTTTTGCGTCTCAAATCAAATAGGCAGAAAGTAGAATGATAAAACACTACTAGTTTGAAGTCAATGGTCTTTTTAGCGTAAACATCTCACATTTGAAGTCAAAACAATAATTTGGAACAACTCTCCCCCTCCAAGAGAAAACATGTCGTCAAATTACTTCACTAGATGGTGACGTCTTTTCAAAGAATAAATGAAGAGACAAATTACTAGGAATACTACAAAATGTAACCATCTGAAAAAAGAAAAAAGGGTCTACAAAATAAATCTCCAATATGCAAAATTAGATGCAGAGGACAAAGAATTAGTAGAAGCACAAAAGTGGAATACCTAAAAGTGGTTGTCATACCTGTCATTGGTTGTCCTGCTATATCCATCTCGCCAGTACTTTGACCAGGCAATGATGCAGTTGATATAGATTTCAACACATTCTCGTGACCAGTTCCTCCAAGTTTAAGTTTAGATGATATACGTAGGTAGGCTTCTAAATCACCTGCTAGTAGCCAATCAGCAAGCCAAAAAATTAGGAAAAAACACATTATGAAGTCCATTGGATTTCCTTTATATTCTTCATAAATATTAGTCATATTAGTTATCGATTTATAATTTCCTTATCTATTTAGCATTTTTGTCTTATACATATAGACAGTCTTCCTCCTAATTTCAACATAATTTATGTTCCTGCTTTTACAATAGAAATAGGAAACCTTTTTATACAAATCAATGAAGAGACATATAAGGAAGAAGAGCCCCTCTAACCAAATGAGCTTGCCAATAATATTACTATTGGAGTAAATAAAGAAATAGGAACTATAGAAGTTCACCAAAATGGTGCTGTTGTTTGACTAATCAGGAAGGAAAAAACTAGAGGACATTTTAAGATGGTAAATGTACAACATACTACTTCTTGGTAGTGGTCTAACCACGAGAAATTATTATGTAATTACACATTTTTATAATTATAAACTATTAGAAGGCTCTCCTTCTGTAGTTTCACCTTCACGTAGGGGTTTTCTCTATCCTTGGCTCCTAAGCTTGTATATTACATGTTCTTTTTAGAAAAGGGCGCTTTAATTGGAGGCTGCAAAATTAACTATATCACAAAATAATTGAAGTGCAAAATTACAAAATAATAGTGCAATATTAACTTAGCTAGAAGTGCAAAATTATGGAAAGCTAAAGTAATGCCATCTAGTCATCATCATTTTACATTGATAAACTATTGATTTAATTTCTAAACCACGGTACTACTACACTTGCTAACATACCATTCGATACAGAACGCCATAACTCCACCAGATCAGGTTCAGACATGCTCATGACATTCTTGGTGTTCCCATTGACAATGTAATTGGCCTGGTTATAATGAACATCCCTTGTCAACTTGTAGAAAATCTTTTTCTCTTTCACCAAATGTCATTAATTTACTAAAAGTCGAATTAAAATTACACAACAAGACAGCAATCATATTAATGATAACAATTAATAATAATAGAATTTCCGAAGTGACTAGCAGGCATTTTTATGATCGTTGGGAGTTTGTTTGGCACACACCGTCTTTCCTACTGCTTTTGTTGACTTCATTGGCGTTCTTTCATAGATTCACTTTTTAAAGATTTTGAAGGAGATGCCTATCCACTCTCTTTCCGTATCTTTCCATTTTTTATATGATACGTCAAGTGTCTTTTATCAAATATAATAATAAAACTAATAATAACACAATCAAAATAGTAATTAGGAAAAACCATAAATATAAAGATGGGTTTTATTGTTATTTTTTTTTATATACTATTATGATAGACCCCATATTTAAAAAGTATGAAAGGAGAATTAACAAAAAGAATAGGAAGAGGGGTACAAATGTAAACGAGGAAGAGAATAAAAGTAATTAGAGATGGGGCCACTAGGGGAGGAAGAAATCTGTTATTAAATTTGTTATTTAGGGGTGACTGATTTAGTATAAAGATAGGAGGTAGGAGGAGGGATGAATATCGAATTTTCATCTTAGAATTGAGCTTGTAAGCTGTTAGGAGAGGAGGTCTTGGCTTCCTAGGCTATTTTTGAGCCAAAATAGTGAATACATAACCGAGATTCTATCAATTTGGTATCAGAGTCGTTCGTTCTTGGGAAGGGTATGGTGAAGAAGATGGAAGCAAGATTATCAGCTGTGGAAGAACAACTCACCTTACTACAAGTAGGAATGGAAAATAGGATGGATCAACGGTTTGGAGAGATGCAACAAATCACTGAGAGCATGATGACAACAAAGATCGAAGCCTTGGGAGAAACTCTGGAACAGAACATAATCTGTGCGTTGGAAGTATGGTCAAAGAAATAAAAAATATTCAAGGAAGGGGAATCGGGGTCTTGGGAGAGAATGGTGACGGACAGAGGGAAGCAATCGGCAAGGGAGGATGTCGGCGAGAGAAGAGGAGTGCTGCTGTTCGACATGAGGTTGTGAAAACTGGAAATTCCGATATTCAAAGGGGAAATAGGAGAAGACCCGATGGGTTGGTTTCACAAAGTAGAAAGGTATTTCGTAGTTAATCGATTATCAGAGAAGGACAAAATCGAAGCCGCGATTCTGTGTTTGGAAGGTGAAGCGTTAGAGTGGCATCAATGGGAGGAAGAGAGAACACCGATGAATACCTGGGCAAAGTTTAAGGAGCAGCTCCTGCTGCGCTTCCTACCGGTCAAAGAAGAAGATCAGAGAGCCCAGTTTCTTACTCTGAAGCAGGACGGTAGTGTTCGTGCATACCGGTGGCGATTCGAGCAGCTTACAAGACCGTTGAAGGACCTTTCAGACGAAACGTTGGAAAGTAAGTTTGTTAGTGGGCTGAAAGATGATATACAAATCGAGATGAGAATATTTAAGTTAATTGGGCTGAAGTAGAAGATGAGGATGGCCCAGATAATCGAAGACACGGAGGAAGCCCGAAGGAAGAAATGGGGCGGAGGCAGCCCAAATCCATCGAAGTCGACAGGGGCATCTTCGAACTCGGGTCAACCCGGCCCCACCCCGAACCAAAACACACAGTCGACCGCCCGAACAATTTCTCTCAACCCGACCCGCGTGGCAGGTACGTCTTCTAACTCAGTTACCCTAAGAGACGTTAATGGGAAATCATTCACGGTTGGAGCATTCAAACGGCTGTCGACAACGAAATGCAAAATCGGAGGGATAAGGGGCTGTGCTATCGATGCGAAGAAAAATATACGTCGGGGCACCGATGCAAAAGGAAGGAATTGAGTATCCTGCTGTACCACGATGAGGAAGAAGGAACAGACGAAGCAGAGGAGACAGGCGAAGTTAAAATTCTAGTGACCACTATGCTGGAATCGATGGTGGTGGAGACTAGCGATCACGAGGCGGCAGAACTCTCCCTCAACTCGCTGGCAGGAATTGATTCGCCCCGAACGATTAAGGCCAGAGGAGCTATAGGGGACAGGGATGTGGTCGTTCTCATTGACAGCGGAGCATCCCACAATTTCATCGACAAAGAGCTGGTGAGGACCCTGAAATTACCAAAGACGCCCATGACAAGCTACGGGATCATGTTGGGGACAGAAACTTCAGTGAGGACGACGAGTATCTGTAAAGGGGTAATTCTTAATCTCCCTAACCTCACTATTATCAATGACTTCTTCCCTTTACCTCTGGGCAGCGCTGATGTGGTGTTGGAAGTACAATGGCTAATGACCTTAGGACAGGTTGAGTGTGATTGGGGAATGTCGGAGATGGAAATTCAAATCGGAGATTGGCGGGTACATTTGAAGGGGGACCGCAGTCTGATGAACGCCCAAATCTCGCTGAAGTCGATGATGAAACTGGTCAGAAGAGAGGGCCAAGGCATATTACTCGAGTTGAATTCTCTCTTGACCACTGAGAGGGAAGGAGACCGACCGAAGGAAGAACACCAACCAGAAATCCGAGAAATCCTAAGAAAATATCAATCAGTCTTTCAAACAGTAGAGGGGCTACCTCCAGTGCGACACCAAGAGCATCATATTGAACTCAAGCCGGGGGCAGGACCGGTGAATGTCAGACCGTATAGGTATCCGTAGTTCCAGAAGGATGAGATTGAGAAGTTGGTTGAAGAGATGCTCACTGTTGGGATTATTCAACCGAGTGTAAGTCCTTTTTCCAGCCCTGTATTATTAGTAAAAAAGAAGGATGGGAGCTGGCGATTTTGTGTTGACTACAGGGCATTGAACCAAGTCACGGTGCCAGATAATTTTCCTATTCCGATGGTCGATGAACTCCTAGATGAATTAGCCGGAGCACGAGTCTTCTCCAAAATTGACTTGAAATCCGGCTATCATCAAATTCGGGTGGCCCCTTTAGGCATCCACAAAACGGCATTCCGCACTCATGAAGGCCATTACGAGTTTCTAGTCATGCCATTCGGATTAAGAAATGCCCCGTCTACATTTCAATCGGTAATGAATGACCTTTTACATCCGTACTTATGAAAATTTGTATTGGTATTCTTCGATGATATCCTAATCTACAACTCTTCATTGTGTGATCATGTGCATCATTTATCCTTGGTACTACAAGCATTGGAGGATAACCAGTTCATGGCCAATCTTAAGAAGTGCACTTTTGCGGCAAAACAGATCGATTACTTGGGCCATATAATATCAGAGGATGGCGTGGCTGCAGATCCATCGAAGGTGGAGGCTATGCTTCAATGGCCAACCCCGACCACAGTAAAGCAACTAAGGGGATTTTTGGGGCTAACCAGATACTACCGCAAATTTGTAGTCCATTATGGCTCCATTGCTTTCCCATTAACGCAGCAGCTCGAGAGAGACAAGTTACAATGGGATAAGGAAGCTCAGGAGGCCTTCGAGATCTTGAAGCAAAGGATGGCCCAACTTCCTACCCTCAAGCTCCCTGATTTCAACCAAGTTTTTATAATAGAGACAGATGCATCCGGGGTAGGAGTTGGAGCGGTATTGATGCAAGAAGGGCGACCGGTAGCCTACTTCAGCAAGGCTCTCCCACCTACGCATCGCCTCAAGGCTGCATACGAACGGGAGCTGATTGCCATAGTCATGGCTGTGCAAAAATGGCGGCCCTACCTGTTGGGAAGAAAGTTCACCGTGCAGACAGATCAGAAGAACCTCAAATTTCTGTTGGAGTAGTGTATTATAGCAGGGGAATACCAAAAGTGGGTGGTCAAATTAATCGGGTACGAATTTGATATCGAGTACAAGAAGGGATTAGAGAACTCGGCCGCTGATGCTTTGTCTAGATTACCTACCACGATGGAGATGGAGATGTCGATGCTCAGCATGATGCGTTCACTCAATCCGACGGTATTCACCAGCCAAGTCGAACAGGATCCGGAACTAAGGGCTATCTGGGATAATATCCGAGCAGGGCAACCACACCCCCGAGGGTATACATTACAGGGAGACTTTCTACTATATAAGCAGCGCATTGCTTTGCCACCACAGTCACCTACCATACCATTGCTCTTGCAAGAGTTCCACAATAATCCAATCGGAGGACACAATGGGGTAGTTAAGATGTATCAGCGATTAAAGAAAGAATTCTTTTAGACAGGCATGAAAGCAAGGGTGAAGGCGTTTGTGGGAGACTACTCCGTTTGTCAACAAGCCAAGTACTTAGCACTAGCCCCTGTCGGACTACTACAACCACTGCCTATCCCCGAACTCACTTGGCAAGATATCAGCATGGACTTCGTAGATGGCCTGCCAAAATCCGAGGGCTATAACTCAGTCTTGGTGGTAGTTGATTGGCTATCCAAATATGCACACTTCATTGCCCTCCGCCACCCATATACCGCAGCAACCGTGGCTGGTCTGTTCTCAAGAGAAGTTGTATGACTGCATGGAGTGTTGAGAAACATTATATCAGATAGAGATAAGGTGTTCACTAGCTTATTCTGGAAAGAATTGTTCAAACAAATGGGGACACAACTCAAGAGAAGCACATCCTACCATCCACAAACGAATGGACAAACAGAAGTGGTCAATCGGGGATTAGAAGCATACCTTCGATGCTTCACCATGGAGACACCATCACAATGGCATAAATGGCTAGCATGGGCCGAGTACAATTACAACACATCCTACCACACAACCATCAAACGGACACCTTACAAGGTATTATATGGAAGACCAGCACAGCACCTCCACTAATCTATTATGAATCGGGGAATGCCATAGTGGGGGAAGTAGATGTGTTACTAAAGAACAAAGATGATATGCTCAGACAGTTGAAGAAAACGTTAGAAGCAACTCAACAACGAATGAAGACCCTAGCAGACTCTAAACGACGAGAAGTGAACTTTGAAATTTCCGATTGGGTATACATTAAGCTAAAGCCATACCGCTAAGGCTCTTTACTGTTGCACAAGCATCCCAAACTAGCTCCACGCTACATTGGCCCCTTTCAAATAATTCAAAAGATCGGACCAGTTGCATACAAACTTGACCTACCCCCCAATGTAAGCATACATCCTGTAATACATGTTTCACAATTGAGAAAAGCCGAGGGGACCTTACTACGGAGATTCTCATCACCAACAGTTGGACTATTCGGGAAGTAGCTCAAACCAATGTCGGTTTTGAGAGTCCGGAAGATTGGTTCGACCATATCATCACCTAATGATTTCGAGGTACTCATACAGTGGGAAGATTTACCAATCGAAGATGCAACATGGGAAGGAGGAGCACAATTAGTCGAGCAATTCCCGAACTTTCACCTTGAGGACAAGGTGGTGCTTTGGGGGGAGGGTAATGATAGACCCCCCATATTTAGAAAGTATGAAAGGAGAATTAACAAAAAGAATAGGAAGAGGGGTACAAATGTAAATGAGGAAGAGAATAAAAGTAGTTAGAGATGGGGCCACTAGGGGAGGAAGAAATCTGTTATTAAATCTGTTATTTAGGGGTGACTGATTTAGTATAAAGATAGGAGGTAGGAGGAGGGATGGATATCGAATTTTCATCTTAGAATTGAGCTTGTAAGCTGTCAGGGGAGGAGGTCTCGACTTCCTAGACTATTTTTGAGCCAAAATAGTGAATACATAACCGAGATTCTATCATATTATTACTCTATTTTATGAGATAAAGAAGGGTCTTGGTAATATTGTAATTTTGTAAGTTGGGGTCCTATTGATCCTCCTTTTCAAGATTTCAAGAGGGATGCCTTATCCCCCCGTTGTCTTTGTGCATCTTTCCTTTTATAAAATGATATGGTAAACTCTAAACCCTTCCTAGGGAACTTGAATTCTTACGAAATGGAAGTTGTAAATGGGGAAGCCTTTTTTCAATATCCAATTCATTATGGAGGAAAAGAGAATTGTCATCGGCAAAATTGTAGATGGTGGATGTGAAGATTGCCAATGGGGAAGCCATGGATCGGATTGTTTTGAGCGGCTTGTGTCATCATTCTAGTAAAACAATCAGCCACTAAGATGAAAAGAAAATATGAAACGAGATCACCTTGTCAAATGGCCATTGATGCCAAGGTTTTGCCTCTAGGTTTGCCATTTATGATGAAAGCAAAGTTTCTAGAAGACAAACAGCTCTTGGTCCATCCTCTCCCTTTTGTTCCAAACCCCTTGGCCTTTAGAACCTCATCCACAAAAGCCCAAACAAACTTATCAAAGGCTTTTTCCAAGTCTAATTAAATGATCAAACCTTCCTTTTTGCCCTTACGAGGATTTACCTTGCTCAATGAGCTCGTTTGGCATGAAGAAAGCATCAAGGATTTGTCGACCGGCCATAAAGGCCAATTGATTATTGGAAAAAGGGCATGGAAGCACACATTTCAGTTTATCAGAGAGAATCCTTGTGATGATTTTTATCAACAAGATGTAAGACTTATACGTCTATAGTCCCCCACTGATTTGGGATCCAATTTCTTGGGATGTAAATATAAACCTTGTTAAGCCTAACATTTGACGATAGAATTCTGGAAAAAAATCGTGGAACACTCTAAGGATGTTGGTCCAGGTTTTTTAGAAGAACACTACTGTAAAACCATATGGTCCCAAAAGTTTATTGGTGCTAGATATGATGGCAAATATGAGCTTCAATATGAGCTTCAATAGTGTCCCACGGTATATTTGATGGAAAATATCTAACTGGACAGATTGTTGAGTCTTATAAGAAAAGTCTCTTAGCTCTCTGCTTTGATACATTTGGTTGGAGGGGAATGGAAAATCTTTGGAGCATAAGAGATAAATGTTGCTTCCATTTGGGATTCTATTTTATTTTGGTTAAATTACAGCCTTCAAACTTTTATATTTGTGTCTAATAGGTCCTGAACTAGTATCCTTCAACTTCCAATTTTATATTTGATGCATAAGAGGTGAATGATGCTTACATTTGAGGTTCTATTCTAGCTTGGAGACTCCAATTCAGGAAGTGTACAGGAGGAAGGGCAGAAGTGGAAATGTAGTTATAAATATGGTCTAGGAATGTTAGTATGAAGTAGTTTTCTAGTCTGAGAACGTTGTGGAGGGAGTTACACCAACTTCTTCCTTAGTTAATTCCTATATATAAATATATATATTTTCTTGGGCCGAGAATATTTTGGGAGAGTGATGGTCCTCTAAAATGTTATCAGTGTAAGCTCTAACTCTATGAATTTCATCTTATTTAATGGAAACCTATCAGTAAGATTTATGTCAAATAGGTCCTTTAACTTTAAAAGATACCTAATAAGTCCTTAAGCTTTCAATTTTGTATCTAAAAGGTCATTGACTTACTAGAAATCTTCTAAAATTCACCAAATTGGACACAATAAAAGTTAAATGTTCTACTAAACATAAAATTCAAAAACCTACTAGACATAAAATTGAAAGTTCAAGGCCCTACTTAATATTTTTAAATTTTAGGGATCCATCAGACACCAAATTAAAGAGGTGTTTAAGTGCAGGTTTGGAATCAAAAGCCTAAGAATCAAATGCCCGGGGGCTTATCTGAGAAGGTCCTGAAGCCTGGAAATCACAAATGCCTATGTTTAGGGCGCAGGTATGGTTTGGGCAATATGATTTCCCCTTATTTTTAGTGGTTGTTTTGTGAACTGGATAACCTCAAGTGTATTTTGGATCAAATTTTATGATAATTTAGAAATAAAAATTTAATCTATTCATATTAAAATGAAGCTAATGTTAGCTTTGTCTTTTGTAATCCTAATTCGCATAGTGTGATGTAAGAAGAATACAGGTTAATTGAGTAATTAGGTAATATTCTAGGTTAATTCCCTTTTTATCCTCACTTGTAATAGAACTCTATAAATAAGAACCTTCCCCTCTTGTATCAAACACATATTCATTTTGATAAAAGATCCACAATCTTGATTCTTGGAGAGAATTCTCATTTTATCTCCTTTAGGTTACATCAATTTGGTATCAGAGCATCCGTCTAGGTCAATGTTGACTGTTGGCGGTGGAAGACTGGGAAACTCTTGACGACGCCGATCGCAAGAGGGAGCTTCGTGAGTTGTGCTCATTGCCAAACAACACACGTCTAATTAGGGGGAACCCTTGAAATACCAAGAAGGATTGAAGAAACCGAAGATTTATCAAGATTTTGCAAGAATGACCTATTATTGATCAAAGAGGATATCCAAGAAAAAAAATCTGCAGATGGTATAGGCAAGAAAATCAAATTTACTTAAAAAAATAATGCATGAATTCTGGTTCAAGTGATTCAGAAGAAGAATTCCAACATACTAAATTTGTCCATGCTCGATTTTCTCAAAAAACCTATCAATAACCACATTAGAAATTTGATTCTAGTGATTCTAGTGACTTCGATGATGTTTCTAAGGCAGTTTGAGATAGAATAAGAAGGCGACAATATCATAAAAGGGCCCAATGATCCAATCAAACCCATTTTTCAAGAAATCAACGTAAAGATTAGGAGTTATATGAATTAAAGAATCATCAAGAATGGATTTTTACAGCCCAAGGAGAACGTTCAAGACTCAAAATTATTCTTTTGGTTATGAAACACAATCAAGAAAGGTTTATTCAAGAAAATAAATGGATGAGTCCAATACCCACTACAAGATTGAGGCATATCCAACAAAATAACTACTTTGATCCCGTAGCATTGGAGGAAATAAAGAAAACAACAAAAGAAATCTAACGTTCATTGGGGAAAATGACTCAACATATTGATCAATTATCAATTCATTTGCAAGAGTTCAAGAACAGATTGATTTCATATACCGAAGAAAAATAAAAGAATCACGGTTGGAAAAATTTCAAGTAGAAGATTTTGAAGATAAAATTGAAGAAAACAAGAATTTGAAGATGTTGATTTGGAAATAGTCGCAAGTGAAGAACAAAAATCCAACAAAGAAGATGGAAGAGAAGTATCGAACACTAAGTAAGAATCAAACAAGAACAACGACACATTGATTGCGATGGAAATGGATCACCAAATTGTCGAAGAACTTGAAGCGGATAATAAAGAAGACGTGAGTCTTGAACGATTCTCTTTGGAAGGCGGTTTTTTAATGATTGGTCCTTCAAATACGGTTTTGAATGAGCCTGAAGGAAACATCTTTTTTGGGTTTATGGCCGATGGAGAAGTTCATATTTTGGTGGAAATATTGGATTTTTTGTCTCAAATTTATCCCTTTGATCATAATATTTTTGTTCAAAATGTAGGAGGTTGGTTTGGTCATACTTCGTTGAACGAGTTTATTTCATTCCTTGTTTGCTTCATAAATTTTTTCTTTTTAACACTCGAGGACAAGTTTTCTTTTTGAAGGGGTAGAATGATGTAAGAAGAATAGGGGTTAATTGGGTAATTGGGTAATTAGGTAATATTCTAGGTTAATTCCCTTTTTACCCCCACTTGTAACAAAACTCTACAAATAGGAACCTTCCTCTCTTGCATCAAACACATTATTCATTCTAATAAAAGATCCACAATCTTGATTCTTGGAGACAATTCTCCTTTTATCTCCTTTAGGCTACATCATAGTGTTAGTACTATCAACTTCGAGACCAGAGGTTCAATTTCCCCACCCACGTATTTTAATCTAATACTTTTGCGGAAAAAATCTTAAGTTAATTCATTTGGTCCATTAATTTCCAGGAAAATAATGTAGAAATGACAATGATTTAGTTATTTTTATGTAAAAAGAAATAGAATTTAGTAATAAAGTAACAAAGCTTTGAAATTAAGTTTTATAATAAATTTAGTTTGCCTTTAAATTTCGAATTTATCACTTTTTAAATAACAAATATATCTTTTGATAATACAATAGTAAAGTTTGAAATTTAGTATACTAACACATTTATAACGAAGATAGTATTGCTTTAAATCCTTAAATTATCTTTTTTTTTTTCTTGTAGTCATGAAATGAATTTTACCTTTGAGGTTTGGATTTAATAATATTTTTAATCTATCAGTCAGTTTCTATTGTTTTATTTTTTTATTTGTGTGTGTGTGTGTGGGAAAATGAAGGAGGAGATCAAGATAATGAGAAATGGAAGGGAAAAAAGGAAGGAAGGAGGAAAGAAAAAAACTGTTGGTGACTGCCAGTGGGTGACCAACAATGGTATGTGTGAAATGACCGGTGAAGAGAATTTGATGACCCATGACAGCACGATCGATGCAATACTTCAGTCTTTAGTGCTCCTAGATGAAAGAGTCAATTTCTTGTTCTTGAGTGTGTGGAAATGAGTAAGAATGGGAAAAAGAGGAGAAGAAGGAAGGGGGGAAAACAAAAATAAAACCCTAGTGACCGACAGTGGGTGGCGAGCGACAAAGAACATTCGATTATCCACGACTAGCATAATCGAAACCATGCTTCAGAGAGGAAGGTCCTAAAATAAGGGAAATTTTTTTTAAAAAAAAAAAAATTGTGAAAGTAAAAAAGGGAAAAAGTTGCTAACAGTCAACGGTCATAAGCGGCCTACCGACGACCGTCCTACCGACAACAATTTCCGACTATCACCAACAATCATGCATCGATCAAAGATGATCACGCCAATCAATTGATGATGGCACGACGGTCTATCAGTCATTGATGGTCAAGAGGGTCGGCTGGTCACCAACCGTCACTATGGTTGATCATTAACGGTAACCACAGTTAGTCGCTTACGATCAAGACAATCGCCCATCGACGTTGAAGACGGTAGGTTGCTGCCGGTCAAGATCGGTCGTTGACGGTCAAGACGATCGGTTGCTGAGGGTCAATCACCAAAATTTGGCCAACAGTTGTCCACCGTCATTGACAACCAATGATAAGATGTAGGAAATTACGGAAAATTTTTCTCAAACCTATGACATTCATTAGAAAAAAAAAAACATATTCCAAACCCATAGATTTGGTTTCTTAATCTTGAGAATTTCATTCTAATGGCCCAAACATGGGTTCGACTTCAAATGCCAAACCCATGGACTCCCCCCACCCCAAGGTAGGTAGGGACCTCTAGACACAAACAAGGAAGTTCCAAAACTAAGCTTGTAAATTTGTAATTTAACCTTTTATTTCCTACCCCCATTTGGGGCCTTAAAACAAAGTTGTGGCATTCTAGAAGATTTTGACCAAGTTTAAAGAAAGTAGGTTAAATTACAAGTTTAGTATCAGAAGTTAGAAGTTGCATCTATTTGGTTCCTAAATTTTCAAAAGTGTTTAATAAGTCCCAAAACTTTCAATGTGTCTAATAGGTCCTCAAACTTAAGTATTTGAAAAATTCAATTTTTTTAGAATTAATTGATCGATTAGATCTAAATCTTATTTTAATATGGAATTATAAACTTTTTGAAAGTTTACAGACCAAACAAACACAAGTTTAACTTTGTAATTTAACCAAGAAAGTAAAAGTACCATCAACTGACCTCCTTTAATGAGTTAATAAAGCACCACTTTATACTATCTTCACCCTCACAAGGAATTAACAATTGTCTTGGATAACCTCTAAAATGTACCTGTTAGAAAAAATGAGATGATTCTCACGTCACTCATTTGTCACAAAATATGAGAAAGTAAAAGCAATACCCCATTTAAATAGTCCTAGGTTTAGCTAAAATACCCCAGTAACCAATTTTTTTATATTATTATTAAAAAAAATTTTTTTAAAGGAAACAAAACTTTTCATTGATGAAATGAAAAGAGTCTAATGCTCCAATTACATAACTTTTGAAGGAGGGTAAAAAAAGAACACCAAGAGAACATTGATAGAGAAAATTAAGCAACCCATAAATATAAAAAAGTGAACAAAGTAGCCAGCAAAAAGATGGAAAAAGGCCTTCCAGAATATCAGACGACGAATTCAGACGAGCAAAACACGTAAAATCACGAGAAGACTTCTAGAATATCAAGACCAAGGCCTTTCAAACCAAAATACCGAGAACGTGGCATGTGAAACATAAACCCAAAAGAAAAGGTCATCTTCCAACAACTTTGTGCCAAGACCAATTTAACAAACTTCCATATATTCGATAAAAGCTTTGCTGCTAAACAAATGTGACCACGAGAAATTCGATAAAAATTCAAGCCATATTATAAAATCTTTTCATGATCAAACTGAAACTAATGTAGATTTGTTGAAATATTTCTCAACTGGAGCCCATTAGAGAAGAAAATTTGGATGGAATTTGAGCAGGGGATAGCAAGGGGCCTTCCACGCTTGATTTGGTATATTGCATTTGCACTCCTAGGTAGGTAAAAACGCTTACAAAGGCCTTCCACCCTTGAAAGTCCAGAATTAGGAACGATGGGATTTGGAAACCGGCATTTGAGTGTGTATGGAAATGAGAGTCAAAAGCCTAAAAATGTGAAAACGGTGTTTGATTTGTACCATGAAGTATCTGTCTTTAAGGTAGAGCGACAGCCACTTGGCTAGGAGAGCTAAGTTCTTACTCATTAATAACATGCAACCAACCATTAAAATTGTTCAATGAACCCTTTTCTCAAAGGATAAAAACATTGAAACAAATTACAGTAGCCTAATTGGAGTGTGGATATATTGACGTACTTATTTTGGATGTTGAGCAAAAATCGCCTTCTACTTTTCTCTTCTCATACATTCGTACTCTTTATGATGGAAACTAAAAAGTATGCTGGATTCCATGAAACTTTATTGAAATTTTTAACTTTGGATTGAATTACAATCCTGAAAGAAGAGATTTAAACAGAAACCTTGAAGTAGCTGAAATTTCATTCCTACAAAAAGTTCAACCAATCCTATATTCATCATAAACGCACCTAGGGTTCTCATACTCTCGAATGCAACTGCAATCACATAATACACAATCAAGACCCAGATCCACATATATATTAATCCTCATGTGTGACCAAGCAAGGTCGTAACTTTTTCATTTGATAAATTTTTGGGAAAAATTCAATATACCCCTTGGGTTGTATTTTCCATTGAAACCCAAAATTTTTCTAAATGGATCAATTTAGACCCTCCATTATGATTCCAATTTAGAACGATAAATACATAATTCTCACATGTGTATGTGAATAAGATTTCTTCAAATGCATGAATTAACAAAATATTAGAGGGAAATTTTAAAATTAAATGAATAGTAGCGGTTACGAGTGGTTTGTTTTCTTTTTCCTTAATTTTTTATACCTAGTTAGAACGAATTACATGATAAATTTTTCTTATTGCTTAGGTAGGATTTTGGGAGAATAATATTTTTATTTAGGTGACTTGTGAGTTAATTTTAAATGGAATCAAGTGAAAAAGTTATAAAGTGCTAACTGATTTATCTTAAAAGTTTAAGGTTTGAATTGATACAATTATTAATTTGGAGTAGGAATATAAATTGATTTTTTCCTAAATTTTAATTCACCCCAAATTCAAAGGAAAATGGGACGCAGATACAATTAAAAAAAATGCAGCTTGAACTACAAAGATGAAGAGATAGAACTTGTACCGTTAGATTCCATGGTCTTTCTGGTTCTGCACATAGAAGGTCGAAGAGTACTCCTGTCGGTATATTCCTGAGAAGCATGCACCAGATAATACATGAGACACACAAACTTTTGCTAGGATTGTTCATTCTGAATAAATTACTAAAACTAATTGGAAATCGTAACGTACTAAACAACTGTGGAAATGTTGTTGTCCAACTAAACTGACAACTAAGTCACAGAAATTAGAAAAGAATCCACTTGGGCAACCTCAATTTATTATTATCTATTACCATCTTAAATACTTTTGTTCTTCCAGTTATAGTCCTAAATTATAAATCATTTGAAACAAATATCTACAAAATCATCTTACAAGTTACAACTTCTATTTCTCCACTGAGAACAATAAACATAATAATTAAAACAGCCAAAAGGTCTTAAGCATTACTACCTTCTTTTTGTCTTTTTTTTTCCCATCCCAACTAGACAGATTTGACTTGAGATAAATAAATAAATAATTTTTCAAGGAGAGGAAAGATTTAAAGATACTTTCTGAAACCTTGGGAGCTTATTTATTTTGGCATCTCGAATTGGAGTGATGTTTATAGAGCTTATTGTAATGACTCTTCCCCTTTTTTAATGTAAATTCAAGAGTGTTAGTCTATTGGCACTGCTCTATTTTCTTGAAAAAAAAATGCTCACTTTCGAGGAAAATCATTTAAGCTAAATTTGAGTTTTCTCCTAGAGGTTAGTGGCAGAATGACACCACAAAGCACTCCTAATGCCCTTGGAAGGATATTTGAAAAGCCAAAAAGCTAATATCTTGCTGAGTTATCCATTCTCTTGTTGATGGTCTTAGACCATTTTATAGGCCACCTGATGTGATCACAATCTTGTCCAAGTCCATGAAGATCCAAGATTGCAAGTAGCTGGCCCAAAGGTTGGAAGCCACCTAATAAGCTCTATATGACATGACATTGCACAAGAAGCCCACGTAAGCCCATGGAAAAACTCTAAAGAGGAAGCCGAATACCTCACACCACTTAGCCATCCATCCACGCGCCCACACCATTGGTGCTCAATAACATATCTGCATGGCCCATTGCACACACTGCTCCTCGTGCAAGCCCACCCATGCATGCCTGGTCTGCATAGTCGAAATTTTCCTAATGTAGCCCATCAACATGCATCCATGGACGAAGCCCACACACACAGACCTGTCAGCATAAACCTACATGCACTCTCAACCATATTCCATGCATCTAAACCCTGCCTTACAACCCCTCTGCAACTTTGCATGTTGCCCTGATTCCGTAGCCATGTTGCCCATAACGCCCATGCTGCTCAACGATCAACTAGGTGCACGCCCACCTATTGCTTATCAAGCATCACCCCTACTCCCATGTGTCTTGCCTCATAGGGTTGTCACCAACCTTGCTTCCTTCCAAAAGAATTTTGCTTCTTTTAAATTTTGCTATTTTAATACTATATATGATTCTTAGGAGTGAATGTTAGATGAATCAACTTTCAATTATCTTGAAATTCCTATTTTTAGAAAGAGTTTCTAATTAGCCCCTAATTATTTAGGAGGTATTTGGGGCAAGGGGCAGAGTTGTGAACTCCAAGGAGTTATGAAGTCTGGAGAGTTGTGAACTCTTTGGGCTCACGGTGTAAGGAATTAATAAGACATAAAATTGATGTTTTTTAGATGTGGGGTCCACGAATTCTTTGGGCCAAATAAGGAGTGGAGTTCACAACTCCTTACTTCCCAACTCCTTGGTCCAAACACCCCCTTAAGGATTTTCAAGACCTAGGGTTTTTAGATTCTCTTTATTTTCCACCATTGGCTATATAAACCCAAGGAGTGTCATATTCTTCTCAAACTTTGATGATGAATGATATTTGATTACTTTTCTTGATGTTACAGAGCCAATTCCCCTTACAAGCCTTGTGTCTAGATTTCAAATCTTGAAATATTCAAGTTTGGTTACCAAAATTGTGGAGTGTTTCAACCCAGAGATAAGAATGAATTCTCTCATATCTTGGTCCTAGACCATAAAAGTAATCTGTTTCTGACCTTTTCCTTAAGTTGTGGTCGGGAGGTCCACATAACCAAAGGGTTGCAAAGGATAGCCTACACCAAAGTTCTTAGTGTTGATGTATCAAGACTCTTGGAGGGGTAATACCTCCCTTGCTTTCCCTACCTACAACTTCATTCCCCCTATGTTGATTCAAATAAGATAGTTGCCCATATTTGGTCAATAAACCTTTGATTTGGAATTTGTTCACAAAAAAGTCCATTGACAAAGACTTTGCAGATTGACTCTCTCCCTTGTAAAGTATTAAAGGACGTTTGTCCTCCAGTTCTCCAGATAAGTGATTTAGGACTTTTGATCTTCCAGGCTATTCAATGTGCAAGTTTCTTCCCAAAGACCTAAACATCAATAGGAAATTATTCAATCCTGATTTTTGCAAGGCCTTTTGGAGATTTTCATTCGGGAAATTGCTCTGTAGTCTGAACAACACCAACACCCCTGACAAACACCAACACCCACGACAAAATTCAGAAGAGGAATCTGCATCCAGCTCTCTCCCCTAACTGGTTTGTTCTTTGCAAGAGGAGCTCAAAACAACGGTATCACATTTTTGTTCATTGCCAGCTTGTCCCCACCATGTGAAATCCTGTTACAACCTAGCTTTGCTAAGCCCATCCACCTGAGAGACATTACTTCCAATCTTCACTCCCTCTTTTGTAGTCCAACACCAAGTGAGGTGGGAGAAAACTTCCCCCTTTCTTGGGGATTGCATCCTTTAGACAGTAGATTCATGGTGTAGACTTAACAAAGCCTTTCGTAATCATTCTTTAACAGATATATATGCTAACAGGCCTTTTTGTAACTCCCATTAGCAGTGGTGAAGGCTGTCCTTTCCTCTCATTTTTTTACTTTACCTATGACATTTGTTTCCATTTTGTCATTTTCTTTTATCACGAGTGTCTATCATCTTCTTCCCTTCTAAATGATGAGTGTCCATAATCATACTCGACTAGGTTGAGATGAATATCTAATCTTATTTTCTTTTTTTCCAGTTCCTATATTAACTGAAGTCCATCCTACTAACAAATAATACAGAACAATAATTTTAATTTAACATGTCTAAATTTTCAGCTTCATCCCCAAAGGACCAGAACAAAGGCAGATGGTGCACAGTGTACCTTGTGAGACATACGCAATGAGAGAGAGAAAGAGTTGGATCAAAAGCGAAAGAGTAGCAAGAATAATTATGTTAGACAGCCATAAGTACTTCCCTAAAAGGGACAGAATGACGGAGAGGAGCAGTGTATAGTAAGTAGTTACAAAAACAGAGAAAAGTACAAGGATCAACCACGAGATGCGATTGGCAGATTGTTAAAGAAAATTCAAACTGATCTACAAAATTCAAAGAAACTATTAAAAAAGATGAAATTTAGAAGAGAAAAGAAGAGCGTACCATTTAAGGGGCAAACCCTTGTACTCAAACCAGATGGTGTCAACTCCAGGAGGAAGCGTACTACTGAAGTAAGGTTTAATCTGAGAAGCCAAAAGAGGCAGGTAGCCAATTCGAGGAGCTAAGACCTAAAGTAGATCAAAAGACAAAATCTCACATGGAAAGCAATTCAATTCGATTAAGTTCAATCGACGTTCTACTTGGGCGTACAGTAGACACATAAAAGTCATCCCTTATTCAAAACACCAAATTGAAAACACAAGAAGCAGCAAATACAAACAACCCTAGTAACCAAAGTCAAATTTCTCAGAGGAAAAGAGATAAATAAGCAGAATGAACCCATGATGTTCATCCGTTGATCAAATTGAGAGCCTCAAATTAGATAGTTAGAAGGGAAAGTGCAGCGAAGGGGGAAAAAACAGAGAATTACCATTGCAGGCGGTGGAGGAGGGACGGTGGTGACTTCAGATTCATGGAGATGAATCTGTAATGGAATTGCACCTTCCCAGATGTACTTCAGTGCTTCCATGCCCCCACTCCCTCTCTCTCTTTTCTTCTTCTCTCACTCTGTTCTGCTCGTCAATAACGTTTTTCTTTTTGCTTCGATTTTGTTTCTTTTACCATTTTTTTTTTATAAATTCTTTTGAAAAGTTTTTAATTTCTTTCTTGAAATGCCTGCCTCCTTCACGATTCGTATATATTTTTCTAAAGATTTTTTAAAATATATACGATCAAATTATGCATGCAATCTATAGTAATTTACACTTAAGCACCATGAATTGAATTCAATTAAATACATATTAGCTTAGATAAATTAACATAAAATTCTAATGGCACGATAGGCATTGGCCTAATGCAAAATCCTATGTTTAGGTTTTTCTCCTATATTAGTTTTATGACAATCATATACTATCTAAATCTTCTGATATTAGTCTCAACATAGTATATTCATCTAAATGACTGGTCTAGATTAACAATAAATGATATAAGCAATAAAAACAAATGACTGTTAAGTGTTGAGCAAAGTAAAAAGCGCACAAGTGGGGCTTTTATTCCTTTCGTAGGGCGTTCATATATTTGAAACCCTGATTTGTTTATAATGGAAAATAAAGAATATAAAGATTGCTATAGAAAGAATGAAACTCAAGCCAAAAGTTAATGACATAAAAGTAAGACTAAATGATAAGAAAAAAAATATATAAAGAACCAAAGGTGAAGCCACGCAGGGGTCAGGGGCGCACATTCTCTTGGGCATACTCGTCCAGGGTAATGTTAGCCCATGGCTGCATGTCCAAACCACCCTCAACCATTCTATCTTTGAGTCTTGTAATTAGTTTAGCAAGTTTTTTTTTTTTAAAAAAAATTTCATGTTGTTTTCCATGTGAGTGACCCCTTGCCACTTTTGATATGCAAGTTAGGCATATTAGAAATTGCTTAGAATGCACTATAGGGGAAACCCACCAGTCAACTCCCCGACTAATGTATTGATGTACTCTTTGCAATTAAAGATTTCTTGCAATTGTCAGTCTTCAATGATTTTTTATTGATTTTTTCAATGCTTTTCCTCTCTCACGTTTTATAAAACCATTTTCTCTCAAAACGTGAGAAGATGCTACATCATATATGGACGCTATTCGCGACTTTCGATTTTTACATGGGTGACTTGCTCGCCGGATTAGAGCAAGTGCCGTATAATTATATGTCTTGTCTACAAAAGTCGACGATTGTGACAAGTGGTATCAGAGCTTAGTTAGCTCATTGACTAATAAAGACCGCAATCATGTCCGCAATGAAACAATTGTTGAGGTTGCAATCTGAGCGACTTACTGAGATTGAAGAGAAATTTCTATATATGAGGGAATTGCCCGATGAAGTGAGGTATGTCCAAACCCGCCTTGATGGGTTGGAGGAAAAGGTTGAAGGAATTGAGGCACTAAATGCCCTAGTAGAGGGCTGCCAATAAAAGAATTGACGCTGAGAGTTGATTTGTTGGAACACAAAACTACATAACCTGGTAGTTATAAGCGTGGGGATAGCTCCATGAGCTCTGCTACACACATGGAGGAGTGTGTCGAAGAGCTTGATAGTTTGCAGAAGAACATACTAAAGTTGTTCAATGACCTAACTGACGACTTTAGAGCAACAATAGATGCCATCAAAGCTGAGATGGCAGAAATGAAGTCGCAAGTGAATTTGACAATGCTTGTGGTGGGGAACCAGACTCCGAACCAGACATGCATTGTATCAAGCAAGTGCAAGATCTCGAAGCCCAAATCTTTCAATGGGAACATGATGCTAAAGAATTTGAGAATTTCATTTTTGATATGGAGCAGTATTTCAAAGCATAAATCTCGAATCAAGGGAATAAGGCTATTAAGCCTAATCCCCCGAAGAACTTTATGAATGACAAGAAACTGCAAACCACGGGTGCAGGCCCTTCCCAGGGGTCCTATCAAGCAAACCCAAATCAACAAAGGCCCTCACCGAATAGCCGAGTGCTTGCACCAAGATGCCTTGACAGCCTTACGAGCCTCAGTACAATATAATAATGAAAAAAAGGCAGAAGCTGAAGCTGAAAGGAAGAAGAGGATAGGGAAACTTCTTGAGTAGGAGCATTGAAATTCTTGTCAGGAATCCAAAGGAAAGCCTCTTGTCATAAGGATGCTTCAGAAAGGGGCCTTATGTCCATTGACGCAGTCATCAACTCCAAACCTGCAAAAAGCACCATGGTAGACTTAGGGGCAACCCATAACTTCATTTTAGAGTCAGGAGCAAGATGAAAGTTGTTAAATCTGAAGCCCTTCCTGTTGTGGGGACCTAAAAAAGGGTATCCCTAAAAATAGGTGAATGGAATAGAAATGTTGATTTTGTTGTTGTGTGCATGGATGACTTTGACGTTGTGCACGAAATGGAGTTCCTCTTGGAGCATAAAGTCATCCTTATGCCTTTGGCTAAGCGCCTAATCATTAAAAGTAGTGACCTCATGGTAATCCCAACTAATATCAAGTAGCCTAGTGGAGTGAGAATGATCTCCGCCCTCCAGTTGAAGAAATGGCTTAGTAGAGAAGAGCCCACCTTTATGGCTATCCTGGTTATTGATGAGCCTACTAGGAAAGAGCCTATTTTTATTGAAATCCAGGAGTTCTGAATGAATATGCCTATGTCATGTCATGAAGCTTTCCAAAGATGACGGGAGATCGATCATGAAATGGACCTGGTGTCGGGAGCTAAATCACCAACGAAAAATGCTAATCGGATGGCTACTTCGGAACTTGCTAAACACAGGAACTACTAGATAAGCTACTGAACGTTGGCTTTATTTGCCTAGTGAAAGTGCCCTATGGGGCCCCGATCCTGTTTCAGAAGAAGAAGGATGGATGTTACGACTGTGTATTGATTACAGGGCTTTGAACAAAGTTACAGTTTGCAACAAGTACCCACTACCGATCATATCTGATTTGTTTGATCAGTTGAATGGAGCTCGATACTTTACAACGCTCGACCTCCGATCGGGTTATTATCAAGTTCGCAATGCAGAAGGTAATGAACAGAAGACCACTTGCTTGACAAGATACAAAGCCTTCAAATTTCTTATGATGCCCTTTGGTCTGACGAATGCCCCTGCGACGTTCTGTACCATGATGAAACGAGTTTTTCGTGAGTATCTCGACCAGTTTGTGGTGGTTTATCTGGATGACATAGTCGTCTACAGTCCTACCCTGGAAGAACATCAAATTCATCTCTGATTAGTCTTTGATAAGTTGTGACGAAATCAGTTGTATGTCAAGAAAGAGAAATGTACTTTCGTGCAACGACGAATAAACTTCTTGGGACACATAATTGAATATGGAAAGATTAGAATGGATAGTAAGAAGTTACAGGCTATAGAGGAGTGGCGAGACCCTACCTCTATAACCGACTTGCATTCTTTCTTGGGATTGGCTAACTATTATCGCTGATTCATTGAAGGGTTTTCAAGAAGAGTTGCCCTACTGATCGAGTTATTAAAGAAAGACACAGTTTGGCAGTGGTCGGCAGAATGTCAGAACCCCTTTGAAGAGTTAAAGGCAACCATGACAAGGGGTCTTGTCCTTTGTCTAATTGATGTGTCAAAGCTGTTTGAGGTAGAGACGGATGCGTCAGAGTACACCCTTGGGGGTGTCCTCATGCATGAAGGCCATCTTATGGCCTATGAAAAGCCAAAAACTGAACAACGTCAACATAAGATATATAGTCTGTGAGAAGGAAATGTTGGTTGTGGTCCATTTTCTGAGGGCTTGGAGATAGTATCTATTGTGATCCTCTTTTGTAGTGAAGATCGATAACAATGCCATCTATCACTTCTTCGAACATTCCAAGTTGACTTCTAAGCAGGCGCGAAGGCAAGAGTTCCTGGTTGAATTCAATTTTAAGTTTGAACACAAGAAAGGGACGAGTAACCAAGCAGCCGATGCCCTGAGTCAAAAGGGTGAGCATACAGGCTTGTGCATGTTAGATCACATTCATGCAAGTAAGGTCGACGAGTCAATGCGGGACATCATCAAAGAGTTCTTACAGAAGGACTCCTCCGCCCAAGCTATCATTGCTCTAGCTAAAGCTGGTAAAACCAGGCAGTTCTAGGTTGAGGGAGATTTGCTGTTGATAAAAGGGAATTATTTGCCTCGTGATTTTGATGCTAAATGTGCTTATGAAGATGGAGAAGAATGAGATAAATGAATATGATGAATAGAGATGAATGATTGAATGATTTCTCTCTTGGTGGGCGATGCGTTGGTAGTGGATGCATGCACACCTTGTGAATGCATACAAATTCTGTTAAGTTAGACCCAAGTATAAATCTAACTTAAGTTTTCTGGTAAGTCCAGGGTTGAACGTAGGGACACTAGAATGCTTCTAACACAGACTTTGTTTTTGGATCTAATACAGATGTTTCCTAATTAACTTAAGAAAATTTGGTTATTTACACTGAGCTAATGAGACACATGCAAGAAGAAATAGGAGAAGGAGAAAAGGATTTGATGGATGAATGGTTCTTAAGTGTAAGTGGTATGCATTGACTTCCTGGTAAGTTTAGCAAGCCTATGTGAGCGCAATGAAGATGAGATGAAGATGATACCGACACTTGTTTAAAATCTAAATGTGTGTGTTATGCGTTGGAAATTCTATTCTTTAGTTCATGCTAAGTTCAACATCTCTCGATGCGAAAGCCACATGTAATCCCATCTTTAGGGTGCATGCGTTGGCCATAAAGAACATGCAAAAGACGTGAGCAACTCTATCTCTAGACTTATTTCACGCTCTGACTTAATGCATTCAATAGTTACATTGCTCTCTCGAGTGACTTAATTACTTAATTACTTAAATCAACTGATTAGGGAGACTTAAGCAACAGATTCCTACTCTTATTAAGTTAGAAAATTTCACAAGCACATACAATTTCGAAGGTAAATAGATGGAGAAGTGATAAATGGTCAAATTTAAGATTGAATTAAAGATAACCGGTGTTTATACAAACAATCTCAGCTTAATGAAATGAAATGGTGAATAGAAGTGAAATGTGAAAAGTAGAAGTCAAGCTAGAGAGTTTAGTCTCTTGTCCTCTTTGGCTTGTTTTTCATGCTTTCTATAAACCAACGTGGTAGAGGAGTTGAAGAAGATATCTCTTTCAAGCTTCTCTCTAACGACACCTCTTGATCAACGGTCAAATGATATCTTCCCCCTATTACTTGCTTACAAACGGAAGATGCTATCTATTGTTGCTGAAAATAAAAGTTTCTAACTGGCCAACTCTAATTCTGAAGGTGGCTTCTCCTTATATAGGCAAATCTCAACAACTTAGTGATTGGACCTATAATAATTCCATACCCTGGAGCAACTGCCTACCATTTCTGAAATGTTCAGACTTCGCTCAATTAGATGCCCATGCCTGCAAGTGTTGATTTGGCAGGAAATGCAGAGCCAATGTATCCTTCATGCGTTGAATATTCTCGAGCGCATACCACTTGCGTTGGCCTTGGCTGCAACACTTAGTAGATTTCTTTGATTTCTGCATTGAGATGCATTAGTGAAGCAACTTTTTACTTTAAAAAAGATACTTTTGTATAAGTTCACTACATGAATGGAATTTTATGCGTTTTTATTTCATAATAAGTGTGTTTATATCACTAAAGATCCTAATTATTCCAACTTTGAGAGAACAATAACTTGAAGTTTTACAAGTTATCACACCCTTAGATTTTGAACAATGTTCGTCCTCGAGTATTGATGCGTTGTAAATGTGATGCAATAATGGTATGAAATTGCGGTGATTCATTATGCGTTGCACATGCAAGTTTTCCTAGTAAAACCTAAGTATAAATCTCACTAGGTTTCCTGATAAGTCCAGGACCGAACACAAGGACTACTGAGTTACTATGCGACAGTAAATTTGATTCATTTGCGGTGGCACAAACAAATAAGTTGGTTGGTGTTTTGTTTAAGTATATTTCCTATGCGACGAATTCGAGTAAAGAGTTGATGAAATCGAGAATTACAATGAGTATGCGATGAACGGGTTGAGAAGAGATTTAGTTAACATTTCCTAAGATTGCATTCAAGTTATGCGATCATGCTACACACACACGACAACATGTCATCTCTCAATGCAAATGCCATAGTTCCTATTTCTCAAACGCATGCGATGTATACGATAATGTCGATAGGACTTATGTTAAGCCTCTATTCTTTTCTATGCGATGATGAATGATACACACATACATAAGGTGACCGCATACTATCATACCCTATTTCTAGGGTGCATGCGATGCATAATAGCAAACAGAACTTATGTCTAAGTTTCTATCTCTTGCTTATGCGGTTCTAATCTGACTCTCTCAAGTCTAGATTCTTTCTTTAGACTACTCTCTCAAGTATCTCCAAAGGGTGAATGACGCATACATAAGACAAGATGATCGCATAAGGTGTAAATCTTAGGTCATGCTAGCTAAGTACTTCTTAACCCATTCAAAAATTTAGCTATTCATGCGAGATGTGGAGAGATTGAATAGATGGTGAGATGAAAATTTCATTTTCTATAAATAAAGTGCAGAATACAAAACAATAATAAAATGTAGGGATAGAAAGCCTGGTAGCAATGTCTTGCTTCTCGTGGCTTTTTACACTGTCTTTTCACTCCAACTCTGCCTAGAAGAATATCTTTGCTAGCTTCTCGGTAGTCTTTCGAGTTATCCAAGAATGATCTCTCGACATCTTCTTCTCTTCGCTCGTCTCTGTCTTCTAAGTATAAGAATAACTACAAACTAACGACTATCTATTTTTTATATGATTTAACTTGTTGACCATTTTACAATGGTGACCTCCAGTATTTATAGAGCACAAGGTGAAGAAGCTTTTCTCTTTAATGATTACAATGATGGGCGGTAATTAAATCTCCTGCTCTGATGCGCTGATTAATGGTCATCGAAAAGTTGAGTGTACTTGTTATAGTGTGTCGTTAACGGTTTGTCAACTAAATTCAGATTCGACCGTCATCAGCTTTCCGTCCAATCATGATTTATTATGTTTTCACCTTGATGCATTGTCTTTATGCGTATATGCAACTATGGGCAAATGTCCTTCACTACTAACTCTTATCTAAGCATATATGCATTGTATTTTTCTTATCTAAGCATATATGCATAGTTAAGTAATAGTCATCTATTCAACATCCATAGACGACTATTACCCAACAAAATAGCAATTAATAGTTCTTGAGTTCAATTTTCTTTCATTAGGCCTATAAGGCCTAGCCTCAGCTGGACAACCCCAGATGTGAAGATGCCTAATACTAGGCTTCTTTCCTGTCCACGACTCATAAGGGGTTTTGGCTACTACTTTACTAGGTACCCTATTAAGAATATATGCTGCAGTCTTTAGTGCCTCACCCCAGAGGGATTATGGTAGAGAATAATGACTAATCATACTTCTTACCATATCCTTAAGTGTTCTATTTCGCCTTTCTACTACACCATTCATACTGGGTTTGCCCGACATAGTGTATTGCGGGATGATTCCACATTCCTCTAAGTATTTGGCAAAGGGCCTTGAACGTTGTTCCCTTGATCCATCATATCTACCGTAATATTCACCACCATGATTAGATTTGATAGCCTTAATTTTCTTTCCAAGTTGAAGTTACTTCAACTTTGAAAGACTTGAAAATGTCCAAAGATTGAGACTTCTCATGAATTAAATATAGGTACCCATATCTTGAATAGTCGATAATTTGACTTTACAATGTTAGTAGTGGAGTTGGGACGCGTTGGTCTTAGTTCTTAACTTTGTTTTGGCTTACCTCCACTGGTGTCATGCGGGCATCCAACTATGGGTAAGTGCCATTTCCAATTTTAACTCATATCATTGGGATTTTTCCTTTGCTTTGATAGTGGAGTTTGCTTATTACGTCTGAAATTAATTTTTTTTATGAATGAAATGAAATTATGGAAATTTTATAACTAGAGAATGCATCAACTCGGACATCCCTCATCCTCAAATTTTGGAGATCAGTAAGGTCCTCATTGTTGAAAAAGAACTATAAAAATGCCCTAGAAATTTCAATAGGAGGTTTGATTGAGGCTTACACGCATGGGAAATCAAAATTATGTTTCATTTAGTAAGGTTTTATTCTTATATTTCTATCGCCCAACTAAACATGTAAGTTATCAAATATTAATAATTTCATTAAGGAATCCTAGCTTGACGCAAGGCACAAAAGTAATAAAAGAAGGCATGAGAGGAATACTTAAAGTCAAACTCAAGAATCATATTGATGTAAATTTCATTAATTGATCAAGAAATTGATATGGAATTAAAAAAAATGTGTAAACGAATAGAAAAGAAATTCAAATAAAATAAAAATGGCCAACACCCCCAAATTTAATTATGAGGTTGGCGCATCATCCTTGTGTTCAGGTGCAGGGTCTTCGTCCATGAATCTAAGGGGATTTCTCAAGTGTTGAGGCTGAGGAGGAAGGGTAAACATTCCCATCAAGACCTGGTTGATATACTACATTGTAAAGTCAAATTGGTCTTGGCTCTTTTGCATTTGTTGGCGCAGATAATCCTTTAGAGCAACGTTTTGGCGTTGCAGCGTTGATAGTTGCAAATGAAATGCTTCCATGGACGAGGGCCAAAGGTCTTATTTAATCTTGGATGAATTGTTTGATTTCATCCATATTGGCTTGGGGAGGAGGTGTGAGTGCGTTGGTTTGGAGAGGTTGGATTTCATAAGTCTCCTTAATTGGGTCGTCAGTGGCTTGGGTGTTGTTGGTTCCCATCTAGTTGGCTCATAGACGGTCGTGGGAGGATTAAAGAAAGTAGGGGTGAGTTGAGAGGAGAAGGCTGAGGGCTTTGCGTTTCACCAATTTGATCACTATGCGTTTCATCGTGGGGCATTGGATCAATTAGGTCATCAACATGGGTTACGATTAAGGAAGGGATGTTGGGATTGGTGTCCTAATTCTCCCGGTGGTCTCATAGTTTGTAAACATTTTGTACACATATTGTTATTAATAAAATAAATGTTATTTTATATGCATTTACTCAAATCTAATAAACAAGCGGTTATTTCATGTAACTTAAGCATGTATGTGAGACATACAAGTGGATCATGCCTTAAGTAATAATCTAAATAGACTGTAGTAGATGGATAAAGGAGGGATACCTTATCCTAGTGATACTACGGATATGACCCGCTTTGTAGATGTTACAAGTGTTGTAAAGTACTACAAATAGTTTGATCTTGACCATTCATGTGGAGACATGCGAGCGGGGGTATCCTATACAAAGAGTTTGTATAAGACCCGACCACGAAATGATAGTCTATTTATATAACGCCATTGTTAATTGAGACTTACATTTCACTAAAATGACCATAGGTGACATGACCTTAATTCTGTGTGAGTTGGGAACTTCAACCTATGAGGGCGGTCCTTTGATTAGTATGGGTGAGAGTGGCCAAATTGCCAACTCAACAAGCCTACCTTTTTGGGGATTCGTCTGATTGGGGAGCTAGGAACTCAGCTACACAAGACAAAATTCACTCATTGCCCGAAGTAGGGGTAAGTAGATAAATTGCTCCCTTAAGGGCTGATTCCAGGTCTTAAACATAGTGGCCACACCCGCTCTTTGGAAGAGAGGACTCAGTCATAGTAGGACTATGACTTATTATTCATTAGAGGAATCAGTGGTACTTAAGGAGTTAGATGTAACTACAGGGACAAAACGGTAAATTGACCCAGCTGTACTTACGAGCGATTTACAAAGGGTCATCACACTGTTGATTGGTTATATGAACATATAAATATATCTGTAGTGAGAATAGTGCAGTTGTTGGTCTTTAGTGGAGTGACCAATAGTTAACGGATGATGGATCTCGTGACTAAAGAGTTTAGCCAGTTATTCACGTACCGTTGGAGCTTCAAGCTACAGGTCCATGAGGTCCCCTTGGTAGCTCAATGGGTTCAAGTTGAGAATCAGATTTTGGGTTAGTTTGAAGTGTTTAAATTAACAAGAGAAAGTTTAATTATATGTGATATAATTAAATTAATTAAATTATATGTGATATAATCGATATGATGTATTAGATACATCAATTAGAGGAATTAATATAAATATGATTTATATTAAATAAGGAGAAAAGAACTATGGTTTAAATATTACATATGATGTGATATTAAAACTATAGGTTATAAATGTAATATGATAAGTTAATTATTATATTTATTTATAATAAAAACAATTATGAGATAATTGTTTAGTTGGTTATTTATTTTCTCCATTAACCGTACAAGTAGGAGGTTAATTTTAGTTTTTAATAACTGAAGAATAAAATGAAAAGAGTTTTCATTTTATGGACAATCGCTTTATTATAGCATTACTAATCGTTTGCTCACGAGAGACTAAACGATCTAGCGAGAGACTAAATGATCGTCTAAACAATCAAGCGATATTTGCTAGACAATCGGCTCTAAATGATTGAGCGAGAGACTAAACGATTGGTTAGACGATTGCTCATGAGAGCAAGATATTATTAGATGATTGGCTAGACGATTTTCATTAGAGCAAGATATTACTAGACGATTGGCTAGACGATTCTTACGACAGCGAGAGATTACTAAACGATCAAGTACTTGTGACTAACCCTAAAAAGTTGGAACCGCGTTCGAAAGTTTGTCTCTTTGTAGACTACCCTAAAGAAATGAGAGGTGGATATTTCTATGATCAGAGTGAGAACAGGGTATTTGTATCGACAAATGCTATCTTCTAGGAAGAAGACCACATCACAGATCATAAACCATAAAGTAAACTTGTTTTAAATGAGATTTCTGATGAGACTACTGAGAGTTCAACAAGAGTTGTTGAACAGACTGATAGATCAACAAAAGTTGTTGATATCGGTTCATCTAGTCAACCATTTCAAGAGTTAAGACTGCCTCGACGTAATGAAAGAGTTGCAAACCCATCGAAACATTACATGGGTTTGACTGAAGCCCAAAACATCATATCTGATGATGGAGTTGAGGATCCTTTGTCTTATAAGCAAGCAATGGAGGATGTTGACAAAGATGAGTGGACTAAAGCCATGAATCAGGAAATGGAGTCTATGTACTTCAATTCCATATGGGAACTTGTGGATCAACCTGATGGGGTAAAACCTATAGGGTGCAAGTGGATCTAGAAGGGAAAACGAGGTGTAGATGGAAATGTGCAAACCTTTAAGGCTAGACTCGTGGTAAAGGGTTATACCCAAGTTGAGGGAGTGGACTATGAGGAAACTTTCTCACCTGTTATCATATTGAAGTTTATCAGGATTCTCCTGTCCATAGCCACATTTTATGATTATGAGATATGACAAATGGACGTCAAGACTGCCTTTTTGAATGGTAATCTTGAGGAGACCATTTACATGGCTCAACCAAAGGGATTCATTATTCTAAATCAAGAGTTAAAAGTTTGCAAGCTTAAAAGGTCCATTTATGGGCTGAAATAAGCATCTAGGTCATGCAACATTAGATTTGATAGTGCTATCAAATCATTTGGCTTTGATCAAAATATTGATGAGCCTTGTGTTTACAGAAAAATCATCCACAACTTAGTAGCTTTCCTGGTGCTGTATGTGGATGATATCCTACTCATTGGGAATGATGTAGGTTTTCTGACTGACATTAAAACGTGGCTAGCCACCCAATTCCAAATGAAAGATTTGGGAAAGGCACAACTTTTTCTAGGGATCCAGATCATTCGGGATCATAAGAACAAGAGGTTGACCTTGTCTCAAGCATTGTACATTGACAAGATGTTGATCAGGTACTCGATGCAGAATTCCAAGAGGAGTTTATTACCCTGCAGGCATGGAATCGTTTTTTCTAAGGAACAATGTCCTAAGACACCTCAAGAGGTTGAGGTAATGAGACAGATTCTCTATGTTTCGACTGTTGGAAGCCTCATGTATGCAATGTTATGTACTAGACTTGACATTTGCTATGCAGTAGGGATTGTCAGTCGATATCAATCCAATCCAGGATTAGATCATTGGACGATGGTCAAAATGATTCTCAAGTATCTTCGGAGAACGAGGGACTAGATTCTCGTGTATGGAGGTAAGGATTTGATCCTTACAGGATACATAGACTCTGACTTTTAGACTGATAGAGATTCTCAGAAATCGACATTAGGGTTAGTGTTCACTCTGAATGGAGGAGTTGTAGTTTTGTGAAGCATCAAGCAAGGATGCATTGCAGACTCCACTATGGAAGTCAAATACGTAGCCGCTTGTGAAGCTGCTAAAGAGGTTGTTTTTCTTAGGAAGTTCCTTACAAATTTGGAAGTTGTTCCAAATATGTCTTTGCCGATCACACTCTATTGTGATAACAGCGGGGCTGTGGCAAATTCATGGAACCTTAGAGTTACTGAAGAGGCAAGCATATTGAATAGAAGTATCATTTGATCAGGGAGATTGTGCATCACGGTGATGTGATAACGAAGATCGCGTCGGAGCACAATGTTGCTGATCCGTTTATAAAGGCTCTCATGCTAAAGTGTTCGAGGGTCATTTGGAGAGTTTGAGTTTAGGGACATGCGACACCTTGTCTAAGGTAAGTGGGAGATGATCTGGGGTATAGAGTATGCCCTAGTTTATTGTATATTGTACTATTTTTTATGTATTGTACATTAGTCTCCTGAGGCATTAGGACAAGTGGAAAATTGTTGGGATTTGTGTCCTAATTCTCTCGGTGGTCTCGTAGTTTGTAAACATTTTATACACACATTGTTATTAATAAAATAAATGTTATTTTATATGCATTTACTCAAATCCAATAAACTAAGATCCGTGATTATTTCATGTAACTTAAGCATGTATATGAGACGTACAAGTGGATCATGCCTTAAGTTATAACTTAAATGGTCTGTAGTAGATGGATAAAGGAGGGATACCTTATCCTGGTGACACTACGGATACAACCCAATTTGTAGATGTTACAAGTGTTGTAAAGTGCTACAAATGGTCTGATCCTAACCATTCATGTGAAGACATGTGAGCGGAGGTATCCTATACAAAGAGTTTGTATAAGACCAGACCACGAGATGATTAGTCTCTTTATATAACGCTGTTGATAATTGAGACTTACATTTCGCTAAAATGACCGTAGGTGATATGACCTTAATACTGAGTGAGTTGGGAACTCCTGCCTATGAGGGCGGTCCTTTGATTAGTATGGGTGAGAGTGGCCAGATTGCCAACTTAACAAGCCTACCTTTTTGGGGATTCGTCTGATTGGGGAGCTGGGAACTCAGCTATACAAGACGGAATTCACTCATTCCCTGAAACAGGAGTAAGTAGATAAATTGCTCTCTTAAGGGCTGATGCCGGGTCTTGAACATAGTGGCCACACCCTCTTTTTGGAAGAGAGGACTCAGTCACAGTAGGACTATGACTTATTATTCACTAGAGGAATCAGTGGTACTTAAAGAGTTAGATGTAACTACAGGGAAAAAACGATAAATTGGCCCAACTATACTTATGAGTGAATTGTGAAAGGTCATCGCATTGTTGATTGGTTATATGGACACAGAAATATATCTGTAGTGAGAAGAGTGCAACTATCGGTCTTTAGTGAAGTGACCAACAATTAACGGATGGTGGATCTCGTGACTAAAGAGTTTAGTTAGTTATTCACGTACCGTTGGAGCTTCAAGCTACAAGTCCATGAGGTCCCATTGGTAGCTCAATGGGTTCAAGTTGAGAATCAGATTTTGGATTAGTTTGAAGTGTTCAAATTAACCAGAGGAAATTTAATTATATGTGATATAATTAAATTAATTAAATTATATGTGATATAATCGATATGATGTATTAGATACATCAATTGGAGGAATTAATATAAATAGATTTATATTAAATAAGGAGAAAAGAACTATGGTTTAAATATTATAAATGATGTGATACTAAAACTATAGGTTATAAAAATAAAAACAATTATGAGATGATTGTTTAGTTGGTTGTTTATTTTCTTCATTAACGTGCAAGTGGGAGGTTAATTTTAGTTTTTAATAACTAAAGAATAAAATGAAAAGAGTTTTCATTTTATGGATGATCGCTTTATTATAGCATTACTAATCGTTTGCTCACGAGAGACTATACAATAGCCCTCACGAGAGACTAAACGATCTAGCGAGAGACTAAATGATCATGTAAACGATCAAGCGAGATTTGCTAGATGATCGACTCTAAACGATAGAGTGAGAGACTAAATGATCAGTTAGACGATTGCTCACGAGAGCGAGATATTACTAGACAATTGGCTAGACGATTCTCACGAGAGCGAGAGATTACTAAATGATCAAGTACTTTCAGTCTATGCGATAGACAAAACCTTTCTCCCACTTACTTGATTGTGTAGTTTGATCGTTTTCTTCCTCCTTCCTTCTACCAAATTCACACAGAGCTCACACCTCATGAATTCTCACTCCGAGAATACCAAGGTTGCCGAATGGCAGTGTCGAAAGATTGTTGTTTGAGGAGCAGACTGTTCGTGATTGTAACGACAGCGAGAGGTTGGCTAGATAATTGCTCACGATAGCGAGATGTTGCTGTGTGGTTGCTCACAAAAGCGAGAGATTTCTAGAAGAAGAGTTCTTTAAAGGTATGTCTCTCAATTCCTGTTATATTTAGTTAAGAAAGCATGCTGTAATTTTCTTTATAATGCATAACTATTCTTGTATGTTTGTGAATGCATTTATTCTTACACAATGGGCTTGCAAAGATTTTGCTTCTGCTCACTGGTTTTTTTCTATAAGAGTTCTTTTAAGGGAGAGGTAAGTTGAGGTCCAAGATAGTGGTGTCCTCGTACTCTAACGCCAGCTTAGCTTTAGATTTTTGCTCTTCTTATGAAGCTTCATTGTTAGGCTCATTATCAAGAGGCTTGATACGTTTTCTTTTCACCGCACGTTTTGAAGGTTGAGGTTTTGATGCCTTGGGTTTGGAAGGTAGACTTGGTTGGTTAGGCGAGCCTCAAAGCAGATGCCTGACTTGCTTGATGTCCATTAAACCTTCACCTAATTGGGATTCGTTGTTGAGTATGGTATCTGATTTCTGTCATAGTCATGATATTCTCAATCAGTTACAAATTTACAACATTATCATGTTGAAATTTTCGGTATCATCATTGATATACAACTTCAAGAGGTGAAACTGAAACAAATACTGAATTGCTTCTCTGTGTAACATGTCTAAATCCGAATAATTCATTTATTTCTTTTGATAGAAAAAAGCTTAGTTAACTTGCTCAATTTTACCTAAGAGACTTTTTAGCTATTGAACTCTCTATGTTTGAGAATCAACTTCAAAATTATATTATTGATATGCGTTCAAATATTGAGTTTGTTCAGCTAAAAAGCATATGTGATCTTGTAGTAAAAATGGTCCTAACAGATAAAGACAAGGTTTATCCATTAGTTTACAAATTACTCATCTTAACGTTGATTTTACCTGTTGTTAGCTCATGTAGAGAGAACATCTTTTGCTATGTATATTGTGAAGACTTGATTGCGTAATCTAATGGGAGGTCAATGAATGAATCATTGTCTTATAGCTTATATTGAAAATGATTTATTTGATAAGTTATATACTGAAGTTTTCATGGATCGATTTCTAAACATGAAATCTCGTAGATGAAAATTGCAATGTATTAAATTAGTTAATTTATGAAGTCATGAACACTTTTTTTTTTTTTACATTCATTTATAGAATTTTTTTTGTTAGATTTGTACATATAGTGCCCCCCTATATAGAATTCCTTGCTCCGCCATTGCAAAGAATGACACCAACTCTCCAAAATTCTCCTTTATCTAGCTTGATTCAATCTCTTTCAAGCTGAAGCCTATATACTTTTTCTTTCGATATAAGTGTTCGAATAAGGATGTGCAACAATAGAGAGGATCAAACAACAATGTTGCTCCAAGGTTCTCAAACAAAGGATGAAAGAGTGGTGATTTTTTAGAGTTTCTCCAAGGAAATGAAGCTTGATGATTTGGGGAAGTTTTTGTCACCTTTTATTGACCTAAGGGTGTTTATTTAAAGGATTAGGCTTGGATGGGTTAGACATACTAAGTCTAACCTTTTTTTGGGGCATGGATTTATGATGCCTTGGCTTCTTACACCATTTTTCATGGGTTTGAATAGTAAACACTATTCAAACCCACGTGTTATCTTTTTCCCCCCCCAATTTAATCTCGGAAGTTCGACAACCAACTTCCGGTGACCACCACTGACCAACGCCAACTGCCACCTCTGACAACCATTGTCGACCAACCTTTGACCACTACTTCTGACAAACCACCGACAAACTTTCGACTAACAACTCTGGCGACCACCGCCAATCAACCTTGAAAAAAATTAATAAAAAACCTTTTTATTATATAACAAACAAAAAAAAAAACTTGTATATAAAAATACTTTTAAGAAAGAGTGGTCAAACACATGTGTATTTTTATTTTAAGGAGTTTTTATAAAAAATGTTTAAGTAAAAATGAATTTTGACAAACATTTTTTTTTCTAAGTCATTCCAAACAAGCCCTTAGTTTAATTACAACAATATTTTAAAAAATATACTTTCTCTTTCTTATAATTTTTTTTTTCTTTTGGAGTTTTTCAAAATTATTATTATAAATTATTTTTTTTAATTCTCTCTTTTCCCTTGGAAGACTTAGAATCGTTTTTTAAACGTAAAGGATTAAAATATTGGAAACAATTTAGTAGCCAAATAAAAACTAAACCTCAAAATTTACAATTTTTTTATTCCTTAAATGTAATTTGATAAAAAAAGGGTAATTGTTTTAAATGATAAAACTGCTGAAAATATTTTCAAATATAGCAAAATATCACTATTTACACGGAATTCAAAAAATGTGTAAACACATAGAAAAGAAATTCAAATAAAATAAAAAGGTCAACACCCCCAAATTTAATTATGAGATTGGCACATCATCCTTGCGTTCAGCTGTTGGGTCTTCGTCCATGAATCTAAGGGTCCTCAAGTGTTGAGGTAGAGGAGGAAGAGTAAACATTCCCATCAAGACCTGGTTGATATACTGCATTGTAAAGTTAAATTGGTCATAACTCCTTTGCATTTGTTGGCGTAGATAATCCTTTAGAATAATGTTCTAGCATTGCAGTGTTGCCAATTGCAAATGAAGTGATTCTATGGATGTGGCCAGGGGTCTTATTTGGTCTTGGCTGAATTGTTTGATTTCATCTATATTGGCTTTGGGAGGAGGTGTGAGTGTGTTGGTTTGGAGAGGTTGGGTTTCATACGTCTCCTCAACTGGGTCGTTAGTGGGTTGGACGTTGTTGGTTCCCATCCTAGTTAGCTCATAGACGATCGTGGGAGGATTAAAGGAAGGAAGTAGGGGTGAGCAAAAAGGAGAAAGCTGAGGGCTTTGTGTTTTGTCAATGTGATATCTGTGTGTTTCATCTTGGGGTGTTGGATCAATTTGGTCATCAACAGAGGTTAAGTTAAGGAAGGAAGAGGTAAGTTGAGGCCCACGATAGTGGTTTTCTTGTACTCTAATGTCAGCTCTGCTTCAGATTCTTGCTCTTCTTGTGAAGCTTCACTTCTAGGCTCATTATCGGAAGGCTCAACATGTCTTCTTTTCGCTGCGCATTTTGAAGGTTGAGGTTTTGATGCCTTGGGTTTGGAAGATTGGTCTTTAAAAATAAGGATTTTCTAAACCTATATTTCTTCTGTAAAATTGTCCAAGCATGTTGTAATTATATTTTAAATGCATAATGGTTATGTATGTTTTTGCAGAATTCTTATTTTGTAATTTTTTGGATTTTGGTCCGATCCCTGTTTTCACTTATGAACCTTAACGGATTCCATCATGTACATATCTTTTGGATTCAATTCAGATGAGAAATCTAGAAGTGATCCTACACAAATTGAGGTGCAACATAAAGTAATTCCTAGCTCTAGCAACACTAATGAGAATTCAGAATCTCAAGAATCTGAACACCAAGTGACAAAACAATCAAAGATCACAAGTTCTGAACATTTTGACCTTAGAAACTACTCTCTAGCCAGAGATAGACAAAGAAGAAACATTACACCTCCAGCTAGATATTCAGAAGCTAATTTTGCTTCTCCTGAAGTTGGCCTACTCTCTTATGTTCTAAGTGCTAAAGACTACATAAATGAAACGAAACCCATAACCTTTGAACAAACTGTGACTAGTCCTAATGCAAGGCAATAGATAAATGCCATGAATGAGGAAATGGAATCCCTTTCAAAGAATTATACTTGGATTTTAAAACTTTTACCAATGGGCTACAAACTAATTGATTGCAAATGGATTTATAAAATCAAGGAAGGGATCCCATGCATCCATGAACCTAGATTTAAGGCAAGGTTAGTAGCTAAGAGATTTACACGAAAGGAAGGATAGACTACATTGAAATATTCTCACATGTGGTAAAACAAACATTTATCAGAAGACTATTGTCTATTGTTGTTCAAAACAACTTAGAAATGGATCAGCAAGATGTAAAAACTGCTTTCCTACATGGTTTTCTAAATGAAACCATTTACTTGAAGCAACCACAACGATACATTGAGAAAGGAAAAGAAGATGTTTGTTGTCTACTTAAAAAATCAATCTATGGTCTCAAACAATCTCCAAGATGTTGGTACCAAAGATTTCATGACTATGCGACTCGAATTGGATTCAAGGGAAGCTCCTTTGATAGTTGTGTTTATATAAATTCTCATTCATACAAAGGGAATGTGTATCTTGTATGTGGATGATATGCTCCTAGCAGGACAGTCTAAGGAAGATCTCAATCAAGTCAAATCATTTCTGAAAAGAGAATTCAAAATTAAAGACCTGGGAGAAGCAAAGAAAATACTTGGGATAGAAATTAAAAGGTCTAGAGTAAACTCTAGCTTAACTATAAGTCAAACTTCATACAATGACAAGATCCTACAAAAATTCAAATTGGAAAATGCTAAATTTTTCACTATACCACTAGCTCAACATTTCAAAATATCTTCAGAAAACTCTCCTACGGAAGATGAAAAAGAACATCAAGCTTTTATGAAAACAATACCCTATTCTCAGTGTGTTGGCAACTTGATGTATCTCATGATTTCAACAAGACGAATTTATCCTATGCTACAAGTGTCATAAGTAAATATATGGGAAAACTTGGCAAGAGGCATTGAGAGGTAGCAAAATGGGTTCTAAGACATTTAAACTACTCTAAGAATGCCAAATTTATGTACAAATATAATGAACCAAAAAATAATGAATTATATGACTATGTTGACTCGGACTATGCAGGAGATTTGGATAGGGGAAGATTACTTACATGATATATCTTCTTATTTGGGAACCTGAGTTGGAAGGCTTCAACTAGTGGTCACTCTCTCAATAACCAAGGCAGAATTTGTAGCTCTATCCGAAGCTATAAAAGAGGTCTATGGTTTAAAGCTTTGTTAAGTGATTTTGGATACAATTAAAGAATAGTACAAATATTATGTGACAACCAGAGTACAATCTATCTATAAAAAATCAACAATTCCACAACTGTACAAACCATATAAACATCAAATTCCACTTTGTCCGTGATCAAATAAAGCAAGGAGAAGTAAAAGTAATAAAAATATATACCTCTAAAAATTCCTCGGATATGATGACAAAGCTAGTTATAAAGCCAAAATTGGAACACTGCCTCGAGCTCATAGGGCTGAACCTACCAGAAAAAGGATAAATCTAGTCTTAAAAAGGGATCGAGTTTCAAATCATTGTTTCAAAGGTGGAGATTATTAACAGAAGAATTTTAAGCCCTTGTTCCTTTTCCTCTTTTTTAAGTGTAGGATTAACTTAAATAAATAACTTTAGAATTTACCTAAAAAAATCATTTGGATTACATGATCTAAATATGTTTGTTGCTAAGTGTTAAAGTTGGTAGTTGGAGTTTATTATACAAGTGGAAGTTCTTTTTAATTTATTTAATAACTTAGCAACTTTGTTGAGTGCTGGAGAAATTGATTATGAGTGGATAATTGGCTAAGTGTTAGGAAAAGAAAGGAAGAAAACAAAATTTTATAAGTGAAAGAAAGGGGACCCGAGAGTTTGCGAGTGTGTGGAGGAGAATAAATTGTTTTGTTGAAAAATAATTTTTGGATTAATTTTCTAAATTAAAAATTAATTTAACTTGATAAATTTGTTTAGGGATGAAGAGGATAAAGAAAAAAAAGAAAAAAAGCCACGTAAATAAGCAAACAAGCAACTGGTTGGCTGAATATGATTGGAGGAAGAAAAGGTAAGACAGAGCTTTTTGGAAGGATATTTTTGGAAGGCTAGTTCTTCCAATTTACCCATGCAAAATTCGTGATTTTTGGATCAAATGAAAGCTGAATGAGTGTAGAAAACAGCATAGAAATGTCAGAGTGATTGAAGATTAGAAAATTTGAGAAAACTTGAAGAAATTAGAAGTTGTTTGGAAATCGGGTAAGACAGAGCTTGCTGTTTTGAAGGATTTTTCAAGGGACTTTGAGGAGGATTTAGATGCCCAAACTTTTTGTTAAGCTAGCTAAATGTCCCTCTTTAGTTATATAAAAGTTATCTGAAGTTTTTTTTTAAAAAAATTAGAAATGGCGTTTTGAAGCTCTGGAAAATTGGGTTGAAATAAGGAAAACGTTGTGTGAAGACTGCAAGCCAACCACCCCTAGGGTACCCACTTGCGTACGTGCCTCACACCCATCAGCCACGCCGCGTGCGTGCCTCCTGCCATGCCAGTGCCCCTTAGCACACTTCCCATGCCCACCTTCGCACGCCCATGCCCCCTATCGTGCGCCCACACCTATTTTTGCTATCCCTTGGCCTTACCTCAACCATTTTGGGTGTTAGTGAGCATTTTTGAAGCCTAATTAAGATTTTTTTTTTTGATATTTTGACCCTAAAATGAACAATTTTGGACTTTAAAGTGATTTTTGGCCCATTTTGGGTATTTAAAATGTGATTAAGGTGCAAAATGTGAAAGTTTAGGGCTCAAATTGAGTTCAATTGGTTTTATGGAATCATTAAGAGTTGTTTAGGGTTATTTTAACCTTTTATGAGTGTCTAGTAACGTTGAGATCTTGTTTCCAGTTAGATTGAGATTGAGAAGGCCTATAAGCCAAGGAATTCATGCTTATGACTGTAATTGGTTTTATTTTAAAAATTTGGATATGAGAAGTATATAAGTAGGAAAGTATGCTATGATTTGTGAAATGTGGTGGCATGATTTGTTTTACTTGATTATTATCTTCGAAATGCATTGAATCATGAGTTTTGAACTCTCATTGATTTTGTATGAAATTGAGCTATAAAAATATAGTTTGGAACTTGGTTTTACTTTACTTGATTTGTATGGTTTTGTAAGAAAACCTCTTGATATTGAAATAAATGATGTTGAATGGTTTGTAAAAGTGGTTTCAAACTACAAATTCTTGTATCCGAGAGATGGATATTTTTTCCATGCTACTTGAATGTATTTTAGTAGCCCCGCTCAAGCGATCAGAGGGCTACTAAGGTTAGATATGGCCAGAATATGCTGGGAAGTCTAGAGGAACCTGCGCCTGTAGTGCCACCCAGGCGATCAGGGGGCTATCGAGGTTGAGTAAGATTAAAGTATACCGGGAAGTCACAAGGAACCTGGGCCTGTTATGGTTTTTGTTTTGGCGCAAACAGATAGCTAATTATTACAAACAGCTTCATAATCGTCTTTGAACCTCTCGAACTGCTCCAAACTAAACCCAAAACAACTTGAACCGGGCTGAACGAGTCTGAACCGGACCAACCACAACCATTTAAGGCTGAACTGAATAGAACCTTGAGTAATCAGGTCGAACCGATTGCTCTCGGTCCAACCTCAATATGCTGCTAAGGCTGATCGTGTAACGCCTGAAGGTAATCATCTAGCGTCGTCGCCTTGGGTTGAGAGGAAGTACACGATTGCATAGTGTTTGTTGGAAGCTAGACGATTGTTTAGCTCTATCACATAGAACTAGGCGATCGTTTGGATCCATCGCAGTGCAATCGTTTAGCGCCATCGCACAGTACTAAGCGATCGCATAACACCATCACCCAGTGCATTCAAGTCATCGTTTAGTATCCACCGCAGCTAAATGATCGCATAGCTCCATTGTATAGAACATCATCACATTGCATAGCATTTATCTACACGATCGCTTAGCACACATTGTTACCAAACGATCGTATAGTGCCATCGTTTAGCAAAATCAACGTATCGTCTAGTTCCCACGACTAAAACTAAATGATCGCGTAATGCTATCGTATAGCAAATGAACGCATCACTTAGCTCCTGTAGGTACATGATCATTTAGCGTTCAATATTACAATGATCAACGTATATTACTAAATGATTGTCTAGCTTTTCTTCTCATCGTGTAATGTCTGGAGCAAAATGATCGTTTAGCAACTGGACTCAGCAACATATTTAAGCAGAAGCTGAAAACTTTGGAACAGTAGCTCGACCTCTTTCACTTGTTTTTTCAGTTACATCTTAATTTCAACTCTAATGACTCCAAATAAATTACGAACTCTTGCTAACACATAAAGCTCATCAAACAAGAGCCAATTAAAAATTTAATTGAGAAATTAAAGAGAATTAAAATGCCAAATCAGAGAAAACCATAGCAGTGCATCAGTTTCATATATCTCATGAAAAAAACACCCACCTTGCCAAAATTAGATCGAATTGAAAGCTTAAAAGATGCACTGATTCCAATTGTAAGAGTTAAACAACATGTAATGGAAGTATCAAGGATCCATAAGCATTTTAATTCACTAATTTTGGCAAACACTAAAGCATGCTGTTTATAAAAATGGGTTTTCAGAACATACCGTTGATGAACTCTCTAAGAAATCGTCTGTTCAGCTGCTGTCTTCACTTGATATCAACGTGAACCACATCAAAGCCTTCCCTACTATACTCTTGGAGCTTTAGGCAGAGTTGTGGGACTCAAGAACATCTTGAAGATGTCAAGAAACAAGGAAAGCTCACAACAGCAAATTGAAGAAGACAACTTCTTCTTCACCGATATTTTCTCTCAAAATTCTGTTTTCTTCTATCTTCTCCAGCAACTCCAATCTTCTTTATATATTAAGATCAACATGCAAAGAGATGAAGTGCATGGCTTGCAGTTCATGTTTGGAGAATCAAAGTAGAGAAGAAAATGCTTTGTGTGTGAGCATAAAGATGATGATAATGGAGAAAATTCTTTTTCCACTTTGTGCAATCCATGCAAACAAATTTCCATTTTATTTTTAAAACAAAAAATGACTTGTAAATCATTTTAATTCAAAAAATTGATTTTATTAAATTAATTTTTTTGCACAACAATTATCTTCATATATTTAAATCATATTTAAATATTTATTCTCTTGTTCCGTTCAATTTGAATGTTGTAAATTAATTTCTCAAGCTACCCTAAAGTGTACCCATTTACGAGTTAGTAGGAGGTCCTTGCGGACCTACAAATCATGAGCTCCAATGATCCGAGATTAATCGGCTGAACTCAATAGACCAATCTAACCCCCATTTGTTAACCAATGGGTGATTCCACTAAAGCCCATAGCTGAACTCCTCTCACTGTAGATATATTATGTCCACTTAGTATAACCAAGATTAGTAAGTTAACCCTTCACAGGTTGCTTGTAATAACGGCTGGGTCGAATCTCTGTTTTACCCCCATAATTACCTCTTGTTCCTTAAGTTCCACTAATCCCCTAAGGGACAATTGATTTGTGATCCAATCAACAAATCGAATCCCTCTTAGGCCAATGAGAGGGTGAGGCCTCTTGTTCAAGACCCAAAATCAGCACTTGAAGGGAATACCTCTCTACTAACCCTAATCGGGTAGGAGTAAATTCCCTCTTGCACCCTATGTTCCCAGCTATTCATCTGGTCTTATCCTCAAAATGGTAAGCTTATTGAGCAGAGACAATTGGTCTACTCTCACCGTTTGTAGATCAAAGGATAATCTCGAACAAACAAGAGTTCATAGTTAGCTCAGGATTAAGGTTAAGTGACCTAGGTCATCGCTTCGAAATAGTCAGTCTTAAACAGTAAACAACGTTATAAAGTCAGAGTGATAGGTTTCGTGGTTCGATCTTGCATAAAACTCATTTGCACAGAACACCCTCACTCCTTATGTCTCAACATGCACGAATTAGGATCACTTTGTATGTAGCACTTTACAACACTTTGTAACAACTACAGAGTAGGCCGTATCCATTAGTGTTACCAGAATAAGGTACCCAACCTTATTCATATACTATAGAACATTTTGGCTATTTACTCGAACCTGATCCACTTGTATGTCTCTACATAAAGTTCAAGTACTCATATAATAGTCAAGGGACTTAGGTTTATTGGATTTCTAAAAAACAATATATTCAACAACAACTTTATCGAATCCTCAGAATAAGTTCTAATGTTTACAAACCACGAGTTTTAGGACAGAAAATCTCAACACAATAAACCTCCATTTCAAAGATAAGACCAGGTAGATTGCTGGGGATATAGGGTGCAAGATGGAATTCACTCCTACCCGCTTTCAAGGATAATAGTGAGGTTGTTCTCTTAAGTGCTGATTCCGGGTCTTGAACAAGATGCCCCACCCTCTCATTGGCCTGAGAGGGACTGGGTTTGTTGATTGGATCACAAACCAATTATTCATAAGAGAATCGGTTGGGACTTAAGGAACAAGAGGTAATCTCGGGGGTAAAACAACCATTTGACCTAGCCGTTATTATGAAGAACCTGTGAAGGGTTAACTTACTAATCATGGTTATATCGAGTAGACACATTATATTTACAGTGAGGGGAGTGCAATTCTGAGCTTTAGTGGAGTGACCCAGTAGTTAATGAATGGGAGTTAATTCGGTGTAAAGAGTTTAGCCAATTAATCTCGAATCATTGGAGCCCATGATCTGTAGGTCCACGAGGTCCCACTACTAGCTCACAAATAGATTAGCCTTAGAGTAGCATTATAAGTTAATTTGAAACATTCAAATTAGAATTAAGGGAATTAGTATGTGATATAATTACGCGTTTAATTTTGGAATTAAACGAAATTGGAGAATCAATTAATATTTAAATATGATTTAAATATTAAATTCATGAATAGGGACTCATGATGGTGGAATTAATTTAATATTTGATATTGAATTAATTAGAATTAATTAAATTGTTTAATTAATTAATTAATATTATTTTTATTAGAAAATTAATTAATTAATTAATTTTGTAAAATTAATAAAGATTTCATTTTTGAAAAATTGATTTTGGAAATCAAATTGCAAAATAAAAAAATAATGAAAAGAGATGGAAAATGGAAAATCTCAAAAGTAGGATTTCTCCACTTTCAAACCAAGTGAAGGAAAACGAACACGAGGATTTCCATGAGTAGCGGAAAGATCTTTCCAAATTACAATCGTATATGAACTTTACAATTACAATCACAAACAGAAACATACGATTATGCGTTAATTACAGAAAATTACAGCATGACATACAAAAGATCAAGGACAAAAGCTACACACTTTTGCAGACTCATTGCCAAGCTCTTTGATCACGAACGCTCGAACACAATGACACCGCAACACACGAACGCTCGTCCAACATGACCACTACACTGCACGAGCACCGTGCACTCGAACTTAGCGATCGCCTAGGTGACGAACACCTCGAACAACACGAACGTCCTCCACAGAACCTTGACAGTGTCGAGTTGAGTATGACACCACCAAGAAGGTTACCTTGGTATTCTCGGTGTGAGAATCTAGAGGGTGGGCTCTGTGTGGACTTGGTTTGAGGAAGAAGACGGAGGAAACACAATCGTGTAAACGATTGAGCAAGTGTGAGATGGAAGAACCTATCGTATAATGTTGGCTTTTTGGTCCTTAATCTCAAATTAATTAATTAATCAATGTTTTGATGATAACAAACTCAATTTTTAATTACTAAAAATCTTAGTATTTTAATATGTACATAGCGTAGAGCTCGAAATAACGATTCCAACACCTCTTGAATCACTCAAATCGGAGCTAAAACGAAGATGATATGACCGAAACAAATCTGTAGAGAAAATACTGTGGTGGATGACATGGCATAACCAGACCATTTACATGTAGACATGTGGCGGCATATTGGTTGAATGGTGGATCATTAAGAGATTAACATATGATGGACTTTTGATTTTTGGATTGATTTAAAATAAAAAAAATTGAAATTAAAAAGAAATTTAAAAGGAAAATAAATTTAATATTATTTTATGTTTGTGTCTAACGGCTAGTTTTTTACACATAGTATGCTTTTTATTTTTGGACTGACTTTAAAAAGAATGAATTTAAAAAGAAAATGAATTAAAAGAAAAATAAATTTAATATTATTTTATGTTTGTGTCTAATGGCTAGTTTTTGACACATGGTATGTTTTTTATTTTTTGGATTAATTTTAAAAAGAAAATGAATTTCAAAAGAAAAAGAATTTAATATTATATATTTTTTTTGTATCTAACGACTAGTTTAGTTAAAATCTCCACCATTGATTTTTCTTTTCCAAAATTCAATGGTCCAAATTAATTGTGGTTTCTAAAAAAAAAAAAAAAAAAATTCCATCTCTATATGAACCATCTTCCTCTCCAAATTATAAACTAACAAATTTTACATTTCATAATCCTCCAAAACTCAAAAGTTCCATTGTTGCTCTCTCTAAGTTCCCAATTTTTTTTCTTTTCATCTTATTCTTGAGAGAGTGTTATTGTATTGTGAGGATAAACTTGTTGAGTGCTTAAACTTGTAAATCCACTCTAGTGAGAGTTGTATTGTGTTTTTCACAAATTCCAACATTTGTAACGGTTTGATCCTAAACCGTGCAAAGGATCAGGTTTGCTCTTGAACCCGTAAAAGGAGCGGTGGTGTAACGGTTGGGCTCTAATCCGTGGAAAGAGTCGGAAAGATTTTATTCAAATTCCCAAGAGGCACTTGGGGAGTGGAGTAGGTCGAGTTTGATCGAACCACTATAAAAATTATGGTGTCTTCTTCTCTAACTCTTTCTTTTTTATTTTTGCAATTAATTTAAGCAGTTTATTGTATGTTTTAGTTTGTTCTTATTTATTTGCTAAAATTTGATAAAATTAAATTATCACATTTTTTGTCATCTTATTTGTTGCATAATTTGAATTTTTCTTATTATTTATAAAAAGTGTATTAATTAGTTTAATTGGATTAATTTAGAAAAAAAAAGTTTAATTAAACCCTATTCACCCCCCCTCTAGGGTTTCCATATCGATCCAACATATAGGTCGATACCCAATCGTTTAGGAAAAGCTAAGCGATCGTCTAGCAAAAGCTATGTGATCGTTTAGCTCATCACTTAGCTAAGTGTCTGTCGCCTACAAACACTCCACGATTGTTTACCTCATCCATGTCGTCACTTAGTAAATCCTATTTACATGACAACTCCCGTGAGAATATTTTCGAGAAAGGAAATCTCAAATTCACAAAATCTCAAGTTTTTTCTTATTCTTACTAAAATTAGGAAAACATTTTTCCTTTTATCTCACAATTATCATGAAACCACCAATAACCTCCTACTCAAATGGTTATTAGAGAAAAATAGTTAATTATCCAATAATTAATATTATTATAAATATAAATGATAACCAACTTATCATACTATATGTATAACATATAGTTTTAATATTTCATCTCATGAAACATATAAACCATAGCTCTTTTTCTATTCCATGACACCCTCTTAATTTTTAGTCAATTTTCCACACTCTCCGCCTTAATCTTGAGTCAATTTTCGTTTGCTCACACACTCTCCACCTTAATCTTGAATCAATACTCTCCACCTTAATCTTGAGTCAATTTTACAAGTATGAGGTGCAATTCATGCAGCAATCCTCTTTACATGAAAGTCATGCAAAAAATAAAAAAGATTGAACTGGAAATCGGGCATGCAATTGGAAGGTTTTTGCTGAAAAACTTGAGGTTGAAGAAGGTCTTATCCTATGGTGATGCAGTAACCTCATCTCCAAATTCCCTTAATCCAAGCTTATTTTGAGTCCCACAACTCAATCTAAGGCACCAAGAGGATAGTAGGAAAGGCCTTGAGGTGGTTCACAAGCTGATTTGAAGGAGATTTGCAGCTGAAATTTGAGTTTTAAATGGTTTTTCAAAGGTATGTCATGAAACCCTCTTATTAGTTTATGAGCATGCTTAATTTAAAGCCAAAATTAATGAATTAGAATGCTTAATGATTCGTTTTTTCTTCCGCTGCGTGTTTTTGAACTCTAGCAGTTGGTATTAAAGCTTCATTTAAACATTCAATTTGGTTTAATTTTGGCTTGGTGAATGTTTTTTCATGAGTTATATGAAAATGGTGCACTGATATGGTTTTATGAGATTTAGCATTTAAATTCTCTTTGATTCCTTTGTTAAATTTGTAATTTGCTCTTAATTGATGAGCTTATATGTGTGTCAAGAGTCTGTAATTTATTTGGAGTCATAAGAGTTTAAATTAAGGTGTAATCGAAGAAAGAAGTAAAGAAGGTTGAGTTGTAGAAATTTGAAGCTGTGCTTCTGTCCAAGCAGCGTTGCAACGCTTCTCATATTCTATCGAGGATCGAGTTTCAATCGAGCATCGAGGAGTGAGTTTCAACCAACCGAGCAGCGAGTTTGAACCAACCAACTGTCGAGCAGTGAGTTTTCAACCGAAGACCAAGTGAGGACGAGCGAGTTTGAGCTGGTTCGATCGGTTTTCTTCAGTCCTGTTTGGTTTGGCCTCAAATGGTTTTTGTTTGGTCCGGTTCAAACAGTTCGGGTCTGGTTTGGGGTGGTTTGAGTGGTCCAGAAGCGTTTTGGAGCCAATTCTTGTTGAATTTTGTAAGAATTAGGCCTTTGTTTGCTTGAAAATGCCAAAACTAAAACCATATCAGTATGTGTTTAATTATTTATACATGTGATGTATGTTATAATTAAATAAATCTTGTATATTCATAAAGTATGCCATGTAGATTTAAAGTCCCATTATACAGAGCATGTTACATGCATTACAAGTATGTTATAAAGTGTTATAATATATAGTATATATGTTTATGGTTTCTTTTATTTAATATAAGTGTTATATTAAATATTGAATGCCTTTGATGTATGTTGTGGATGTTTAGCATGTCTAAAATTTTGTAAGTTGTTATAAATTTGGGTTAGACATTTATAATCCATAACAAAGAACAACTACATGCTCACGTGGGTTAATCACCTGTTTTAATAGTTAAAATAGGTCGTTAAACTTATAAAACTAGGGTTACAAACCCAACCGATATATAATCCTGACTAAGGCTAGGGGTATTTAAATTGATGGTCTATGGAACACCTCCTACCTGGGGATTATGGCCGAATAATTAAGCGTTGTTAACTGGTTTTATGAGCAATACATGAGCGATGTGAGATTTTAAAACTGGTTTATCACCTAAACATCATAGGTCAAATCCATATATAAATGTTATACTTGGATAAACACATAGACTTAGGTTGTTTAATTAGCCAGAACAAGCCTAAGAAAATGTATACCCAGTTTAATGTTCAAACACTTTAGTGAGAGTTTAGTAACATATATGATATGCTATTAGAACACTTCAGTGAAAATAAATAACGTATATGATATGTTAGAACACTTTAGTGGGAGATTAATAAACATATATGATATGATTATTTTTAGTTCTCATGTCCCTAAGAGTTCACGATCGAAATTCATGTTTCACTTCGTGTCAATTATACCTCGACTGCTCCATTCGAAAATTGTTTACATGAATCGAGATTTTTGGTGAATAGGGGAAATTTTTCACCTTAAAATCAAATGTGATGTTTTGATTTTAATTTGCACGTCTCAAGATGTTCACACCGTGAGGTTTATGCGGCACTTCGTGTTGATTATACCTCGACTACTCCATTCGGAAAATGTTTGCGGGAATCAATATCAAAGGGAATTAGGGGAAGTTGTTCAATGGAAAATCAAATATACGATATATTGATTTCAATTCTCACGTCCCTAGAAAATTTCCATCGTGAGATCCGTGCAACATTTCGTGTCAATTATACTTCGACTGCTCCATTCAGAAAGTGTTTGACACGAGGTCAAGATCAAAGTGAATGAGGGAAGTAGTTCATAGTAAGTAGATCAACATATCCTGCGGTTTCTTCTGTTGGTTTGGACCTTGAGATTCCTATGTCGCGCCTGCTTGTCGTCTTTAAGTCGGCCTCGCTAGTCGTTTAACGATAGCTATCCCTTCGGAGGGTTTTAACATAGGATTTAGAACAACTAAAACTCCAGAAATGGATAGGATTTCTAAAGTCGTTTTTAACTTTGACTTCATAATTTAGGAGCATCGTTGGGGCCGACTTCTGAGGTCTGAAAACAGAGGGTTAAACTTTCAAAATTACTAAAGAGTTAGTAATTTCTGACAAAAAACGGTAGCTAAATGACTATCGAAATATGAGTTATTCTGGGGATAGTATCTAGTAAAAAAATGTCTTGCTATAGTATCGTTGCAAAAATAATCTTGGGTATATTATTACTTTGCTAAAACTTGATTGGATTTAAATGCAACTCACTGATAAAATTTGTTTATATTTTTTAGAATGACGAGTTCATTAGTATAATTGTTGGTATCTGATAAACTTATTAGGGATAATTATGCCACTTGGAAATAAAACTTGAATACTATACGGGTGATAGATGATTTACGGTTCGTTTTAACAGAGGAATGTCTTCTTATTCTTGGCTCAAATGCAAATCGAACTGTTCGAAATGCATACGACAGATGGATCAGGGCAAATGACAAAGCCCGTGCCTATATTCTTGCTAGCATATCTGATGTCTTGGCGAAGAAACATGAGAGTATAGATACTGCCAAAGAGATTATGGAATCTCTTCGTTGGATGTTTGGACAACCGTCCTTCTCCCTGAGACATGATGCTATTAACTATGTTTACAACTGTCGTATGAAAGAAAGGGCCTCTGTTGGAGAACATGTCTTGGACATGATGGTCCTCTTTAATGTGACAGAAGTAAATTGAGCAGTCGTTGACGAGAAAAGTTAAGATGGTTTTTGATGACGGAAAATTAGATATCAATTACTCAACAACTAAAATTTCGTGGACGCAATATGCGATGCATGTCTTAAGTTATGCGTTGATTATCATGCATCGATGGTCGTGCATTGGAATGACTATTCGTTAACAAATGTATGCGATGACCATGCGTCTTGTCACAAATTTTCATGTGCTCACGCCAAGTATAACGCGAACGCAAGTTTCTTGGGTGATCCGAGGTCGAACTCAGGGACTTGTAGCAAGATGTATGCGGTAATGTGCATGCAGCGGTTGAATAAAAGAATGTTGGAGGGGTTGTTAAGCTAACACTACTCCTACTCCTAGCTATCAGACAACACAATGAGAATATGAATGAGAGGTAGAGACACGACAACTATTGACATGAAGTAAATAGATGGAAAAATAGATAAAATGTGGAGATTTCTTCATTCCAACCCTTAAGAGTGACCACAAGGGTAACCTTAGTCAATGCAAGCATGCTGTCATGGCACATACACTTAAGCCTAATTTTAGGATGTATGCGATGTATATGCAAAAGTGCCGAGAAGCCTATGCCAGCCTAAACCCCTATAACCCGCTTACGTGCTCTCGCCGCATGAGCGTGATGGCCGCATATCACCACGATATCCTACTTCCTGGACGCATGCAATATCCTATCCGTAGGGTGCCTACGCTGTGTGATGGCAAACGAAACTTATTCCTAAGTCTCCATTCTTGCTTATGCAAACCTAATCTAGCTCTTCCGAGCATCGATTCTAACCTAGCTCTCTCGAGTCTTAGGTTCTTTCTTTAGTCTCTCTCCCGAGTAGCTCTAAAGGTGCAATGGATGCATACATAAGACAAGGTAACCACATGAACTTGGCTAACGTAAGATTATTCCTATCTCTAGTGAATACTTGCTTACATTGCTTAATGCGAGCAACCACTTACCCTCTCGGGCAGTTAGTTGTTGCTGACTCTACTCATGGACAAGCGTGTTACAGCTTCACACTAAGCAAATAAGCTTTTCTTACACACACCTTCCAGTGGTTTGCTACATGCTTTATATCTCTAATCCACATGCAATCTCACTAAGTGATGCAATGAAGTTATGGATGCTAAGTAAAGAAAAGTAGAGATGGAATCGAAGGAAACACAGAAATGCATTGAACATATAATGTATTAATTCCTTAATCACAAAATGTAATACAATACAATATAAGAAAAGAAGAGAAAATGAAATGACCAGCTTGAAGCAAAGACTTACTTCCAGCGAATGTGCGTTAAGATTGTCGATGGTGCCATGGATGGGCGGTGGAGCTAACTCTCCCAAGATCTAGCTCCGATCGAAGGCTCCGGTCATCACTCGGAATGGAGGAAGGAGATGGAGAACTCTCAAGCTTTCTTGTCACGTATTTTTCTAGATCGTAGGGATAAACCCTGGATGAGTTGAAATTCTGCTCATAAGCTTCTTTATATAGAGCCTGGATCGCCGACAGCATTAATGGATTGCTCTGATTATGACATTCACGACGCGTTTAGTCCTTTCTGAATCTCTGTTGCTAACAGCATGGTAGGTGAAATGTCAACATCATCTTTTGATTTTTCCGAGATATGCGTTGACGCGTTCATTCCACCATCCTTACGTTGATCCCACTAGTATGCGTTATCGTGTAGCCGCAATCATGCAGTGATCGCATTCACTTAATACCGCAACTCTACACGATGATCGCAATCTATTGACGAGTACAACTCCCATGCGATGGATGCATGCGGCTGATTACTGCAACACCCATGCATTGATCGAACGCGTTCGCCTTTGTGATGGAGAGTTTCTCTGCATGGGGTCGTCTATGTAGTGGTCCAACTTCCGCGTTTGTGTCCACTTCTTGCGTTAGCTACAAAAATAGAACATTTAACGCATAATAACACATAATAATGGATTAGTCGAGATTCATCATGCTGAACGATGCAAGCTCATTTTCTCATGAATTCCTAATATAATTGTCGCATATTCTGCTTAACAACCTTCATAATTCTAAATAAAAGGTCTAAGATGACATGCATTTTTGCATGTCATTAGATTTATACTAGAATCTCTTCCTAAGAGTTTTCTATAGTTTTGTACGAACGCGCTTATGAATAAAATAGAATATAACCTGACTACTCTTCTAAATGAGCTACAGGCTTACCAGAATATGATGAGAGCAAAAGGTATGGAACCAGAAGTAAATATTACTACCGCTGAGAAGAGAGAAATGTCATCCAAAAAGCCTGATATTGCTTCTTCTTCACAGACGAAGAGTATTCCAGTTAAGAAGAACAAGGGGAAAGGGAAGAAAAAACCCCTTGGTAAAAGACGCAAGGCTAATGTTGCAGATAAAGGAAAATGTTTCCACTGCAATGAAGAAGGGCACTGGAAGAGAAACTGCCCTCAGTACCTTGCTGAGAAGATAGCAGAGAAAGCAAAACAAGCAAACTAGTTCTTGATGATTGCTTGCTATACTTCAGTTGACCAATAGTTGATGTTGCCATCTGAAGATGATCTTATCTACTTTTGTTACTGTAATAAAAGTTATTTTGTCTTGTTGTAAAGAACAAATTGTATAAACTTTTTGTTGTAAATGAAATGTTCATTAGCAAAAGTTATGTTTGTTCTATTGCAAAGCAACTTTTGTTAGAACCAATCTAATTAAAAGCCTTTTGCAAATATTTAGATATTTAAAACAACTAAAAATCAATAAAGGCAAGAAGTTATTTAACCTAAATAATAAGCTTAGAACACTTGACAAGTTCAAGTGTGTATAAAACTTGTTAGGTAAAATAAAACTGAAATACTTCGATTGGATCAAAGTATAGAAAGTTTGAGATTTCTAGGACTATTTGATAGAACATGAAATCTAGTAAAAACTTTCTACACCTAGTTGCCTTAATTGTTTTTGAACATCATTCCAATTTAAGGTATTTCTGAAATCCATATGAGATATGGAGAACTCATAAAAGCTGTTTATGATATGTAAGAGTTTTTTACATAGTTCAGAAACTTGAAAAGCTTGATATACGTGTTAATATCGAATCCTTAAGTGTTGGAATATTGTTCGACATCACAATGTATTATTTGTTTCTATAAAAGTTTGAATATTTTAATAAAAAATTATTGATTAAAATTGACACTGTAAACGAAAGGTTGTTTAGACAGGTCAAATGCATCTTACTCAAAGAGTTGAGAGTACCTTGATGTAGTGGGAGGAATATATGACTTCTTAGCCATTATTGAGAAGCAAGTGTTGTGACAATAAGATGCATTCTCCATATAGTTTAATAAGAAGTGTATTGTATACTAACATGTTTACAGCGATTTTCTTGGCTAAAGTTTTTGAGAATCTCCTAGTAAGACTATACTACCAGGTAACCTAGCGCAAATGGAAAAAAACTGGGTATGTGATATCGAATGGTAAACCATGGGTATGTGATGCCCTAGTTTATTGTATTTCTCTGTAAAAACTCAAAAACCTCAGTATTATATATTCAGATATATATGTTACCACTGGAGTTTTAGTCCAAGTGGGTGTTTGTTAGGTTTTATGTCTTAAAACTTGTGGTTTGTAAATAATAAAACATATTCTCAAAATTCAATAAGTTGTTATTGAATATATGAATTGCTTATTTCGTTTTAGAAATAAATCCAATAAACTAAAAGATCCATGACTATTACATGAATACTTGAACTTAGAGACATAAAAGTGGATCAGGTTCGAGTAAATAGTCAAAATGATCTATAGTATATGAACAAGCTTAGGTGCCTTATTCTGGTAACACTATCGGATACGGCCCACTCTGTAGTTGTTACAAGGAGTTGTAAAGTGCTAGAGATGAAGTGATCCTTATTCGTACATGTCATGACATGAGGAGTGAGGCATTTTTGCAATGAGTTTGTATAAGATCGGACAACGAAATAATTCACTCTTATTTTATAACATTGTTTACTGTTTAAGACTAATTATTTCAAAGCGATGACCTAGGTAACTTGACCTTAGTTCTAAGCTAACTATGAACTCCTATTTATTCGGGATTATCCTTAGATTTGCATAGGTGAGGGTTGGCTTAATAGTGTTGACTCAATAAATCTCCATTTCAGAGGTAAGACCGGGTAGATAACTGTGGACACAGGGTGCAAGATGGAATTCACTCCTACCCGCTTTCAGGGATAGTAGAGAGGTTGTTCCCTTAAGTGCCGATGCCGGGTCTTGAACAAGGGGCCTCACCCTCTCATTGGCCCAAGAGGGACTCGGTTTGTTGATTGAACCACAAATCAATTATTCATTAGAGGATGAGTGGGACTTAAGGAACAAGAAGTAATCTTGGGGGTAAAACAACCATTTGACCCAGCCGTTATTACGAAGAACCTGTGAAGGGTTAACTTACTAATCATGGTTATATCGAGTGGACGTAATATACCTACAGTGAGGGAAGTGCAACTCTGGGCTTTAGTGGAGTGACCTAGTAGTTAACGAATGAGGGTTAATTTGGTGTAAAGAGATTAGTCAATTAATCTTAGATCGTTGGAGCCCATGATCTGTAGGTCCATGAGGTCCCCTACTAACTCACAAATGGATTAGCCTTAGAGTAGCGTGATAAATTAATTTGAAACGTTTAAATTAGAATTAAGGGAATTAGTAATTATATATGATATAATTATGCATTTAATTTTGGAATTAAATGAAATTGGAGAATCAATTAATATTTAAATATGATTTAAATATTAAATTCATGAATATGGATTCATGATGGTGGAATTAATGTTAAATTAATTTAATATTTGATATTGAATTAATTAGAATTAATTAAATTGTTTAATTAATTATTAATAATTAATTTTATTAGAAAATTAATTAATGAATCAATTTTATAAAATTAATAAAGATTTCATTTTTGAAAATTTGATTTTGGAAATCAAATTTCAAAATAAAAAAAAAATGAAAAGAGATGGAAAATGGAAAATCCCAAAAGTGGGATTTCTCCACTTTCAAACCAAGTTGCTCACACACTCTCCACCTTAATCTTGAGTCAATTTTCCAAGCATGAGGTGCAATTCATGCAATAATCCTCTTTGCATGAAAGTCATGCAATAAATAAAGAAGATTGAACTGGAAATCGGGCATGCAACTGAAAGGTATTTGTTGAAAAACTTGAGGTTGAAGAAGGTCTTCTCCTATGGTGATGCAGTAACCTCATCTCCGTAGAGAAGGCCTTGAGGTGGTTCACAAGCTGATTTGGAGGAGATTTGCAATTGGAATTCGAGTTTCAAGTGGTTCTTCAAAGGTATGTTATGAAGCCCTCTTATTAGTTTATGAGCATACTCAATTTAAAGCCAAAATTAATGAATTAGAATGCTTAATGATGTGAGTAGACAACATACTAGGAACCATATGTATATGAGTTTTAGGAACATGGGACATAAAATAGTGGTTTGTTGTATAACCATATAAGTGTTTCTAATGTACATAGATGGAGATAGTTATGATATGTGTTTATGAATGTCCTGAAATCAATACATCGAATGGAAATTAAATGTATTCAATGATCATTGTGTAACTGATCTTCATCATGCTTTGTCCTCACTCACATGCATCCTAGGAAAACTCCCAGGAGGTCACCCAACATAGAATTGCTCCAAGCTAAGCACGCTTAACTTTGGATTTCTTATGATTGAGCCAACGAAAAGGAATGTGCATCTTGTTGGTATAGGTAGTAACTTTCAATTCTTTTAAGCCTTTCTTAACCATACTTTTATGTCCTCAGGATCCCTCTCATTTGGATATGATATCGGTTCATTCATGTACCCCTCATGAACTCGGGTCGTTACATTAAGGGTTAGGTGTTAGAGCGTCATCATGTCTTAGGCTTGCATTTAGTAGGATATCAATGATTTTTACTAAACATGGTGCCATATATTACAATCTAGGCATTATGACTTGTTGTGGCAGGACGGAGAAATAGCCAATTGATAGAACTAGTAAAGCTCCTGGTGGTGTGAAAACTAGAACCGAGGAATAAAAAATCAATCAACCCTACATTGAGATGAATTTCGGGGAACGGATGATGACCAGATTGGCTCAGGAAATTCCTGCCAGTTTGAGAGTCATACAAGATAATCTATAGAATAACTTTGGGATAGAACGTTTGAAGGCCTTAGAAGCCCCAATATTTTCAAGGGCAGCTGATTCTGCAGATGTAGAGAAATGGATGGAAATGATAGAAAAGTGTTTTGGAGTAATGAGATGCCTATATGGCAGGAAGGTGAGACTTGCTACTTTCTTACTATAAGGAGAGGCATAAGACTGGTGGCATATGACTTAGTTACGCCATAGAGGCAAAGTGATTAGTTGGGAGAAATTTAGAAGATTCTTCTATGACAAGTTTTATCCAAGGACATCCTACGATACGAAAATGGAATGAATTTTTGAAGTTAGTACAAGGAACGATGACTGGATCAGATATGACCAGAGTATACTGGGAAGTCTAGAGGAACTTGAGGCCTGTAATGTGTATCTATATTTAGCCTTGAGGCACCTCTGCGTGCATATATGACCTTGTTATTTAGTTTACTACCACAGGGGACATTTGATGTGTGGTATGTCTAGGACAACCATATATCCTTGTCCAGAGTAACTCACTGGTACGGAGTGAACCACGTGCTAGGTCGTATCATGCCCAAATTAAATTCCATGACTTACTCCACTAAATATAGCAAGGGAAGTACGTAGAACTGATTTGAATTTCTCAAGTTTGAAACTTATAGGATGTAACCGGAGGGGGGGGTTGTGAAATTTCAAACATAAATTGCATGAAAATTGAAATGCATAGAGTAAATTGAGTGAATTTTGTGTTAAATAATCAATCGAACAAAACACTTAGCTTGGGTCGTTCTAGTTTATTCCATTCACTTTTCAATTCTATCATAGACTAAATCATACAATTAATTTGAGATTTTCCAATTGAAACTTAGCCTACTCGTTTTGAATCCTAATCGGTAGTCCATAAAATCGAGTTAATTCAAAGAAAAGCGAGAATCCTCCACTAACCTATAAATCAACAAGCATTAAGATTAAGGGCAATGCTAATCCAAACAATTGATTTCCATCGTCTAATCAATTATTTGAGCGAGAATTATCCAGATTATAAAGTAATGCTTATCAAATGGAATCCCAATTTAACTTCACAAACTTTCTTAATCATTGCTTCTAGGTGATCACTATCTAACGATTATAAATTAGAGCCAATCAAAGCATTCAATCACGCAAACATAGTTAATTTTTTAGATTATCCCATGCAAGACAGATTGGAGTTTAAATTCAAGATAAATTCTCATACAAAACAGAATAATCTCAGTGGAATTACAAACCGAGTCTCAAGAACGAAAACAGAATGGAATAAACTACGAAACCCAAGCTAAGAATTTACCCTTTAGCCACAAATCATCTTCTAAATCGAATTCTCAATTTCTATGGTGTTCAAAAGGCAAGAAAGTTCAATATTCTGTTTAGAGTAGAGGGAAAAATCAAGCCAAATCAGAATGGGGGCGTTCTCTCTTTTAACCTCGGACTGCAATTTATTTATAGCAGTCGCTGCAGCGTTAACGCTGTGCACAACATCGCAATGTTGCCCTGTCTCTCGCGCTTCCGCCATTAAGTTCGTAGCATTGCAACGCTGCGCTATTCTTCATGGAATAGGTAGCTATTGCCTTACAGCGTTGCACAATGCTCCGACTAGGCAGAATCTTCAATTTTCTTTACCTTTTTCTCCATTTGTTCAATTCTCCACAAAGCATCGTCAAGACGAAGGCTCCAATCTTTCCTTCTTGGGTTGACCACTTTCTCTAAGATAGCCTTCACTTCCTTGTTAGATACCTCCACCTGCCCATTTGTCTGGGGGTGGTACGAGGTGACAATATGATGTTGTACACCGTACTTTTTCAACAAGGAAGTAATGACTCGATTGCAGAAATGTGATCTTTGGTCATTGATGATTGCCTTAGGGAAGCCAGATCTGCATAAAATGTTAACAAAAACCCTGCAACCACTTTAGCATCATCAGTAATAGTGGCCTTTGCTTCCACCCATTTGGAAACATAGTCCACTGCTAACAGAATATACTTAAACCCATAAGATGAAGAAAACGGTCCCATAAAATCTATCCCCCACACATCAAATATTTCACAGAAAAGAATAGGGACTTGTGGCATTTCATTCCTACGAGACAAACCTCATGACTTTTGACAACGTTCACAAGTCTTACAAAGAAAATATGCATTCCTAAACAAAGTGTCCCGATATAATCCCGAATCTAAGACTTTTTTAGCGATTCCTTTGGGACTAAAGTGTCCACCACATGCATGCTTATGATAGAATTCTAAAACAGAAAAGAACTCATCATTAGGGACACACCTCCTAACAACCTGATCAGAACAAAATTTTCATAAATAAGGCTCCTTCTAGACATAATATTTTGACTCACTTTTTATTTTATCTCTTCTATGCTCGTTCCTTCCATAAGGGAACTCACCATTGGTCAAATAATTAACGAGGTTAGCATACCATGGAGTCATAGAAATACCGTCTGCTGGCATCAGTGTATGGTCAAAGAAGTCTCCATCAGAACTGAGACAATCCCCTTCAGCTACAAGCCTGCTCAGGTGATCGACAACAACATTCTCACATTCCTTTCTATCTTGAAGCTTCAGGTTAAACTCCTGGAGGAGAAGAACCCACCTCAAAAATTTGGGCTTGGACTCCTTTTCAGACATGAGATAGCACAAAGCTGCATGATCAGAAAAAACAACTACCTCAGATCCAACAATATAAGAACGAAAATTTTCAAGAGCAAATATAACAACTAAAAACTTCTTTTCTGTCGTGGTGTAGTTGTACTGAGTCGGATTGAGGGTCTTTGAAGCGTAGTAGATCACATGATGTTTCTTATCAATATTCTGTCCCAAAATTGCTCCTACAACATGATTGCTTGCATCACACATGATCTCAAAGGGAAGATCTCAACAAGGAGCTTGAATAACCGGAGCACATGACAAAGCATTTTTCAGCACGTTAAAGCTTGCCTTGCATTCATCATTAAACTAAAAAGCCACATCCTTGTGTAGAAGAGAGGTCATCAGTTGAGTAATTTTGCTAAAATCTTTGATAAACTTACTATAGAAACCTACATGCCTAAGAAAAGATCAAACCTCCTTCACGTTTGTGGGATGATGGAGCTTATCAATTGTTGGTTTACAGAAACATGCAACAGAAGAAAACAGGATCATTAAACATTCTAATCCTCAATTTTGACATCAAGAAAACCATGTTCATAGGGTATTAAGAGGGTTTCAATACATACCTTTGAAGATCCTCTTCAAACTCAAAATTCAGCTACAATCTTCTCCAATTCTTGTTGTGAACCACCACTAGAGCTTCCCTACTATTATCTAGGAGCCTTAGATTGAGTTGTAGGACTCAAAACAAGCTTGAACTTAGGAAAATTGGAGTAGAGGTTTTCTGGTTTTTTAGCTTATTGAAGAATAACTTCTTCAACCATAAAAAACTCAGCAATTCAGTAAATTGCATGTCCTTTTCACCTCAATCAAGAGTGGTTTTATTACATGACTCTCATGCAAACTGATTATTTGAAGTGATTCTAGCTACTCCTTGAATTTGGTGGTGGAATTATGTGTAAGAAGGTGACTAACCTTCTTGCTTGAAAGTGGGAAAATCCACATTAGGATTTTCTCAATTTTCAATTTTCCTTTTGATTTTGAAATTGATTTTTAAAATCAAAACTTTTTCCAATTTTATTTTTTAAAATTAAAATTAAAATTTTATTAATTTTACAAAAATTAATTCAATAATTAATTTTTCTAATAAAATTAATGCTTAATAATTAATTAAATAATTTAATTAATTCTATTAATTTAATATCCAATATTATAGTAATTTGTCACCAATTCCATTATCATGAATCCCTATTCATGAAATTAATATTTAAATCATATTTATATATTAATCTATTCTCCAATTACGTTTAATTCCAAAATTAAACGTGTAATTATATCACATATAATTACTAATTCCCTTAATTTGAATTTGAACATTTCAAATCAACTTATCACGCTATTCTAAGGCTAATTTCATTTGCGAGCTAGTAGGGGAACCTAATGGACCTACAGATCATGAGCTCCAACGATCCGAGATTAATTGACTAAACTCTTTACACCGAATTGACCCCCATTCGTTAACTACTAGGTCACTCCACTAAAGCCCAGTAGTTGCACTCCCTTCACTATAAATATATTGTGTCCACTCGATATAACCATAATTAGTAAGTTAACCCTTCACAGGTTGTTCGTAATAACGGCTGGGTCAAAAGGCTGTTTTACCCCCGAATTACCTCTTGTTTCTTAAGTCCCACTGATCCTCTAATGAACAATTTGTTTGTGGTCCAATAAACAAACAGAATCCCTCTCGGGCCAATGAGAGGGTGGGGCCTCTTGTTCAAGACCTAGAGTCAACATTAAGGTAACAACCTCTCTACTATCCCAAAAAATGGGTAGGAGTGAATTCCATCTTGCACCCTATGTTCCCAGCTATATACCCGGTCTTACCCCTGAAATGGGAGGCTTATTGAGTCAGCGCTATTGAGCCAACCTCACCTATGTAAATCTAAGGATAATCCAGAATAAACAGGAGTTCATAGTTAACTCAGGATTAAGGTTAAGTTACTTAGGTCATCATTATGAAATAGTCAGTCTTAAACAATAAACAACGTTATAAAGTAAGAGTGACTTATTTCTTGGTTCGATCTTATGCAAACTCATTGAACATGACACCCTCACTTCTCATGTTACCACATGAACGAATCAGGATCACTTCGTTTGTAGCACTTTACAACTCATTGTAACAACTACAGAGTATGTCATACCCCGTACCAGATTACCCTCCTAACCTGGATGGAATGGTGACTGCAGCAGTTACCAACCCTTTTGCTGGCACTTACTGCCTATCGTGCCTGTTAAACCTTGCTCAAACCTTGAATGCATACATAATAATTTAGAACTTAACACATTTACATTACAGAGTTTCGCAGCATTGTTTATACATAGATAATACAACCTAGTGAGCCCCATCAAGAGTACTAGTCACTAGACAGACACATGTTTACTAACTAATATAGGTCTTCAATTACGCTTCCCTCAACCTGCTTCTTTGATTGGCAGAGCAGCAACAGAATAATCTTTTGGGAACTGACTGCTACTTGAAAGAAAATATTTGAAAAGTGAGCTCGAAGCCCAGTGAGTGACTTAATAAAACATAAATCTCATGCTTAAACTGAAAGCTCGAAAACATAATACTGGAACTAAAATATACCAAGCAAACGTGTACATAAAACCATTGTATCTGAAACCTGAATCTTAATTGAGACCCCTACTTCGATCTCTTCATACTGAGCTATGGTTAGGAGGGACCCCTATGTCGATCTCTTTAAAAAAATATATAGATTGATGGGCATCTCAAGAAACTTCCTCTAAATATTAGCATTGATAACTACTCTTAAACACAATTAAACATCATTATTCCTTAGTTGAGAACGAGCATACCTCGCTCTAGCTTCCAACGTCTGTTATCGGCCATGAGACCCATGTTTCGGCCTCTCTTTGCTGGTTATGGCCTAGAAGACCCATACTTCGGCCTCTTCTTCAAAACTACCCATGTGTACGTGGAGGTTTTTATGTACTGTCAACACCTTAGGTACATTTATTCAGATACATTTCTTACCTTCAGTACTTCTCTTCATTGTATTTAAGAATATCAACGCATGTACTTTAGCAATCTTAGGTATATAAATATAGCACATCAAGCTTAGTTTTAACCCTAACACATGCTTCATACTTTATAAAATAAGTTGGCTTAAATCGTGTTGAACTAGCTTGTAAAAACTATTAGCATGCGTTAGATATGGAAAACACACTTGGAAAACTCATACATTAGTAACATCATACGTTGATAAACATTCATAAGCATTAGCAATTCCAAACTATCCTTCTAGCCTAGGAGAAGATATGACTGCCTTTATCCTTAGTTGAGAGTGATCTACTAGATCTAACCCTCAACGTCAACCTTAATCGGGGAGAACCCTTTTGCTCAATCCCTCGACGTCGTATTACCTACATGCACGTGGTTATAACTGAGTACCGTCATACCTTGGATACTTCTGCTTAGATACCTTCTCAAATGTCCTTCAGTATCGAGCTGCTAAGATACCTTCTCAAATGTCCTTCGGTATCAAGTTGGTCTGGTACCTTCTCGAATGTCCTTCGGTACCAAGTTGGTCAGATACCTTCTCAAATGTCCTTCGGTATCTGGTTGGGCGGATACCTTCTCAAATGTCCTTCGGTATCGCATTTTAAGTAAAACTAGTCATAAACATTTAGTTGAACACTAAGGCTTAGTGCTCAAATCATCATACTAGTTCATCATAAAAATGGAGTTACTTAAACATACTGAAAGTATTTGGACAAGATAACATATTTAAATCATGTCAATTCCATGGAAAACATGCTTTACTTAGCATGAGAAAAAGTTTCACAAATACGTTGTTTGGCACTTCATTTAAACACTTAGCATGAGGAATATCTTCAAAGAAATCATAGTTTCTAAATCATTAAAACATCAATTCATCACATAGTCACTCACAATTCGTTGGTCTCTTAACGGGTTATACGCCTCTCCTAGCTCTTCTTGGCCTGAAAGGACATAATTTCCGATTAAACTACTTAGAATTCCTAGCAAAATACCTCAAATAGAACTTTCATCATCAAAGACAACTTTACCAGCGATATACTCATCATGAGTGAATTCTTCTCATGAGCGAGATCCTTTCATCCTAGCGATACTCACCTTTCCAGCGAGATTCAACCCAATTTCTAGCGAGATTCCCTTCTAGAGTGAGATCTTCATCACAAAATTAGCGGGATTTCCTTCATTAGTGAGATCCTCATCACAAAATCTCGCTATAATCTCCACGGTGAGTTGTTTGCTTGTTCTTCCCAAGCAGCTGTCTGCTTATGCACAGATTCTCTGTTACAATTTTAACAATTCATAACTCAAAATTCAGACCTCTTTTGAAGAAACTTCCTTCTACAAACATGTTTAGAATTGAGTTGTTCTTATCTTAAAATATCAGCCTCAAATTCCTTATAGTTTGGTCTAGAGCTTCCAATTTTCACCTCGGGCCCTGATTAACCCGAGATTCTATCTCTTCTATAATTTCATCACTTTTTGTTCTTCTTCTCCTACAATCTTTCTCCAGCAAGACAACCTTGAAAACTAGATTCTCCCAGCTTTCAAATGACACTAATTTCACTAAATTTACTCATGTAGATTGCCGAAACCAAGCTTTCGAAATTCCTCTTTCTTTTAATCTTCCTGCCGCCTTTCGAATTCAAGGATTAATCGCCACGTGCCAAACCAATAAGTGAGTTTCCTTATTTAATGTGTTTCTCTTTCCTTTATCCACAACTTCTATAAATAACAAGAATTTTCACTTATTAAATATTTAATATATCATTCCTTTGGCTAAACATACTTATTTAAGAACTTAGAATTCGGGTTTACACTTAGCTACACAAGAGCTTATTTCTTCTTGCTTCCATCCTCTAACCCTCCTAAAACATGGCTTTATTTAACTCATTAGGAGATATCTCATTACTTACTTTTACTTAAAGTAATTAGGGTTCGAATTTTACAGAGTAGGCTGCATCCGATAGTGTGCCCAAAAGAACACACCCAACCTTATTTGTATACTATATATTATTTTGACTATTTACTCGAACCTGATCCACTTTTATGTCTCCACATAAAGTTCAAGCAGTCATATAATAATCATGGATCTTTTAATTTATTGGATTTATTTCTAAAATGAAATGAGTAATTCATAAATTCAATAACAACTTTATTGAATTAAACTTCAATAATAACTTTATTGAATTTCAGAATAAGTTTATTGTTTTACAAACTACGAGTTTTAGGACATAAAACCCAACAACAATAACATTAATCTTAGCATACCATGCTCATAAATGATGTGTCCTAGTACAATTCCATGCGAGGGTATAAAATGACATTTTTTTTTAAAAAAATTAAACACAAGGTTAGACTCAATGCATCTCTCTAGCACCCAAGACAAGTTTGACAAACAATCATGAAATGAGTCTCTATATACAGTGAAATGATCCATAAATACCTCCACGTAATTTTCAATGAATTTAGAAAAATACTCATCATGTAGTAGTGGGAAGTGCCAGGAGAGTTACATAGTCTGAACGACATCCTTCTGAAAGAAAAGGTGCCATACGGACATGTAAAAGTCGTCTTCTGTTGGTCTTCCTAGTTAATTGGGATCTGATAGAAACCTGAAAAACCATCAAGAAAATAAAAGAAAGGCTTTCCAGCTAGCCTCTCAAGCATTTGATTTGTAAATAGAATGGGGAAGTGTTCCTTTCTAGTGACAACATTTAACCTTCTAAAATCAATATACATTCTTCACCCATTTTGAATTCTAACAGGAATTAAACTACCATCCTCATTTTTAACCACAGTAACACCTGTTTTTTTAGGTACTACATGTATGGGACTGACCCATTCACTATCAGCAATGCAACTTATCTTTGTTTTATATTTTAAATGTCTAAAATATTTTATAACTCTTCTAAAACTATAGACATACTATAACATACACTTAAGCATTCCATACTTTAATATAAAAATTGTATTAAACTTATGAAACTCTATTCATGCATACTATATATTATAACTAATTTATAACATATGTTAATGCATGAAACATGCTTTCCTATGGTGGGATTTTAAATCTACATGGCATATAATATGCACATACATGTTTTAATTTAAATATAACATACATCAAATGCATAAATACTTAAACAACACTGATATGGACCAACTTTGGCATCCTAAGCAAGCAAATAAGCTAATTATTACAAATTTAATAGAGAAAAAACTTTAAAGTGCCTCTGGACCACTCGACTCCACCCAAACTGGACCTAAACCGCCCGAACCGACCCTTTAATGCTCCACTAAATCGGATCAAATAAGGATGAACCGAACCCAGGCAGTTGAACCGATTGAACCGGACCATTCTCGTGAACTGATCCTCGTTCACATGCGTTTCTGGGCTGGGATGAGCAGCGTTGCAATACTTCATCTTAGCTTTGCAATGCCTTGGGCTTCAGGAAGAACAACGTTGCAATGTTGTATGGGCAACGTCGCGAAGCTGGCTAGCAATGGCACCATTTTGAGTTTTCTCCAACTGAACTTGCTTTCTTGAATCTTCAAATACACCATATTTTCAACTCTATTCACTCCAATAAAATTACAGACCTTTAAGCACACATTATGGCCCATCAATCAAGAGCCAATTATAATTATTACAACATAATCAAAGGAAAATCTAATGCCAAAGCTGGATGAACAATCATATCAGTCACCATAACATGCATCTCAAGAAATTTACCCACCATACTCAAATTAACATCAATTTAGTGCTTAAATCATGCTCTGATACCAATTGATAGAGTAATCATACAAACTACGGAAGCTAAAAACACTATAATTACAATTAGTTTGAGTAACAAGCATGATAAAAACAAAGTTTTAAAGCAATATGGTTTTTGCATTACTACCTTTGTAGCTTTCCACTTAATCCTTGCAAGTTCCACGAAAATTGACCTTCAATTTATTCAGTAGACCACCAAGAGTATCTTCTCTACTATTCTCAGCCTTGGATTGAGTGGTGGAACTCCAAATTGAGAGGAAATTTTGAGTGGTTTGGAAAGGGTTTGAGAGAAAATTATCCAACATATTTTTTTCCTCCAAGTTTAATTGCATGTCCTCTAATTCTGTTAAAAAATCTAGATTTAATCAACCTAAATATGAAAGCACTAATTAACTAGCCATTTGACACTTCAAATAACACTCAACTAGTGGGCTAGGTGTTAATTGTTGGAAAAATCTACCTACACTAAAAAATGGGACAAATCCAGTATTAATAAATTTTTCAAACTTTAATTATATTTATTTTAAAACTAAATTAAATATAATTTAAATTCAATTTCAAAAAATTTAATTTCTTTTAAAAATGAATTTAATTTAATTTATTAATTAAATAATAATAATTTAACATCAAATATTAAATTGATAAAACACCTAATTCAAACATGAATCCCTATTCATGTAATCAATATTTAAATATGTTGAACTCTCCAAACACATTTAATTTCAATAAATTTAAACGTTTAATTATATCGAATACAATTATCCAAACCCTAAAATTGAATTTGAATATTTCAAATTCACTCAATATTTTAACTAAGGTTTAATCTTTTACGAGCTAGTAAAGGGACCTTATGGACCTACAGATAATGAATTCCAACCATTTGAGATTAATTGGCTAAACTCTTTAAACCAAATTAATCAATATTCGTTAACTATTTAGACATACCACTATATCTCATTAGTTGCACTCTCCTCATTATAGATATATTTCTGTCCACTTAATTTAACCATAATCAGTAAGTCGATCATTCATAGGTCGTTCATATTAACAGCTAGGTCAAAAAATATTATTTTACCTCTGTAAAATACATCTTGTTCCTTAAGTCTCCATTGATCCTCTATTGAACAATTGGTTTATAGTCTAACTAATAAATCATATCCCTATCTTTCATGAGAGGGCGGGACCCCTTTGTTCAAGACCAGGAATCAGTACTTAAAGGAACAACCTATCTGCTAACCCTAAGATAGGCAGGAGCGAATTCCATCTTGTAAGACTATGTCCCCAGCTATCTATCCGATTTTATCCCAAAAATGGGAGGCGTATTGAGTGATGATATCTAGCCACTCCCACCTATGTAGATTACAGGATAATCTCGAATAATCAGAAGTTCATAGTTAGCTCAGGATTAAGATCGAGTTACCTTAGGCCATCAATTTGAAATAGTCAGTTTTTAACAGTGAACGGTTGTTATAAAGAAAAATGTCTATTTCGTGGTCCAGTCTTATGCAAACATCTTTTACATAGGATGCCCTCACTCACATGTCTTCACATGAACGATTTCAGGATCACATCGTTTGTATCAAACAAAATGGGTTGCATCCATAGTGTCCCCAGGTTCATAGGTTCGTTCCTGCCTTTAAGTTCGTAGCATTGTAAAGCTATATTTAACGTTGCAACACTGCATGTTCTTCAAGGAATGGGTAGCTATTACCTGACAACGTTGTGCAACGCTTAATTCAAGCGTTACGACGCTCCGGCTGGGTAGAATCTTCAATTTTCTTGACCTTTTTCTCCATTTGTGCAATTTAGCTCCTATCTTGGCCATTTTAACGTCTTTTCGTCTTGAACGCTTAATTCAACCTTTTGTACACTCGATTCTTACAAAACTATCAATTTAACCACATTAAATAGCTTAACGATCCCGAATTAAGTAGAGGAAGATAGCACATTTTCGGTGCTATCACCACTGTTGTAAACAAGTATTTGGGTTCAGAGTTGGTGTGGTTTTCTGATGATTCATGAATATTTTATAATGTGCTTTATATGAGTTATGACCATGCTAATATTTTACTAGCATGTGCTTGAAATGTTACCGAATCTTTTATATTTTTCCAATGATTTACTGAATGATTTGACAAACTTCATTGATGTTTTAGAAAGAGAAAAATCATGTTCATGTTAAATTATCACTAATTGAACTTCAGCTCATGCTTTAAATGTTTTATGTTTTCCTCCCCTCTAGGTAGCGATTGAGTTCTGGAGACAAGTTGAGTTGTCTGTTGCCACACGACGAGAGTCTCCTGCTACATTGTAGGTTTACATATTTTGGAGTCTTGTTGTAAATAGACTGTAAACCAAGGACTGATGAGCCGCGTAGGTGAATGCGGTCAAGTTATAATAATTAAAACGGCATAAAAGCCGAGTACCATCTTCTGGGAATCAAATTAATATTCTTTTTACTATTCAGAGATCATTCCAATTTTATTTAGAGACCAACTCGTAATGTAAGATAATGAAACTAACTAAGAAAGCAATAAAAATGATCGAAGATGAAGAATTATCAATTAAGAGACATTCTAGGGAATGAATTTCATCAAAGGTATATTAAACACACATGTTTTAACTCTTGAAGTAATTAATACAATACCTAGATATAGAAGTCTTTTATCCGGGTTATATTTTTTGCAAACAATCTTTTCTCATGTCAATTAAATGATAAATAACACCGTGAAACCATATTAAGAAGCATAACATTACGTACCTTCATCAACAATCTCTACCATTATCTGACTACAAAAGTGTGTTCAAACGATAGTCTAACATGCATGATATAATCTAAAACTCACTTGTTCAAGCAAGATTGTAAATCATGAAATCATTCAAATATCGATCAAGCATTCAAAAGCATTAAGAACGGTCATGCTAGAAAGATTAAATATAAATTAACATTCAAGAAGCAAAGTGTTCAACAATTTAAACCTAAGAATCCATTTACCCCTAGAATTAAGAGAAATTTAGCCTAACATTGCTTCCATAGACAGAACCAAATCAAGAATGCAAAAGAACATAAAAGAATTCAATAAACAAGAGGGAAAGAATAAGTTATCCGGCTTCCGATCGCGTTCCCGTGATGAATTTGGCCTTTGAACTATCATCGATCTCTCCAGCATCAAGAAAACTTCATATCTGCTCCAAACCCTCCCTCTAGGCTTCAAACACTCTAAAATTCTATGTGGTGGCTGACTAAAAATCCAAGGTTAAATAGAAGAAAATTTCCAAAAATGCAAAAAATTTATTTTAGGAAAGATAATGTAATTACTCTGGTCCGCTGTTGCCGTAACGTAAGGTTATGCTGGTTGGAGCATAAGTATGCTGCATCAGATGCACAACTACTGCCTTCAACTGTAATGGGGTAGCATACTTATCCTGTGCATTACACTGTCCTTTTAATGATAGAAAAAAGATGAGAGGCAGTAGAAATCTTCATATCTTCATGTTTTCTTCCTTCTTTTCTTCTCTCCCTTTTAATCCATTGCTCAGTTTTGACTTCTTTAGGCACAATTTGATCCTTTTTAGCTCATTTTGAGTATAATTCCATCCTTGAACATAAAACCTAAAAATTACTAGCAAATACATCAAATCTTATAAAATCATACTAAAAACCATCCTAAATCTAAGACAAATAACACACATTTTTGTGTGCATTTCAGGGACTATATGTATATGAGTGTTGGGAACATGGGACGTAAAGTAGTAGTTTGTTTGTGTAGCTATAAAAATATTTCTGATGTACATAAACTCTGTTGATGGTTCGTACGTAAAGGAGATAGAGAAAGTTATTAAATGTGTTTATAAATGTCATGAAATCAATATGTCGAACAGAAATCAAATGTATTGAATGATCATTGTGTAACTGTTCAGATTTATATACATTGGTTAGTTGGATGCTAAATGTCATTAAGGAAGGTGATGTTTAGCATCTTCACACCTCTTTCTAGATTAGGAGAGTAATCTAGGAGGAATGTGACAAGAATAAACATATTACTGTTGGCATATCGAAGGATCAGTCAATGATCCTCTGACCAAATCTTCTTTTAGCTCTGTAAAACCACTTAAACAAAATTAGTTAAAGTGTGGTTGTATAAAAGGCAAAAAGTAAGAGATCTGGATATATCATCTGTAATATGAAATCTCTCTGTAATTTTCTCTCATTTTCTTCTTGAATAATAAAAGTTCTGATCTCGATTCCTCAGTGGATGTAGGCTCCTTTTAGCCCAACCACTTTAACCTTGGTGTTCATAATTTCTTCTCCCCTTGCTCTTCATCTCCTTGTCTTCTTCGCCAGAATCAGTAATCAATTTTCTTTCCTCCCGTTTCCTGCTTGTGTGTTCTTATGGGCATTTCGATCTTTGGGTATTCTTCATGCAAATAGAGTGAAGTTGTGGTGTATCTCTAGCATTCCAGGTGTTGGCTGATTGTTTCTTACACCTGTCAAAGATTATAACAAAAACACTAGCCGAAGAGCAGCCAGTTGAGGCATTGAAATTGCTCACAAGGCCTGGAACTCAATGGCAGCAGGTGGCACCATGCTACAAGAAGATCAATGCAAGTGATCTAAGAGAAAAGCTAGCCGTGTGGTTAAATTTTATCAGGAATAGGTTGATCCCTACCACACACACTACACAACAGTGTCTCGAGATCGAGTGCTACTCTTCTACTGCATTTACAAAAGGCTGGAAATCAACATTGGCTGAATTATTAGAAAAGAGATTATGGCAAGCACAAATGAAAAGACCGACAGTTTGTTCTTCCCTTCTTTGATCGAGTTGTGGAAGGTAGCTGGGATCCCTGTTAAAGGCCCATTGATTAAAGTCAAGCCATTGGTTATAGCTGAAATTGTCAATTTGATAAGGCGAAAGCAGATGCCTCCACCAAAACATAAGATGCAAGTGAGATGCACTTGCAAAGCCGGACCGATCCAGCCAGCCAAGAAGATCTTTCCTTCCTGAATAACCATCTGCATGTCCATATTGGAAATATGTGAAGGAGGGGGATACAACTTTTTAGTTAGCTTTGGCCTCGATCTCCAAGGGAAAGAGCCCTCCATTTCTTGAGTTCCCTGCCAGCCTCATCCAAGATTCTTTTTCAACTGAGCCTGCTAATACTGTTGCGTGATTTTTACATCATACATGACTGCAAGTGTACGACGTCAACTTTTAATTAGATTGATGAAAAATAGAGTAGGGAAAGGAAAAATAGCACACCAAGATTTTACGTGGAAAACCCTAATGAGGGAGAAAAACCATGGGATAAGGGGATTCTTATTAGAAAACTGATACAAAGAAATACAACAGACCAACAACTTAAATAGAGAACAGGGAAGCCTTAGGGTACAATGAAAAAGACAAAATTGCCCCTAGAGTGCAAAACCCTAATTTCAACACTCCCCCTCAAGTTGGGGCGTGGATGTCAATAAGACCCAACTTGCTCACACATGCGTCAAACAACTGTCTGGGTAGTCCCTTTTTAGGACATCTGCAATCTGTTGATTGGAAGGAATATAAGGAACACAAATGTTGTCAATATCAAGTCTTTCCTTGATAAAATGCCGATCAATCTCCAGATGCTTTGTTCTGTCATGTTGAACAGAGTTATTTGCTATGCTTATGACTGCTTTATTATCACAGTAGAGTTTCATTGAACCGGTATGCTCTTGATCAAGGTCTTTCAAAACTTTTTCAAGCCAGATCTCTTCACAGATTCCTAGACTCATGGCCTGTATTCTGCCTCGGTACTACTTCTGACAACGACACCTTGCTTTTGGCTTCTCCATGTAACAAGGTTGCCCCACACAAAGGTACAATACCCTGATGTTGATTTTCTGTCTACTACAGATCCTGCCCAATCAGCATCGGTGTAAGCTTCGATGTATCGCTTTTCAGTTTTCCTGAACATCAAGCCTTTCCCTGGAGAGGTTTTCAGATATCTCAAAATGCGCTCTACTGCCCTCATGTGTTCTTCATATGGAGATTGCATGAACTGACTTACCATACTCACTGCATAAGAGATGTCAGGTCTAGTATGAGATAGATATATTAATTTTCCAACAAGTCGCTGATATCTTTCTTTGCTCACTAGAATACCTTTACTCATATTACTTAACTTTGCATTTTCTTCTATAGGGGGTATCAACTGGTTTGCAACCCGTCATACCTATTTTCTTAAGCAAGTCCAGAGTATACTTCCATTGGAAAACTGAAATTCCTTCTCTCGATCGAGCTACTTCCATTCCAAGGAAGTATCTTAGTTTTCCAAGGTCATTGATCTCGAATTCCTCAACCATCTTTGCCTTCAATCGGTCAATCTCTGAGGTATCATCGCCTGAATAACAATGTCATCAACATAAACAATCAAAATTGTAATTTTCCCGGATACAGACCTTTTAGTAAACAGAATATGATCAGAAGGATCCTGTTTATATCCTTGTGACTTTACAAACATAGTAAATCTGCCAAACCAAGCCCTTAGTGACTGTTTTAGCCCATATAAGGACTTTCTTAATCTGTAAACTCAGTGATTAAACTGTTTCTCGAATCATAGGGGAGGACTCATATAGACTTCTTCCTCCAGTTCTCCATTAAGAAAGGCATTCTTCACATCAAGCTAGTGAAGGGGCCAATCCTTATTAACTGCAACAGAAAGGAGGACCTGAACTGTGTTTAGCTTTGCAACTGGCGAAAAAGTCTCAGAATAATCAACCCTAAAAGTCTGAGTAAAACCCCTGGCAACTAATCTAGCTTTGTATCTGTCAATTGTTCCATCGGGCCTATACTTTATTGTGAACACCCATTTACATCTGACTGCTTTATGACCACTTGGAAGATTGACTTGATCCCACGTATGATTTTTCTCGAGAGCTCTCATTTCTTCCATAACTGCGGCTTTCCATTCAAGACTTTCCAGTGCTGTGTGTATACTATTTGGTATCACCACTGTGTCTAGGTTTGTAGTGAGGGCCTTGAACTTAGGAGACAAATTACTATAGGACAAGTAATTCTGCAAAGGATATTTAGTACATGATCTAGTACCTTTCCTTAGGGCAATTAGAAGATCAAGGGATTCATCTCTATCTTTACTTTCTTCTGACATACTGCATTCTCCCTCCGATTCTATTATTTTCCCACTCTCAACAATTTTTTCAGCGGGAATAAGAGATGCTTCTTTTCCAGGTTCTACCATGTTCTCAAGCGTCATACAATCATCTGTCTCTGCACCATCATCGACCTCAATCACATCGTCGCTGTCATTATCTTCCCTACTTTTTCTCTCAACATTTTCAACACAAGCATCAATTTTATCACATTTATTATCATGATCAGGGATAGGACTACTAGTACCTGGAACTGATCTCTGTTCAGACTCATGAACTGGAGCCGGAGAGATAATAGGCGGCGCTATTTCCTTCCTGAGATTCTTCCTATAGTTTGTGATCCAAGGGACTTGTTTGGTTGGGAGGATAGGTGCATTGGTACTGATACTGACATCAAGGATGGATTCAGGTTCAGGTAAGGCAGAAAGGCTGGGACCCTAATTGGTTTCTTCACTGGAATGCTCCCCCTAAAGAGAACCATTGGGAAAGAATGGATGATCTTCAAAGAATGTCACATCCATAGAGACAAAGTATTTTTTGGAAGGGGGGTGATAATACTTGTACCCACGCTGATGTAGAGGGTACCCTACAAAAAACGCATTTTTGTGCCCGAGGGGTAAACTTGGTATGGTTAGGTCTGTGTATATGGACGAACACCACACAGCCAAAGACACAAAGGGGTACATAAAAAAGAAGTATGGAATTTGGGTAAGACTCTTTGAAGAAATCTAAGGGAGTTTGGAATTTTAGGACCCGGGATGGCATGCAGTTTATTAGATGGGCTGCTGTCAAGATAGCATCACCCCACAAATAAAAGGGAAGAGAAGTTGACAACATAAGTGAGTGGGCAACTTCAACAAGGTGACAATTTTTCCGTTCGGCCACTCCATTTTGTTGAGGAGTGTATGCACAGGAACTCTGATGGACAACACCTTTGGAAACAAGGAATTTGCATAAGGCGGTACTAAGGTATTCTCAACCATTATCACTCCGGAGAATAGCGATTTTGCGTTGAACTGAGTTTCTATAGAATTGTAAAATTGTTGGAAAATTGAAGTGACTTTTGATTTATCTGTCAGAAGGAAAACCCAGGTTAGTCGAGTATGATCATCAATAAAGGTTACAAACCAATGCTTCCCAGTTATGGTAGTGACTGGTGAAAGACCCCAGACATCACTATGGAACAGAGTAAACGGTTTAGAGGGCTTATAGGGCTGAGAAGAGAAAGAAACACGAGGTTGTTTGGCCTGAACACACACATCACATTTCAATTTAGAAATATTAATGTTGCGAAAAAGATGAGGAAACAAATAATTCATATACTGGAAATTAGGATGGCCAAGGCGATAATTCCATAATATATAATCAGTTTCAAAAACAGAAAAATGGGAAGAAAACAAACTAGTCTTATCACATATCCTAAAGGAAGCTTTTTCAGTGAGGAAATAGAGTCCTCTATCATGCCGGGCAGTGCCAATCGTCATCTCCGAGTTCAGATCCTGAAAAACAACATCATCAGGTGAGAAGATAACACGACACTTCAAATCTCTTGTAAGTTTACTAATAGATAACAGATTGTAAGATACTTTTGGCACATGCAACACATCTTGGAGTATTAAGTCGGCAAAAGGTGACACCTGTCCTTTTCCAGCAATGGGGGCAAAGGACCTATCTACAATTCTGATTCTTTCATTTCTAGCACCAGGTTGATAAGATAAAATTTGATCAGAAGAGCCAGTTAAGTGATCTGTGGCTCCTGAGTCTAATATCCACGGTTTATTACCAGTTATACTCACAAGGCCAAAGGAGTGAAAAGTACCTGTATGGGCGATTGCACTTACACCCACTGTAGTAGTGCTCTGAGTAGTTTCCTGATTCTGAGTCTGAGTATCTCCAGTAACAGATTCACTTACAAGAGCTCGGCTTGGCTGTCGTTTCTTACCATTTGGCGGTCGGACGTGAAGTTTCCAGCACTGATCTTTAGTGTGCTAGGGTTTTTTTGCAATGTTCACATACTAGGGGCGGCTTACTATTCTGTTTATCTTGAACAGGGCCTGATGTTTTGAAAACAGCAGAATCTGTTGGTGTTACAGGTGTACTGTTCATGGCCCTCGACCTATCTTCCTCTAGGCGAACTTCAGAACAGACTTTCATTAGGGATAGTATAGGTCTAGTCCCTAATATACGACTTCGCACTGTATTAAATTTAGAGTTGAGTCCTGCAAGAAAGTCATACACGTAATCCATTTCTTCAAACTGATAATGTAACATTCCTCTACAAGGACAGTTCCAAATCATTTCATGGCAAAAATCCATCTCTTGCTACAACAGAGACAACTTATTAAAGTAAGCAGTAACGTCCATCGTTCCCTATTTTTATTCATGGACCTGCTTACTAGAGTATATAATCGAGAGGCATTCTGTCTCCTGGAGTAGAGTTTCTAGACTGCCTCCCAAATGTCACGGGTTGTAGCTGCATACAATAAAGGTTTTCCAACCTGAGGTTCCATATTTCCAATCAAAATCGATCTCAACAAAGAATCCTATCCTTTCCACATTCGCTCTTGGGGATCACTGATCCTTGGTTTTGGTATTTCACCTGTCAGATATCTAAATTTGTGACGGCCCTCAAGGGCCATTTTAATAGATTGGGACCAAGAGAAGTAATTATCACCATTCAACTTTCCTTCTATAATAATTCCAGAAGAATTGCCTATAGTTCCAGAACATAAATTTGAGGGGTAAGTAGGGAACGAAGTTACCGAGTTTTCAGGGTATGAATTTAGATCTGGTTGGATCTTGGATGTCGATCCCAGGGCTTCCCCAATAGCAGTAAGCTGCTGCTGAAACATCTCGTTCTGTCGTTTAATCTGCAACTGCAACTGGGTAACTTGATCTTGGATTATATTTCCTTGGTCCTGGTGGTATGATGAAGACTCACCCCCTCTGAACTCATCCATGATTGGCGAAAACTGCCCCATTCGGTTGCTCATACCCGGTTGGAAAATACCCATACTTCTTCCATCTGTCCTTTGGTGCGGCAGAGGTTGAGATGAGACACCAATCTGAGAGGAGAAGGCCAACGGCAACCTCAACGGATGGGAACTGGACTGGACGGCGCTGGGCATCATGGATCTGGACCGGTCGGCAGCGTCTGAGATCGGCCGGACAGGTTTCGTGTAGCCGGTCGCTGGTCGCCCTCGTCTGCGTGCGTCCGAACCAGATGGTCGTCTTCATTTGCGCGCAGTCGGACCAGATGGGTAGCTGCTGGTTCGCTGGTCGCCGGTTGCTAGGTCTGGCGGCTGGTCATTTCGTCTGCGAAGGAGTCGGCAGGCAGTGGGTAGGGCGGCGACGACTGGTCTTCACGAAAGTGGGGAAAAAGGGTTTGGAAGTACTTGTCAATGACTTTTTGGATAATACTGGTTATACCTGGGTTATTGGTTTGGGATTCTTCTGTTGGATTTTTATCATTGGTGGCCAGGGTTTCGTCTCTATGCTCTGATATCATGATGAAAAATAGAGTAGGGAAAGGAAAAATAACACACCAAGATTTTACGTGGAAAACCCTAATTAGAGAGAAAAACCACGAGATAAGGGGATTCTTATTAGAAAACTGATACAAAGAAATACAACAGACTAACAGCTTAAATAGAGAACAGGGAAGCTTTAGGGTACAATGAAAAAGACAAAATTGCCCCTAGAGTGCAAAATCCTAATTTCAACAAAGATAATTGAGTTCAATTTTCGTCTAGGATTAAACCATTAATTTAGTTAAGTATCTCAACTACAACAATCGAAGATAAAGATGTTATGAAAAATAACTAATTTATTAAATATTCATCACCAACATGTAATTTCTTAGGTCGAGAAGGTAAAGAGTATTTAAAAAGGCTTTGTCAAGCTCAAATAATTATCATTTTTAGAGTTAAAAAAAAACAATGTTTGCATTATTTTTAAAGATCAAGCAAGACATTAAGCTCCTCCTCTAAATGAACACTAAGTGAACCTTGTACTTTTATTTTAAGATTTACAGATTGCCATATAAATATTATGTTCTAATCTAAGTCCCTATCAATCTAGCTAAAAACCAAATAAAAGATGATTCATTAAACGGTCAAAATAATAAAAGCATTATGCATTTAATTTGCATGCAAGATAAGTGCAATGTGAAAGAATCTTTATTAAAATCAATCAATAAAACCAAAACATGAATTTCAAAGTTCCACAACTAAAATCATTAATTTAAAACAAAAAATCTAATAAAAATATCCTAATAAAATCAACAAAGAAAGATCAATAAAGAACTTCTGACGCGTGTCACGTTTGTTCCCATTACAAACTCCATGATCTCAAACTTTGAATTTCTTCTTACCTCTCAAGATGTCACTTAACAACCCCTTCAATGTATATAAAGTACTAAATGACTTTCTTTTCGATTGGTCTTGGAATGAAGTGAATGATTTTATTTATAGTGGAGGATTTGTTCCTAATCCCAATATCTTTCGATGGGATCCAAAATCAAATCAGATTAGAAATTTTCTTTATCTCCCTAATTATAATGTGCAACTCCACAATCTAGGGTGTATTTAACTACGAATTTTCTTATCCCAAATTTCTTTTCAATTACGAATCTTGCTATTTCTGTATTCAACTCGTCCTTCTCGAAAGATCTAAGGTGTTAAGACACAACTATCTTTGACAAAGGAAATTAGGTTCATTGAAGAAGATTGCAGTAAGAGCTCTCAGGTTTAGAACTTTCTTTTACTGTGTATTTCTAGCTTTTAACTTCAATTCCAACAGTGCTTTTGTTTCTTAATTCTATTTAGCTTTCTTTACTTCTTACTTATTCCTTCAAGTTCAAGTTTTGTATTTACATTCATTTTTATTAATACAAGTTCACATTGTTATCTTTACTTTCTCTTTATTTCTTTTTATATGCATTTCTCTTCTTTTTATTGGCTTCTTTTGTTTCATTATGAGTGAAACCCTTCATTGAAAATCAAATATGTAAGTACCTCAAACATGCACACAAAGTAACTTTGTACATCCCTGATTTACTTTTATTGAATTTATTTTTATTATTAATTTAGATTGATCACCTAGATTAGTATACCAAAAATTGAGTTTAATATTAAAAGGGTTAAGTAAAACTTGGTTTTCATACAGATTATATAGGAAAAGAACTTAAACTTAAACCTTTACTTTTTATACTAGACATAAGGAAAAACATTTAGAGCCTTTGATTGTGATTCATCTAAGTTTTCATTAATCATAGATATTTAATGGTTTAGACTCCTAAAATACCTCATAGGAAGTTGAATAGATGTTGAATCAGATTCACTATGTTAAGGTTTGAGTCAGAATTGCAATTTCCTGAAAGGTGACATTCTCCAACTAAAGGGTATGTGCGGTTTTGAGTCCCTCTTATATTTTGGATCATTTTTACTTTGTTTTACACACATACAACCATCTCTCAACTATTTTTTCAGTTATTTTACAATTGCATTCTCGAGGAAAGTCTTATTCATTCTTAGGAAAAGTGATGAATGTGACTAAACTAGGAAAAGTGATGAATGTGACTAAACTAGGAAAAGTGAGTATTCAAGTATTTAAGGGGCACTCATGGAGCTAAACTACTGTTTAAATAAAGCAAGTATAGTCCTATTAAGATCTATAATTATGTTGATTTTGCTTGCAGTTTGCACAGGAGGACTTAGACGAAAGAAGATCACTGTCTAGTTGTACATTCCTATGTGGGAGAAATCTACTTAGTAGAAAGTGTTGATGCCTAAATTTGGATAGAGAAAAATGCATATGACCTTCATGTAACAACGGAGGTAAATTTGTAATTTGGGGAAGAGAGAACGTGCAAAACAAAGAAAAAAAGGTTCTGATGCCAAAGTTAGAATGAGAATTGTAGAATAGAGAAGAAATCATAAGTTTAAGTTACCTTATATAGAGTTATAATTATGTATTTATAGGAGATTTAATCTAGTGTTAATGATTTCTTCCTAATCCTAAACAAGCTAGGATTAAATCTTATCTTTTCCTGATCATTTTTGGCTTATTTCGTTTGGTTCAAATTCACTCATTGTTGAGTTGTATGTCCTAAAACTCGCAGTTTGTAATGTTAAACATATTCTATTATTAATAAAGACATTATTGACGTTTATTGAATAAAATTGCTATTGAATATGTGAATTGAACTTGTAAAGTCTAAATCCAATAAATTAATGATCCATGGCTATTATATAAATACATGAACTTTATGTGGAGACATAAGAGTGGATCAAGTTCAGTAAATAGCCAAAATGGTCTATAGTATATGAATAAGGTTAGGTACCTTATTTTGGTAACACTATCGGATGCAGTCCACTCTGTGGTTGTTACAATTTGTTGTAAAATGCTACAAACAAAGTGTCCTAGTTCGTTCATGTATTGACATGAGGAGCGGGGGCGTCCTATGCAATGAGTTTGCATAAGATCGGACCAAGACCTAAGTCACTCTTACTTTATAACGTTGTTTACTGTTTAAGACTAACTATTTTAAAGTGATGACCTAGGTAACTTGACCTTGATCCTGAGTTAACTATGAACTCCTGTTTATTCGGGATTATGTAGATTTGCATGGGTGAGGGTTGGCTCAACAGCGCCGGTTCAATAAGCCTCTCATTCCAGGGGTAAGACTAGGTAGATAGTTGGAGACATAGGGTCCAAGACAGAATTCACTCCAACCCACTTTTAGGGATAGTAGAGAGGTTGTTCCCTTAAGTGTTGACTTTGGGTCTTGAACAAGGGGCCCCACCCTCTCATTTTCCCGAGAGGGACTCAGTTTAGTGATTGGATCACAAACTAATTGTTCATTAGAGGATTAGTGGGACCTAAGGAGTAATCTTGGGGGTAAAACAACTTTTGACCCAACCGCTATTACGAACAACATGTGAATGGTTGAATTACTCATCATGGTTATATCAAATAGACACATAATATATCTACAGTGAGGGGAGTACAACTACAGGCTATAGTGGATAGTCCTATTAATTAACGAATGTTGATTAACTAGGTTAAAGAGTTTGACTGGTTAGTCTCGAATCGTTGGATCCCATGATTTGTAGGTCCATCGAGTCTTCTTGCTAGCTCAATACGGACAAAATTGAAGAACTAGGTGAAGTGAGAATTTGAAATGTTCAAATTTGAACTTGAGGGAAAATTGTATTTTATATGAGATATAATTTACAATTAAATAATTAATTTATTAATTAATTATTTTTTAGAGTATTCTTGAATATTAGCATGAAAGAGTCTTTTAAACATGACTAATGTGATTAATCAAAACTAGGTGTCAAAGACAAGTTAATATATGATATTAAATTTGTTTATTTTATTTAATTGAAATTGTTTTAATTAAATAATTTCTAAATTTTGAAAATTGTATTTCATTTTTTAATAAAAAAATAGTTAGTGGAAAAATCCAATTGTTGGATTTTTCCACTAACTAAGTGGACTTTGAAGTGGCACTTCCAAGGCTTGACACTTAAAGTTTACATGTTAGTGAAGTTTGAGGTGGAAGACATGCAAGATAGGATTTTGCATGTATTTTTCCTATAAATAGTTTGGTTTTTGAATTTTGTAAAATCTAATGCTTCTTTGAACTTTGACCCTTCAACCAAAATCAATTCTCTTGTTTTTCACTAACAAAACGGTCCCACAATCGTGTTCTTCAACCGGAGAATAGTGAGGATTTACCGTTGGTGGTGTCAATCGAGTACGAGAGAGAAAGATTGCGGTGGATTCTACAAAATTGTAATTTCAAACCCTTAATGCATGTTTATTCTTGTTTTTTATGTAATTAGAACGTTATCGATCCTTGCTTCCGCTGTGCATGTATTCTTTATATTCCAACACTCATATCATAAAGGTACCTTACTATCGGTTGTAGACTTAATCCTCTTTTGAACATGTCTTTGCACTTAAAACTTTTCTTGATTTTTTTTCATCTAATGTTGCTAAGTTTTGATCACTCTAAGTTTTTTATAGGTAGATTGTTTAATCTCTATCGAAACCTATTTCGCTTAAAAGTATAAAATCAATTGCTAAATTGATCTTGAATGATTAAAATTATGTTTCAGAGTGACTTTAAATTTAACAAAAGCAATTTTGACCATTTCAAAAACTTTCCAATTATGCTTTTTTGTACGCTTATCAGTTCAAACATGTTAAAAAAATGAACAAGCAAAACAATGGTTAAGTTATCACACCACACCATTGGAAATATAAAAGTTGAAAAAAAATAGGGTGGATCTAGTACAGGATAGAATGTCAAGTACGATGCCACAGACAATATGTATGATAAGTGGGCAGCACGAAAGCAAACAAAAATATAAAGGCATAGAGATTGATAACCCAGTTCAGTGCAAATTCACCTACGTCTGGAGGTTGTGTGCCCGATGGAACGAAACTTCACTATATAAAGAGTTTAATAATTACAACGAAAGTACTTGTCTAACATACTCCCTCTTCAGTGACTCATATACAACTACCTCTTCAGTTTCAACTTAAGCTCCCCTAAGTTTGAGCTCCCCTCATTTATACAAAAATGCTTCTCCAACCTTTGTATGAGAACCCCTCAATATAACATAAGAACCCCTCAATATAACATACTTAGGCTCCCTTAAGAGTGAGATCCCCTCACATTCATCAAATTTAGGCTCCCCTAAATATGAGTTTTCATTATTGTCAACATATTTAGGCTCCCCCTAAACATAATATCAAATCAAACCCCTCCTGACTTCTACAATGGCTGCCGAACCAAAATCTCAACGAAAAATACAAGGATTTTCAATAATAATACATGGAGATTAAGACTTAGACAAACCCTAAGCTCAAAACTCTCAATATACATTTTTTTAATAAGGCGGCTAACCCTAAAAATGAAAAGATCATCATATATAAGACTCGCTTTGAGAATATCTTTTAGAAGTGAATAAATATTATGTGCAGGAGAATAAGGAAAGCAGCCACGAAAATTTGGAAATGAATACAGAAAAATAAGAAAAAAATATTTTGCCGAAAATGCTGCCAAACATGTAACAATGTTAATAACAATGTCTTTGACATGTTGCACAACATGTCGCTCGAATTTTGCCTTAATAAAATCAACCAATTATACTATAGTCTTGAAATAAAATCAGTCAATCACACTGCTGTAACAAAAGTAATAAGAATGGCTCAACAATGAGAAATTGTGGAAACATATAATATGGACTATTTAGATTATATCTTAAACTAAATTCTCCTACATATCATTATATAGAGCGTCGTATACAGTAAGGTTCAAAAACATTGATTGTGATTTGTGAAACAAATAAATATTATTAGGTCGGTTTGGTGATCAATAGATTTTTTATTTTGGTTGTTGAAAATTGTGCATGTTTTCTCGCAATTTCTTACTCATTGTTTCTATAATTCTTAAATAAACATTTAATATTGAGCTAATGTCCAAAAACAAAAACAAGTTTTTTAAGAATTTTTCTTAGCTTCAAAATTTGGCTTTGATTTTGAAAACACTCCTACAATTTAGACAACAAGACATATAAACCAATAGATGGAAATGATGTTTATAGACATTATTTTAAAAAAACAAAAACTAAATAGTTATAGCCTCAATTAATGGTAACCATTTGTTT